>NW_006292588.1:245577-246577 GCF_000327345.1 Myotis davidii | reverse complement strand
TTCAGGGTGGGGGTTCCCACTGGGGTACCTGGCCAGCCTGGATGAGGGGCTGATGGCTGTTTGCAGGCTGGTCAAGCCCCCCAGTGAGGACCTTCACCCCATGGGTGTATGGCCAGCATGGGTGAGAGGCTGATGGCTGTTTGCAGGCTGGCCATGCCCCCCAGTGGGGACTCTTACTCCATGGGAGCATGGCCAGCCTGGGTGAGTGGCCGAGGGCCGTTTTCAGGGTGACAAAGTCCCCCAGTGACCCAAGCTCCAAGCCTCTCCTTTTTTTCTTCCTTTTTCAGCATCTCTGTGAGTGGAGGCCAGTCTGGCTGGAAGCAGGTATCTGGATTTATTTGTCTTCTATAATTGAAACTTTGTAGCCTTGAGCAGAGGACACACAGGCCAGGGTCAGTGGAAAGCTTGGCTTCCTCCATTGCTCACTAACCTCCCTGCAGGCCTAGTCACTCTTTGCAACCTACTGCTCAGTTGTTTGGTTGCCCCTCACTAAGCCCCCTGTGGGCCTGGTTGTCCCATGCAGTCTGTTCGGTTGTCTATTCAGTTGTGATTGTCACTTAGGCTTTTATATATATATATATTTTTGTGGCAGATATGTTTTATAAAATTAATAAAAGACTCAAGAATAAAAATAAATTACAAGAGGATAAAAATGTAGACAACTAAAATAGAATATGAAGGAGGAAATGGAGTATTTTGAAATTTTTCTTATAAAGAGGCCATGAACTTTTAAATTTGAAAATGTGGGTATTAAATTATTGTGGCATTTGAAGTCCATTGGTTACATGTGTTTTTATTTTCTTACTAGAGGCCTGGTGCATAAAAATTTGTGCACTAGGCGAGGGGGGTCCCTCAGCCCGGCCTGTGCCCTCTCGCAGTCTGGGACCCCTCGTGGGATGTCCACCTAAGCTGGCAATCAGACATCCCTCTGGCAGCCCAGGAGCCCTCGGGGATGTCCACTTGCCAGCAGGGAGCAGGCCTAAGCTGCAGTCGGACATCC
>NW_006292588.1:240705-244087 GCF_000327345.1 Myotis davidii | reverse complement strand
TATCTGGATTTATTTGTCTTCTATAATTGAAACTTTGTAGCCTTGAGCAGAGGACACACAGGCCAGGGTCAGTGGAAAGCTTGGCTTCCTCCATTGCTGGAGCAACCCAAGCCTCCTGCTCACTCCAGCTCGTGGCCACTGGCCACCATCTTGGTTGGATTAATTTGCATAGTCGCTCTGATTGGCTGATGGGCATGGCTGGTGGGTGTAGCAGAGGTATGGTCAATTTCCATGTTTCTCTTTTATTAGATAGGATGGTAAAAACACTTGACATTTACCCTCGTAATAGGTCTTGTGTGTACAATACAGTCTTGACTACAGTCACAGTGTGGTATGGAGAACTTAGAACATATTCATCTTGCTTAACTGAAACTTTACACTCATTGATTAACAACTCCCTATTCCCTCCTTCCCCAGCCCTTGCATCCACCATTCTCCTCACTACTTTTATGAGGACAATTATTTCAGGTTTCACATACAAGTGATATCTTACAGTATTTGTCTTTCTATGTGTGGTTTATTTCACTTAGTACAATGTCCTCCAGGTTCATCCATGTTGTCACAAATGGCAGGATTTCCTTCTATATTAAGGCTGAATAATATCACATTGCATATATACTATTAGATATACATATATGGGTACATATCATATATATCACATTTTCTTTATTCATTCATCTATCAACAGACCCTTAGTTCATTTCCATATCTTGGCTATTACAAATAGTGCTGCAATGAATATGCGAGTACAGATATCTTTGAGATCCCGGTTTCAATACTTAATTTCATATATTCCCAGAAGTGGGATTACTGGATCATATGGTACAGCTGTTTTCAATGTTTTGAGGAACCTCCATACCCTTTTCCATAGCCCCTGCATCATTTTGCTTTTCTACTCACAGTATTCAAGGTTTCAATTTTTCCACATCCTCACCAACACTTATTATCTTTGTTCTTTTTTTTTAAATAATAGCCATCCTAAAAGATATAAAGTGATATCTCATTCTGATTGTTATTATTTCTCTGATGATTAGTGACATTGACCATCTTTTAATATGGTTGTTGGCCATTTTGTATCTTCACTGGCTACATTTAAAAGATTTTTATACTAGTTTTATTTTTAAATGACAATATTTATAACATACTGGAATTCCCACCATTTGAAACATATGATCAAGATTTTTAGATGGCTTTTTAAACATATGCAAAAAGTACATTGGTTTGCAAAGTAATTTCAAGAGATACAGGAGAAACTATATGATGAGTACTGCTAATGATGCTGTAAAGATATTATGATATATTTTCTTTGAAATAATTTTATTATGTTCAAGAGAGCATATAACTTAAAAGTTAAACAATAATATTATGATTATTATGAAAATTAGTCATCATTTCCAAGAGGTCAGCAAACTATACCCCACCAGCTGTTTTATTGGAACACTGCATCTATTTCCATTTGTTTCCATATTGTACCTGGTGGATTTCACACTAGAAGGACAGAGGGGAATATTTGCATTAGAGACCATATGGTCTGCATAGGCTAAAATAGATAATATGCGATCCTTTTCAGTAAATGTCAGTCCCTGCTCTATCTCATCCTTCTCTACTATCAGTGAATCAGAAATTAAAACTTTTTAGCTATTTCTTCTGGTATTTAACTCTACATTTATAAATGTCATGTATATAGCTATTATCCTACATTGAAAGAGATACATGCACACACACGTACTTCAAACAGATACACAAACACTTTCTTTTTGCTTAAATCGAAATTTAGGGTTTTATTACTATTTTTTAAGTTTCAGTGAGCATGTAATTATTTTTAACTGCTGACACATTTTCTTTTCTGTGCTATTTCTTGATTTTTCTGAAATTAAATTACCTTGATGTACAGAGAGAAAACAATTTTAATGTAACCTCAAATTGGTATAGCACTGGGATATTTCAGAAGGACTATACCCACATGCCCCTAACATAGGTGCAGAAAAGTGTACAAATCTTAAGTGTGCAGCTCAATAAAATTTTACAAAATGTAACCACTCCCTACATCAAGATATAGAACATTAATAGCACCCGGCAATGTCTCTTCATTTCCTCCAAATTATAGCCCCCAATATAACCGGTTACTATTGCCATCATTATAGATTTATATTCCTGCTTTTGAACTGGAAGAAATGAAATCATGCAGCAGTTACTGCTCTGTGTCTGATTTCTTTCATGGAGGTCTGCAAGATGTATTTATGTGGTTGCATGCAGGTAGTTCTCAGTCATTCTCATGATGACTTTTGTAAGAAACTGCCGAACCATCCTCCAAAGTGGCTACACCATTTGGCCTTCCCAGCAGCAGTGAAGGAAAGCTCCTGCTTCTCTCCTCACCAGCACTGTTGCCGTCAGCGTTCTGGGCCAACCTGGCAGGCAGCTAGTGCTCTCTCTCATTTTAATTTTAATTTCTTTTTTTGAAGGTGGGGTTTGTAGTTTTATTGTAAAAGAAAAACTACCTCCTCAGAATCTTAATGAATGAAACGGAATATTTCATACTCAGAACAGACACCAGGATACAAAATTACAAGTGTTTAACCCCAGTCCTGTCCCCCTCCCCTCTAGGAGCAGACAGGGAGGAGACAGTGGAAGCAAACAAGCAATTCTGTAAGAGACTACAAATATGATTAAAATCTAAGCTGGTTTTACTTAAAAAATTTTTTAATATATCAAAAGGCCTGCTTTAGTGACATGCTAGTCCCCCAGAAAATAACCCAATATCCCCTTGTCAGTAACATACATGCTCAACTTGATCAGCCAACTCATATTTCTAAACCCTTGTGCATACATGTGTCTTTATAAACCAAAGCCATGGGGCTCAGTGACTGCTGCTATTTGCTCCTGTTAGCCGACCCATGTCCAGAAGGGCAGGCAGGGCACAGAGAAACCCTTAAAGGTAGTGAGGGTTTAACAGCTCCTAACAGCCAACTTTCCAAGCACCCTTCCCCCTCAAAAGGAGAGCCTTATTTCTAATTTCATCTCAAATTTGGCTCCCAGTGACCAGAATGGTCTTTCTCCTTTAGAAAAAGCACACATATCCATATATATATAATTTTTTTGTTTTTGCATTTAAATATAAAAACACTACTCTGATTTGTGTTATAGACGGAGGACCAAGCGATGAGAACTTTTTCTTCGAAGGTAGGGGAAGCTTCAATGATAGGAAAGAAAAGTGTGTGTGTGTGTGTTTGTTTGTGTGTGTATGTGTGTGTGTGGTGTCTGCGTGTGTCTGTGTGTGTGTTTGTGTGTGTATATATGTGTGTGTATGTGTGTGTATGTGTGTGTGTGTGGTGTCTGTGTGTGTCTGCGTGTGTGTTTGTGTGTGTGTATATATATGTGTGTA
>NW_006292588.1:236099-240595 GCF_000327345.1 Myotis davidii | reverse complement strand
GTGTATGTGTGTGTGTGTGTGTGTGTGTGTGTGTGTGTGTGTGTGAAGAGACTAAGAACTGGACCCCTCTAACCTGGCCAAAGAAAGCAAGAGATATTAACCGGGCACGAGGAATAAAAAAAAGACCTTGATATTCTGTTCTTAGAGTTACATTTGTTATGACAATTGAGGGGCAAGAGTAGGAGCGGGAGGAAGAAGTACTTAGAAGGAGCCGGATGGCTGCAAGTCTAGTCCACGTAGTGTTTGTACTGGACGGGCTCATCGCCAGTTTTATTGAGAAGACACGTGCGGATGAAGGCTTCTGTCACTGCGAAGGGGTCACAGTTGGCAGAGAGGCGCCAGTCTTCAAAGGACCCCTTCTCCTGGCCCACAGCCCGTGGAATGCGGATGCTGGCACTACAGTTGGCCACGCTGGGGGAGAAGTCATTGATGTTGGAGATTTCATTGAATCCAGTGAGGCTCCGGGCTTTGTCCCGGCCCCCCTTGGAATCGTAGGCTCGGATGTGGTACTGGTGCCGCCTGCTCGGCCTCTCGATGGACTCCTCTCTGTACTTCAGACCATTCTCCTCCCGCAGGGCCTCGGTGCTGAAGTTGGTGGGGCAGCCTGCGCCATCCCAGCTCCCAGGAATGGGCTTGGGGTCAGAGGTTGCTATCACTCCAAAGTCTTCACACGCTCGGTGCAAGCAGAAACGGGCCACCCAGAGATGATCGCCCATGGAGGTTCCTTCACGGGGTCCTATTAGGAGTTACCACTGGGCAGGCCCGGTAGTGAGCCTCCACAGTATCCCTGCCGTAGGCTCTGTGGCCCCCATGTCGCAGTTGTATGGACCGTGGGGTCCAGGGAAGCCATTGGAAGGCCAACCGAAGGTGCCCGTCTGTGCCCATGAGAGTATACTCCTGCTCCGTTCCAAACCAGGGATGCTGAGCTCACCATGCCCATTACCCGCTAGCAGGTATATCTTAAATTGGGCTCTGAAGGTTTGCGATTGTACTTTAAGACTTCACAGAACACCAGCTTGTTGGGGTCCTTGTGGAAAGGGCCCCGAAACATGGCAGCAGGAACGAGATACATGTCACTGTTGGAGCCTTCAGACTGCATAGCACTAGAGCCATCGAAATTCCACTTGGGCAACTCTTCTATGCTTTTGGGCTCACTGTCCAGGGTCCGGGTCTTGCATCGCAGTCCTTCTCCAGCAGCGTCAACCAGATGACACAGCTTGGACTTTATCACCCTGTGGCCATCTGCTTGATGCCTTTGTCCAAGTGGGAACTCGCCGAGGTGGACATGGTGGAAGTTGCTCTGCGGGGCAGGGCGGGCAGGCCGTGAGAGCGGGGTGCAGAGAGGGGAAGAGAGGAAGCTGGGAGTGCTGCTCAGGCACTCGGCTCTTTCCCCATCCTCGGCTCCCTTAATTTTAATTTCTTAGTGACACATAATGTGGAGCATCTTCTCATATGCTTCTTGTCCATCTGTGTATCTTCTCTGGTGAGGTGTCTGCTCAGGTCTTTGCCACATTTGTAATGTGTTTTCTTATTGTCCAAAAGGTTCTTTACATTTTGAGGGTAGTAGTCCTTTTTCAGATGTGTCTTTGGCAGATATTTTCTCTCAGTCTGTGCCCTACCTTCTCACGCTCCTCGTGGCACATTTTGCAGAGCACATGTTTTTAAGTCCAGCTTTTCCTTTTTTCATGGATTTGCCTCATTGTTATATGTCTAAAAATGTATCTCCACACCCAAGATTATCTAGATTTTATCCTATCTTATCACCTAGGAGTTTTGTAATTTCGCATTTAGGTCTGCGATCCATTTTAAGTTAATTTTTGTGAAAGGTATAAGGTCTGGGTCTCATTTCATTTCTTTCTTTTTTGCATGTGGATGTCTAGTTCCAGTTCCATTTGTTGAGAAGAGTAACTTTTCCCCAGTGTAATGCCTCTGCTCATTTGTCAGTGATGTTCTGGCTACTTTCTAAGTTTTCCTTTCTTTCTTTCAAAGTGGGGGGAGGGGGGGTTCCTAGATGTAGTTTTCTTTTTTTACATATCTCATTTTGAGCTTGTAGACCTTCTTGATTATGTAGTGTTATAATTTTCGTAATTTTGAAAATATTTTGGCCAATATCTCTGCCACTATTTTTTCTGTCCCACTCCTTATTTCTCTCTTTCTGGGTCTCAATTTATACACATATCGAATCATTTTCTCTATTTCATATGTGAGTATGCAACCTTTCTACTTTTCACACTTTCTTTTCTCTAAGCTACAACTTGGGTTCTTTTCACTGACTTAGCGTCCAATTCATTTATCTTTTCTACTATGTTTAATATGCTATTAAATCCAACCATTGGATTTAATATGGTTTTTAATTTCAATCATTGTATCTATTAGTTCCAGGGTTTCTGTGGTACTTTTTAATATATTTTATTTCTCTATTGATCTCTCTCCCTTACCCCCAATATCCCATACCTTCCATCTTTTCTGATATGTTCTTGAATATTTTAATCATAGTTGTATTTTAAAGTATATTTCTTATTACCTCTGGGTCTATTCCAATGTCTGTTTATTCCTCTCTTAAATTTTTAGTATTACTTCTGTCTTCTAACATAACTAGTAATTTTTTATTGAATGTTATATAGGAGATTAATTCTAAATGGGGTCCATCCTGGAGTAATAATGATCCTCATTCAAGACTTCCTAGTTACAGATTTGTATGCGAATAATAAAACAGGTATATATACAGATGGTATTTTCTTTAAAATATTTTTTCCAACTGTCCATTCGTAATAGACAATTAACATAAGGTGGACATAATTACAGTCATGATTGTCCATGCATAGTGAATTTACATTACTCAGAAACTCGCCCAGTTTTTGGCCAGCAGATACTGCTTTGACACTAGATTCTTCTGATCACTGCTAATCAAATGTTATGCTCTTGCTCAAAGGGGTGTGATAACCTAAGTATACGTATAAGGCTCTCTCTCCACAACCCAGCAGAATTTGTTATACAGGTCAACAATGCCCCAATTTATTTTTCCCCTCTTTCTCTCTGTGATATGTGCATGCACACAAATGTTGCTACAATCAGGGTCTAATCAGGAGACAAACCATATGAGTCATTTTAACAGATAATTTAAGTGATTGTTAACTAGATACTGGAGAATGGAAAAGACAATCATTGACCAGTTAGATAACCCCTAGTAGCAGCTGTAAGATCAGCTACCACCCCTAGGGCTAGGAGAGAAAAAGAGATAGGTTGGAATTACCATAAACAGGGATCATGGAGGTGGGGCCTCAGGGAGCTGATGCTAACACGTGGCTGGTGCTGATATCACTGAGAGAGGGCGCTGATGCTGGTTATGTGAATGTCGTTCAACCTGCACAGTGTAAACAATTGCCACATTATTTACTGGAACAAAACGCTGATCCATAATAAATGGAATGATGATGAAAACAATAGGACAAAAAAAACAAGAAATATGAAGCAAAATTAGAAGGAAATTTTTTTTTGTCCCTCCTCGAGCCTTTCATTGTTCCTCAGACAACCCCCAAGGAGGAGTTCCCTACAGAAGAAATAGCAACATCATATTTCTCCCACGTTGGCATGCACATTTCATTCGCGTTTAAACACATTTGCCATTGGCATGAAGCTTAGAATAGACGGTAATGTTTTTCTTTCTTAATGTCATGGAAAATAACGATGGCTCTCATAATCAATGGTTTCTTCAACTTCATGGAATGTGGTATTTTTAAACACATAAAGTGACTTCTATCACCGAACTTCCTGACCCTGGTAATCATTGCTTTCTCTTTTAAGTTCTCACGTATCGTCTGTTAAATAGTTCTACAGTTTTGTAGGAGTCCAGTGTTAATCTTTTTTACTTATACTTTCTGAATTACTTCTCTCCTTTATAACCCTCTCCCACCTCCAGAATTATGGGATCCGTTTTACATTCTGTTAAACCCTCTCTCGGGAGTCAGGCACTGAGCAGTGATTCTGAGATCACGTAAGTCACACTGGTGTTTTTCCATTTGAGTCATATGGCCAGGAAGACTCCCTTACAGAATTTCAGCTCTCTCCTATGTGAGTTTTAAATTCCTTGTTTTATAGTACTTGTTACTTTTCCCAGTCAGTTTGCATGTGTTGTTTCAGGTTTGTAGCAACTTTTCATTACCCCGCAACAACACCAGTTCTGACAACATGATAATAAATCTGTTGTTTTCCGGCTCTTTCTAGACAAACTTGAAGCTGAACTAGAACCTTACTTCCACTTTAAAGGGCACTCCAAAAGTATTTTGTGTAAATTCTGTTGCATATATTTTTCCTTGTAATGTTTTGCGTGGCTCTGGAGTTACACCTCTTCATTTCATCTTGAGTTGGGCTCGAAAATATTTGAAGTTAAGAAGAAATATAGCCCAAACTGGTTTGGCTCGGTGGATAGAGCGTCCACCTGCGGACTGAAAGGTCCCAGGTTCGATTCCGGTCAAGGGCATGTACCAGGAGTGCAG
>NW_006292588.1:224892-235997 GCF_000327345.1 Myotis davidii | reverse complement strand
AATAAGACAAGGTCATTGTATATAATTTCTTCTAGGTTATTTCAGATGATTTTAACTAAAATTGTGTTGCTATATAAATAGATAACCATTTTCTCATGTTCCTATTTTTCTCATTATTCATCTAGTCTTTTATAATAGTTTCCTTATCCCCCACTGCCAAACCCTAAGCTTGTGACACATATTTTAGGTTTATATTTTATGAAGAACCCCAACTGAGGATATGAATACCTATATTAGTTAATTACCACTACCTAAGGGAGAAACTCCCAGAACTTAGTTGCACATAATTATAATTCTATTAATTTTTGTGGGTGTTTGGGCCAGTTGGGGTTAGGTTGATCAAGGCTAGGTTTGGTTGGCCTTGGCTCTGAGATGCAGGTTGAGCCCATGTCTCTTCCACATGCTTTTCGTCCTATTTGGACCAACATGTTCTTTTCATGTTATCCTTACGGCAATGCTTGAAAGATGAGACAGCAAGCCCCTAAGTACAAACATGCTTCAAACCCTTACTTATATCATGTCTGCTAATATCCCATTGCCAAAGCAAACTCAATGGGCAGGGGAGTATATTCTACCCACAGGAGTAGGGGGTGGGGATGCATATTTGCTCAACAATAATTCAACTATCCTAAGGGTTAACCAGAGAGAAAACATAGAAATCTCAGACAAAAAGCCCATGTTAATTGACCTTTCAGAATATCTGTCATTAAACAAATGCTAGTCACCTTTCTGTCCACAGTTCAAGAACATGCTTTGGTCATGGTAATCCTAACAAGAGTCTATTTGTGACACATTCGTTTATGACCTAGTAGTAGCACAAAGAGAATGGTCTTTAAGCTACATAAAGAGTGTTATGGACTGGGTTGTGTTCCTCTCCAAATTCCTACATTGAAGCCCTTACTCCTGAGATGACTATATTTGGAGATAGGGTCTTGAGGGACAAATTATGGTTAAATGAGATCATAAGGGCAGCATCCTAGTTTGATGGAACTAATGTCCTCATAAGAAATGTAAGAGGGACTATAGGGCTCTTTCTCTGCATGGGCACAGAGGAAAGGCCATGTGAGGACACAGTGAAAAGGTGGCCATCTACAAACCGGAGGCAAGCTCTTATCAGAAACCAAACTTGCCACATCTTGGTCATGGAATTTCAGACTGCAGAATGTGAGAATATAAATGTCTCTTATTTAAACCACCGTGTCGGCACTATTTTGTGAGGGCAGCCTGAGCAGACAAATACAGAGAAATAATGTTGAGACAGGGTAATGACTGGCTGCTGTGTATGACTTAAAAAAATTAATGGGAGACCACAAATTGAGCATGAGTCCATATTATGGCAATATTTTTAGATATCAAACTCAGATTCTGAGAGTAGGAAAGTAGCAGAATCTGATAGAAGAAATTTGGGAGAGGTGAGCCTTGTGGAGATTGAGAGTGTGCATGCTCTATGAGGATGCACTAAAATGCAACCGTTATATAAAAAAGTGGTAGAAATAAAAATAAATCCGTTTGAATTGTGATTGCAGTGTGTCAGTTCGAACCCAGGACTCTAGACTACTCTCCTACCAGAACTCTTCCTATAATAAAATGATTGAATCCTCGAGGTCTCTTTCGGGATGATCCTCTTTTAGATTCATCTGTATTCTGACTCATTTTAAAGCAATGATTCTGATTCTGTTTTCTGACTCGATGAGGAGGTGGAGAATCGAAGAAAAATGATTGGAAGTCAGTTTTATAAGACAAACGTGAAAAAAACAACACCACCTACATTATTTAATAGATTGAAGAGTAAACGTTACCTTGCAAAACCATGGACTTTAAGATAGATTCGTTAGAATTGTGGTATACAACTAGTCCCCCCATTCCTATGGAGATGGAAACTGTAAGAAGCCCACCTAAGGCTAACAAGGAGTAATGATAATTTGAAAATAATAACTAGGAAAGAAATAGTTCTGATGACCTGTTGAGGCCCCTTCTAACTTCATGTCAGCAAAGGATGGAGTGTTTCTAGTTGAATGTGACCCCATTAAAGGAAGCACAATGAGTGTTCAAGTAATAAAAGGGAAAGGTACTGAAATAAAAATACCAAGTGGACAATTTCCTTCTTTACCCATAAAATATATTAACAGTATTTGTTTATTTATAGACACACATGAATGCATGCAACATAAATATGCATCTTCTTTCTGATCTTTGGAAACAGAATTTTCTTGTGTAGCATGCACACTCAGAGAAAAACCCAGGAGATCTCCCCCAGCCTGAGTTATGGCGATTGTTTGTTTAGATCAGAAGCCTTTGTTTTGATGGCCTCATAGCAAATAAACTCAAAAACATAAAGCAGGTAAAAAAAAAGCTAGGCAATGAGAACACAGCAAAACGCACTGCCAGTCTCATGTTATAGACCAGTTAGTAAACCCTCTGTCAGACAGGCTAATACTTTTATACCAGTAAGCATATATTTGTTTTTCTTTCTGAGTGCAGGTGTTTCAGGCCTCTGTGCTCCCAATTAGTGCTGTGAGTTTGACTGTCTCTCTGATATGCTCTTTCCAGCTGATTTCTCTTCACTGTTACTATACATCACTGATCCCAGAGATGTTTACTTTGAGATTAAAGGAAAGAAAAGACACAGTTTTACTTGGTAAAATAATTCTAGGATATATAAACATCCCATCCTAAAGTTCTCTATGTACCAAGATATTTCACCATCTTCACTTTCCACAAGGTGCCTGGGCTGTGGTTACATGAGAGGAGTAACTTTGAACAACTCTCCCTTCAGGACCCAAAAGAGAAAAGATAATTTTATTCTCCTGAGGGTCATTTGGAAATGCTTTTAAACTGATTTCCACATTGTGATAAATAATGTCAACAAATTCTCAATCCAACTAAAGTGCAATACTAAGATTTTTTGTTCCTTGAAAGAGTTCTCCAAAACTTGAACTATTCAGGAGGTCATTCTGCTCCTGGATCAAACCTGCAAATATATCTTGGGGGCCAATTTTCTTAGGTACAGAGAGTAGTCCATAGAGCCCAGGATAGACATGCTGTATTTAGCAAGTCTAGGGGGCTTTCCTAGGACCACAGGTGGAACACTTCATTGTGGTCCTTCTGAGTGAGAGAGGATGAGAGCAGAGGGTGATAGTGATGAAGACGAAAAGTAGCAAGGGGACCAGTCTAAATGAAAACACAGCAAGAATCGCTCTATTTCCATATATGTATGAATTAGAAACTAGCTGGATGGGACTCCATCGCATAAGATCTATTCTATGAAGCATGCTTCTACCTCCCATTAGCCTGGTATGAATGAGGCTTTTGTAATAATAATGAAGCTCAAAGAGGGAGACCTTTGCTGCCTAATCCATAGGGTATATTCTCTTGATGGACCTATAATTCCTATTATAGCTAATGGGTGTTCTGAAGTGATATTAAAAAAAAAAAGATTTCTGTCCCATTGTGTGAAAAAGGTAAAGGTCTCTCTTTGCAAGCCTCATTATCATTCAAACTGATCTTTTCTCTCTCAAAAGATGTGCCTCTCCCTCGAGGTGTTTGTAAGAAGGGAGAGCCTTGGAAATTACACATCTGGTAAATAGAACAGATTTCAATGCAGTTTGCTTTATAGTGCTTAGTGTGTTTCTCTTGGATACCAATGAAAAGGTTTTAAACTTAGAAAAAAACATTATTGTTTCAACAAAATGGGTTCACATTTATTCAAAGAGCATATGTTCTGCGAATGTGCTATAGCAAAGGTTATTCTGAAACCATAAAAAATATGAATTCTTTACTTCTAATAAACGAAAAAAGGCAAGCTATTCATATCTCTATGCATATTATAGCCTTTCTCTTTTATTTCACTACATAGAATTTTTCAAAGCTAATAGAAAATGAAAGTAGGAAATAGGAAACAAAGCTAATATGAAAAACATTATTTTTAAGGCAATTTTTTCAGCATTTTTAATTTTTGGCTGTAGCATTTTTTCTGACGTCCTCCTCATAAACACGGGCTATGTATTTTGCATCTCCCATGATACTTTCACACAATATTCAGTAAACCATATAGGCTTATGTGGCTGTGGCGGTTTGTATTATATCTATAGGGCTAATCTGAACTACATTTCCCAGAATCCTCTTTGCTGTGTTTTAATTATTTTTTATTTTTTTAGTTAGTAGTCCAAAATTCATGTGAAATTTGGGAGTGGGAAAAAGCATCAGTCACCTGGTCTGTGGGTCGGCATGCTAGAAGGCAGCCTGGGAGATGGGCATGCAGAGCCCCTGGTAGACTTAGCTTGTTCTCACTCTCTCACTGCACCAGGGACACCACGTCCTCTGCAAGAAGCAGAGGCAGCAGGCTTCCCTGTGTGGGAATGGACCTCTCCACAAGCCTCCTTCCTGTCCCACCAAATCTGGACTTGCCCATCCTCCCAGATTCCCTGAAAAACTCCTATTTGCCTACTTGCACCACTACTTCAGAGGGGCTGCATAGTGAGCTTACTACTCAGCAGGCTTCTCCACAATTGTGTCCTTTTTTTATATGGAGAGTCTCTTATCTCATGACTAGTGATCTGGTGCACAGGTTTGTGCACATTGAATGGAAATTAATTAGAAGGTGGCCAGTGGAGCAGGACTAGGTGAGACAGGCTAGACATACCCTGGAGCCAACCTCCCTTAGTCCCTCCCTGGCATCTGCAGAGTGAGCAGGGTCCCTCCAGCAGGTAGGGTCCCTCAGCTTGGCCTGTGGTAATTGCTCTGAAACCAGCTTTCTGACATCCCCCAAGGGGTCCTAAAGTGCAGGAGGGCACTCTGCAAAGTTGCTGTCATACAGGGTGTGGAACGCAAAAGCAAGTGTGCAGTAAACTGGATTCAGGACTGACAATGCCCCAGCAACAACATAACCCACGGCCAAAGGTGGAATCACGTGGCCCCACAAGGAATCGGGCTCCGTCCTCTCTGGTTTCACGTTGCATCACCAGAGAACTGGCGCTGCCAAGTCACTGAAGCTCAGCAGCTACTGTGTTGAGTGTCTGCCCCCGGGTGGTCAGTGCATGTCATAACAACCGGTTGGACAGGTGGAGGGACACTTAGCATATTAGCCATATAGATAGATAGATAGATAGATAGATAGATAGATAGATAGATAGATATAGATATAGATATAGATATAGATATAGATATAGATATAGATAGATATAGATAGATATAGATATATATAGATATAGATATATATAGATACTCAAGGTCTCACCTTCTGTTTTTAAATCCTGACACATATGATTCGTATATGTTAGTATAAAATGAGAGACTTCTGGTTTTCCTTTAGAAAATAAGTGATTCTGATGCATCACAAAGATTTTTATTCTATTTTATTTTTTCTTAATTTATAGAGAGAGAGGAAGGGACAGGTAAAGAGAGAAACACAAATTTAAGAGCAAATTGATTGGCTGCCTCCTGCAAGCAGAGTCAGCACATTGATTGGCTGTCTCCTGTACACAAAACCCCCAACGGGGCATGTGCCCCGGTGGAAAATCTAACTGGCAACCTTTAGGTGCATGAGGCAATGCCCAACCAACTGAACCACACCAGCCAGGGCCATTATAAGGTTTCAAGTACAGCAAAACCTTATTAGCTCTGGAAATAACGCTACATCATTCATTTGAAGTTGAGGTAACTGAACCAAAAGTAACTTTGTGAAAGAAGGACATATCATAGTAAAACAAGTTCATAGGGGGAATCATTTTCTAATTGAAAGGAAAAATTATTTCCTTCACTACACTCTTCATAATATATAGAAAAATCATTAATATAGGAAAAAGGATAATTTCACTTTAACATTACCTATTTAGATAATTAACTTACAGCAAGGACTTAAAAGTGACACATAAACTTACTTTGTTGGCCTTTCCCATATTTCAATAAGTGAATATATATAATGTATTCCATTTTATAAAAAGGTAAAAATAAGAAGTAAAAATATTCCGGCCATTGAGTAAATTAGTGTTATGTCAAGACTATTTTATATTCTTTTTGTAATTCAAATTATACATTAGAGCATATCTTTTATTTTATAAGAAGAGTAAAATGCTTTGAGAAAAAATGAAATTTGCAATATGGGACAAAAACTTAATTTATCTAAGTTCCAGATAGTTCTACTAGTATTTTCAGGCCTCATTTAAATAACATTGGTTATATTTTACCTGTTTAAGGAGTGTTGCTCTAATTCTCAGATAATTATTTGGCATGTAATAATAAATCCACATGATTTTAGTTCATATATTGGTTCTAAATATGTTGGTCCCAAATTTCTTAGTTTGGATTTGGCAAATTTTATAGGCTTAACTTAACCATCATTCTATTTTTATATTATAGACAATTCCAATTTTTTACACTAATGCTAGCAGACTTTCACCTTTAACAAAATGGAATGACCCATGTTCCTATTTAAACTTTGACAATAAGGAAAACATTTATAGGAATACATTGGTGTTTCGCCATGTGTCCCAAGCCATCTATCTGCAAGTCCTATAAAAGCCTACATTCTCTACATGATTCTTACATTCTTGAAGATCTAAACAAACTGTAAAGTAACATTTTTTTAAAAATTCTCTACAGGTTTGAACGTGTTTTTTTTTTTTGGATTTTTTTCATAGTTTTTTAAAATATATTTTTATCGATTTTTTACAGAGAGGAAGGGATAGGGATAGAGAGTGAGAAACATTGATGGAGAGAAACATTGACCAGCTGCCTCCTGCACATCCCCTACTGGGGATGTGCCTGCAACCAAGGTACATACCCTTGTACGGAATCGAACCTGGGACCCTTCAGTCCTTAGGACAATGCTCTATACACTGAGCCAAACCAGTTAGAGCTGTAAAGTAACATTTTAAGCAGATCTATAGAGACTGCTATCTGATTCTGCTGCCCAGTGGGGTAGGTTTAAATCTTTGCAAGCGGAATTCCATGACAGAAATGTTTCTTAGCCTCAGCTGTAGCGCATGTGATGCTAGAAAAAAATATTGGCTGAAGAGTAGTCTGGGGGTTCAAGCCAGAGAAGGGGGCCCACATGGATGTCCGGGCATAGCTATCTCAAGAAAGAAGGAAGAAGCTGGGAGCAAGAGTGACAGCTAAAGGATAGGCAGGTCAAGAAGGTCTCAAGTGTTTGCTGGTAGTAATGGAAAAATGGGGAGGAAAAGCCTGGAAAAGTCCTAGAGATAGGGAGTTGAGCCTGATGCTGAAGTTTTATACCCTCTCGATAATAATCTTTGTATGAGACAGGTAAGTGCATTTAATATATGCAGAGTGCCCTGGCCAGTGTGACTCAGTTGGTTGGAGAGTCGTCCCATACACCAAAAGATTATGGGTTTGATTCCCAGTCAGAGCACATACCCAAGTTGCAGGTTTGATCCCCTTTTGGGGTGTGTATGACAACCACCCTCTCCCTCTCCCCCCTTCCTCTCTCTAAAATCAATAAAAATATATCCTGGGATAAGGATTAAAAAATATATCCAGAGTGAGCTAGAACAGCATAACTAAAATGAAGAAAGGAAGAGCTTTTTTTTTTTGGGGAGGTGGGGGGTTGGTGGTGGTCATCACTGATTTAAATAAAGCTTTTCCCAGCAAAGTTTCCTTTCTTCCTTTTTTAAATCACCAATCTTTGGAAAGAATAATTGAGCACAATATTCTCAAAGAATAATTAAGCACACTTATTCCAATTCTTGGTGCCAACTGTACTAAGAATGACTTTGACCCAGCAGCTATCATGGTTCTTGACTTTGCCATGAGTTTTCTGGCCCCTAGCTTAGACTGTGAGGTCCAGAATTCTCTGCCCTGGCTTTGGAAGCAGGCCTCACTGTGGCAACAGAAGACAAGGATGACCCTTGAATCTGTTTCTAGTTCCTCAGCCTAATTATCCTGATACACAGAGCTCTAGCTCAGAGTTTTAGAAGGCCAGACAATGTGCTCTGTAGCTACTAAAGTTGACTCTAATATTGTGCTTAATAATGTAATTTAACTGTATTTTCAAAACAGAATTATTTCTCCATCAGAAATAAGTAGTCTTCAGAGACTAGCTGAAATGCTTATCACAAAATGAGGAAGTGTGTGTTCCCCATACACCTCCTGAGAACACAATGTTACAAAGGCACGGACACCTGCCTGGCATAAAAAATACAAAGGATGGGGCTCAGGGAGGTGGGGGAGGAGGAGTTGGAGAGAAGGTTTCAGAAAGTATAGTGATAAGGAATTGGTTAAATGGAGACCAAATTTAACAAAGAGAATTGGAAAACCAAGAGGATATACATTCGCTCTGCTCATAAAGGCAATATTTATACTAAAGATCTGGTCCTGATTGAGTACTTTTTTAATGTTGACAACCAAACTCTATAATTGAGGCAAAAGTAGAAAAACCCAACCCCTGATTGTCATTAGCCAGTTTTTTTTTTTCCTGTGTTATCTAGGCCTTTTTTTCCTACTCAATTTTATATGGTATGTCCTGTGAATAAAAAAAGCAAGAGAGGCAAAGCAGCTATTCCACAGGGATTTCTTGGATAGCTAAAGGAGAGACAATGAAAAAATGAAAGGGAGAATGAGAAGGAAACAGTGCAGCAAATGTGTGCAATGATAATATCCATACACACACAAATCATTTCATACTCTCAGTAGAGAAAATATTGGGAGTTTACTTGTGTGTGTTCATAATGGGATACCAGTCAGAAAGAAAAATGATATGCAACTTCCCTAACAGTACATATGTATGTTAACTAAAATTGAACGAGAAGACTGTATACCTAAGAAAAATAAAACTTCTTAATGAAATCTAGGAGCAAATTCTTGGACTAACCTTGCCTGCACATCAACACTGCAGCAAGAGACACCCAGAACTTCTCTGAGCTCAATGTGAGAGAAAGGCGAGAAAAAGATACAGAACCCAATCTATTATTAATGACAGGTCTGTGTGAAAGGTAGAGATTTTGTAAAATTTTTATGGGCCAAAGGAAAATGTTTGCAAATATCAAAAGAGAGAAAGGAAATATTGTCTGTGATCTAAATATCAAAGTCTGTACATTTTCAATTTTGGCAAAGTTATGATGCCCCACCACTACCCTATAAGGACCCTACAAAGTTACAGGCATCATCTGAACTAGCTCAGGGAAGAATCATGGGACAGGATAGTGATGGAGTTGAAATAAATTTGCAATTTCTATTGATATGCAGCAGCTGTATGTGATATACATAGGCACATTTACCATAATAAAACAACAGTAACTGTGGTCCATACATACAAAATTGTCTGTTTATTCTTTGTTGAGACTTTCTTTGTGCATAACATTTTCACTGACTTTTTTTTTGAGCCTGTGGGAAGAATCAAATGATGCTTATTAAAAATATGTGTATTTGTGGAGGGATATGCATTCCTATAACCTTCGTTATGATGCTCTTAATTAACCAATATGCCTTATAATAAAGTATCTAGCTGTCACCAAAATCAACACTTTTCAGTTATTAATAGATTAAAAAAGGAATGTTAATTTCTTCAAGCTCCATTTCATTTGGTCTCATTACTTCAGGAGCCAGATGGTTCCAGGGCTGGACCTGTCAACAGTTACTGTGAGGAAGAATACATTCAGAAACACCAAAGCAAAGTATGAATAATAGCTGAAAAATGAAATCTGAGGTAGCTGTGCACAATGCATAAGGCAGGGCAGAAAGTCATTCTGCCGAGAAATTGAGAAAATTATGAATCAGGCACATTTTAATTGATGTTTCTTTCTCTGAACACCCTCTCCTTTCCTCCCCACTCCCCATTAAACTTTTTCCCACCCACCCCTCCAATAACAGCAGTGAGGCTCCAGCTGTGCTGTGGAGAGCTTCTCCATTTGTCAGGTGCCTGACTATTTCTCTTGTCCCTCATGCTGCCGGAATCTGACAGATCTCCTACACTGTTGGTTGATTGATGATGTCAACTTGCAAGAGACAGTACCACCAGCAGTCAAATTTTTCAAGATATTTTCTTCTTGGATTTTAAAAATTCTTCCTGAATGCTTCCAAAGGAAGTCACCCTGAAGGGCATCTCCAGAGTGGTTCCTCAGCCTGCTCTGTGACAGACAGAGTTGGGGATTTGAAACAGATGAGTTAGTCTGTCTTGCCTATTGGGTGAAATCACCTCCAGGTTTCCAGACAACTTTCAGATTACACCATTATGTAATTCAGCCAAGTGGTGGACCATGTTTAAAACTTAAGCGACGTGATATTTGGTGAAATTTCTGTGCTTTCAAGCAAGTAATTTGCTCAGAATATACTACAGTCTCTGTTTTTTTGACAAATAGGGTCAATATTTTCTCCTTGTAAAATATTTTGTGATGTTCAAGTGTTAAGTGTTGCACAACTTGCATTTCTGTGCCATAGTAACTCATGTGGTATTGGTTTGTATTGCTAGTCATTCTTAACCACAGATGTGAGTCAATACCTACCTGCCCCCTAGTGGACCTGAGGCAACTTGCAGCTTGCTTTTTTTTTTTTTTTTAAGGAGAGACTTGCTAATTTGGGGTCATTAGTACCTAGCAACTAAAAATTTTAGTCTTACAGAACTTGATGGAATCCAGTTTTCTTGTCCAAACTTGCACTTTACAGATTAAACACACACACATAAAAACAGAAGAATTTGAAAGATGTGTGTAAGGTCCTAGATATTATTTAACCAGCTCCAGCTGAGAAAAGTAAAGAAACAAAACAGAATCCAGAGCGGACCCCAGGCTTTGAATCTTTTTCAATGCAAACAGCTACATCTCCTTATAAATCCTGAAATGTATTCACTTATCCAAGCATTCATTTAATATTTTTTTGAAAACATACTATGTTTTTTTTAATATGTTTTTTATTGATTAAGATATTACATATGTGTCCTTATCCCCACGTTACCACCTACCCCCCCTCATGCCCTCACCCCCCCCCCGTTGTCCGTGTCCATTGGTTATGCCTATATGCTTGCATATAAGTCCTTTGGTTGCTCTTCCCCCCTTACCCCCACCCGCCCCTACCTTCCCTCCAAGGCCCGACAGCCCAATCAATGCCTCTCCATCTCTGGATCAGTCCTTGTTCATCAGTTTATGTTGTTCATT
>NW_006292588.1:211195-223403 GCF_000327345.1 Myotis davidii | reverse complement strand
GCACTTTACTTCCGCAGCTCCTGACCCTCAATGTGGTTTTCTCTTTTCTTCTAGTTGTAGAATTTCCACTCCACCAGCCTTCCTGTAGTTCTGGATGTTGACCGTCCTGTCCTTTTATTGCGTTTCTGAAGTTGTTGTAGGAGGCAGCAATCTCAGTGTTCCCCTATGCCGCCATCTTAGTTTCTCCGAAAACATACTATGTTATAGGCACTGTTGGAGGCATTGGAGATAGCTGATTAACAAGTGTATCATCCAGTGATTATTTTCAATAATCTTTTCAACATTTATAGAAAAGTAACTTACCCTCAAGCCATTATTTCATTCTTAATAACAACTAAAAACAGTGCTTAGTTAAAGATAAAAGTATATTTCTTTCAGGATACATTTTACTCCATACAAGGAGGAAAAAAATCCCATTCTGTGATTTCTTTCATCCAGGCTAGTGACCTGTACTTTAAACAGGTGAGAATCCAGTTCAACTGTCTGAGGGGAAGAGATCATGTACAGTCCATGAGCTCCTTAACACTTCTCTCTGAAAGGCATGGGCTCCTCTATCTGTTCTGCCTGTAAAGTTTCTCTCTTTGTCCCCAAATTGATGAGAACTAATCTTCTAAGAAAATATGGCAACTTTTTGCAAAATGACACATTTTAGAAAAAGACAAATGTTATTAGGACACCTTTTTTCTCCCAAAACTCAAAACAAGAACAGATGTATTGAGTAGCATGTAAAAGCATTTTACATTCTTCCAATTAAAATTACCTACTTGAAGAAAAAAAAATTAAAAATAAATTTAAAAAATAAAATAAAATTACCTACTTGACTGAATAGAATAGTGCCCAAATGGAAATTTATACTGAATTTTGGAGACAAATTAACGAAATAGTCGATAATTGTGTGGCAAAGTGGATTTTCCTTCTATTCTTCCAGCCAGCAGGCTGTATTTACCCTGAGCCTCTAGCGACCCTTTGCTGGTGTAGACTGAGAATACCACTGGCAATTATATTTGTCTGAGAAAGCAAGGAAGGCCTGCGGGTCAGGCCCTGGAAATGTTTATTCCTAAGAGGTGTTAGAAATGCTCATCGATTGTGTCGTGGGAATGAGACAAACACTCGAAACTGGATCGCCAAGGCAAACTTACTTCTGCACCAGGGCGCATTGCCGGCTTGGAAATCATGGGCAAAGCACACCCAACGGGAATTCCATTGGGGTTTTATTCCCGGATGCGGTCTGCCCTGCCCCTCGCTCTGACTCTGACTTGATTGGTCAGAGCTCAGAGCTCGGATTCACATTATTGCAGGATTGGCTAATTCAGAGGAAAGGGAGGGGTAAGATGATGGCCCCCTGAGAATCTGAAGGTCATATACAAATGGTGGAGCCTAAGATGGCGGTGAGCTCCTTTCTTTGACAGAAAAGATGGCTGGTTCACTCTCCCAGAGGGACTGAGTATCCTCTTGGGAAAGGTCCCATCTTAAGAGGAGTGAAACTCACATATTCACTTTGGCTCTATAAAGTATCTTAGCCATTAAAGAACAGGGTATATCTTAATACAGCACATTGTCACTCATATTTCTCAAGTGAGTTCACCCACCTCCATGTCCTTAAGACCTAGAATAAACCGAATAAGCTGTTTTCCCACAAACTCACTGGAGACATTGGAAATCTAAAGTATCTTGGATTACATTGAAACTGGGGCATTGTGTCCCCTTGGGCATTGGACATATGAACACCTTGGGCTCCAGCACATCATTCCCACCATGACTCCAGGTGCAGTGAAAGCTGGGTCTGCCTCTTTATCTGTGACAGTCTCCGTCACGCACGGCTCCGGCAACAGCCAGAGCAGAGCCAGCAGAGCCAGGTGGTGCCAGACACTGGAGCAAAGGATGACGTTGGCTCAGACTTTCCTTGACAGGGACCTCCAGCAAGACCATGAACAAGGGCTCAGTGAAGAGATCACCACAGAGGGTCAGAGCAGGAGGGAAGGAGAGTGGGAGTGGCCTCTTTGGAGCTCCAAGGATTTGTTGGTGAGTAACCATAACGGATCCCCAGGGGCCCCCAGAAATAGCTGGTGGAATTGAAGGAATGGAAGGAGTTCCACAGGTTTCACAGTTGGAAGAGTTAAGGCCTGGAAATATGTTAAGTGGCCCCATTTTACCCTTAGAATGATGTGACTTGAGAATAGAAAATTTAAGAAACCTTCTAAAGGTAGCAGGGTAGTTCTTTGTAGAAGACAAAGGGGAGCCATGACTTATGTGTTTAGTCTTTGTTATGCCACTGAGTACCACACACTGGAAAGGCCACTTTGGTTTTTAATCCACATGTTAGAATGTTAGAACTGGATATTATTCAGGTCCTCGGGGAACTGTATTTAAAAGTTCCTATAACTATTTATTCTCTTCTGACTCAAAAGGTCTTAACATTTCCCTCATTTGACTTAGTTTTGGACAGACTCCTTCCTGACAATAAGCACCTGACCTCCTTTTTCTTAGAGCATTTACTTTATAAATTTGCAATTATAAATTTTCTCTGTCCCTTTGAGTATTAAAATTTATCCCAAGCTCTTGCCAGTTTTATAATCCAGGGATGTCTTTCTCCAGGACCTGGGAGCCATCCCTTTGAAATGTAGTCATCAAGAAAGGTAGCACCTTTATCTTCCTATCTGTGGGAGTGCAGGAGCCTGATTCCCATAGGCTCCAAATAGCAAACACAGATTGCCTAATCACATGGGTCACCTCCCTGCTAATGTTCATAGTACTTTCCCCCTAGCCCAGTGATGGCGAACCTATGACACGCGTGTCAGAGGTGACACACAAACTCATATTTTGGTTGATTTTTCTTTGTTAAATGGCATTTAAATATATAAATATCAAAAATATAAGTCTTTGTTTTACTATTGTTGCAAATATCAAAAAATTTCTATATGTGACACGGCACCAGAGTTAAGTTAGGGTTTTTCAAAATGCCGACACGCCGAGCTCAAAAGGTTCGCTGTCACTGCCCTAGACCATCCCAATGCTTCAAACTCTCCCCACTCTTGTTTCAATGGAATTGAGTTTAATCTCTCTTCCCTATTTGTTTAATTCTGCTTAGTACAAATTTTCTTTGATCTTACCTGTAGACAGGATCCTTTTCCCTGTTGTTAAACTAGTCCTGGCCAGAGGCAGAAGGTTTCTCCCCTGATTTAAGATCCCCTACTTGCTATTCTGACCCTGATATAAACGAGTTTCCATTTAGTTCCTGAACTCTGATCCCACCCTCACTTCCCTTAGAAATGCCCCTGTTTGTATAAATAAGGGTTGACCTTGGTCCTTGTTTCTCAATTTTTTTTTTTTTCTGGAAAGCTGCCTGGTTTTTGTCTTGTGTCCTGATTGGTACTCTGCCCTAAGGGGTAGCAATTCTACATTGTTCTCATCCTGTCTGTGGAAACCACCAAACTCATACCAGCTTAGATTCTATGTCATCAGTTACAGGCCTGGAGGACAAGACCTCTTGCCAACAATGCTTAGCATCTCAAATAGCACGGCCCCTGGGCCTTCACATCCAGGTCACTTCTCTCTGTTTCCCATCTTGACTCAGTGAATAGGTCTAATTTCTGAGGCCTGCACCTGCCCACCTGACTTATCTTACTGTGATCTAGTGAAATTCTCCCTGTTGACCTCTAAAGATTTTTCTAAAGGAAAAGTAAGTGGCTTCTGGGTCAGACTTTAAAAGGTAGATTGTAAACGTTATTTATTATTATCCTCTTAACCTCTCCTTCGTGGGAGATAGATTGCTATTCTCATTCTATAGATGAGAAAACTGAGGCTCAGAAAAGTTATTGCTTGTCCAAAGACACAGGGCCAAGGCTCCAGTGTATTTTTTTTATTTTAAAAAATGCTGGTTTTAAGTGGAATCTTCTCTCTTCTAAATCTTGTGCTCTTTCTTCTGTATCATCCTGAATTTCTTCTGATTATAAATGGTATTTATGAAGTATTCACACAGAGTTTTCAGGGGACTGATGTAAAATTTGATACAGCAATTTGGGATATTATTTTTAGTGGAAATTTGTTAAAATTATGAGGTGTTAACATAGCAATACCTAAATACTTTGGAGTTAACCAAAAATTGATTTTGTTGACTCTAAATATTTTAGAAATTTGTACTTGTGCCTTTTTCATATGTATACTTTTTGTTTTTATTAAAGGTTCTTTTTCTTAGTATCTGCTTCTCTCACTCAATAACATATATTCTCCCACACAGTTCACTCATACTGCATTATGCCTTTCTATTAAATATTCTTGCTTCCTATTGTGTTATTTTCTAGAATGCTGTGGTCATGTCAATCATATTTAAAATCCCAAGGTGAGACCTGAGCAGCAGTATAATGTCATTTAGTTTATGTAAATCTGAGGAGTAAAGGGCAGTTAGGAAAGGGGGTCTGTTGTTTCCTGAGTGCCATTTTAATTTCTGAGTATGATGGGCTCCTTCCCCAAGGCAAGCTGGCCAACTTTCACAATCCCTGCCATTGGGCAGTGTGTTCTGGGGATGGGTACCCTGCTTTCTTCTACAGCATGAGGATCAAGGTAGAGATCACTGCCCCCTGTTCATAGTTCACTTGGAACACTGCTTGCTAACTCACTCATTTTGAGCATTTTTTTGAATGACACTGGCTAGATCACCGATATAATGCTGTATTAGTTTTCCATTGCTGCTGTAACAGATTGCCACAAATTTAGTGGCTTCAAACAACAAACATTTATTATTTTGTATTTCTGGAGATCATAAATCCAACATAATTTTCACTGGGATAAAATCAAGATGTCAGTAGGCCAGTGTTCCTTGCTTTTTCCAAATTCTAGAAACCACATGTATTTCTTGGCCTTTCTTTCATCTTCAAAGCCAGTAACGTAGTATTTTCTCTCCTTTTTGAGCTCTATTTCTGTCCTTATATCTTCTCTGTCTCTGATTCTTATAATACCATCTTTTTATAATGAACCTGTGCTTCCATTGGGCCCATCAGCATCATCCATGATAATCTCATTTCATGATCCTTAATTTAATCACATGTAACAAGTCCTTTTCACCACAAAAAGAACGTATTTATAGGTTCTGAGAATTAGGATGTGAACAGCATTAGTTCCTCTTTTCTAATGTTGATAGCAAACTGGAAGAATAAAATAGCCTGGTCTATAGTTCTTTCCTTTCTTTTCTTCCCTTTCTCTCTTCCCACTTTTCTTCCTTCATTCTCCCGTCCTCTCCTCATCCTCCTTCCTTTCTTCCCTCCTCTCCTCCTCCTTTCCCTTTCCCTCTCTTTCTTTCCTTCTCTCAACATTAGAAGATGTAATCCTAGTAGAAAGAGTAGACTAGAAGGTGCCAGAAAAATTAAATGGAATGATAAACTAAAAACTCTGAGTCTCAATTGTAACTCCCCATTGTTATCAAAGAAGAAGGACTGTTATTCTGTTTTCCTGTTACAGACCTGAAATGCAGGTGTGACTGGTGCATTGTCACTGTCCTTGAAATGTACAGCAGCTCATTCTTACTCCTTCAGGGAGAACCAGGTATAAAAATAGAATGGACAAAAAGATCATGCCTCATATTTTCTAAATTTTAAGAATAATTTCAATAAGTTTGAAATGTATTGCTCTACAATATACCATTCAGGGAACTCCAAAAGATAAAATACCCATAGTAAAGAAAAAAGTCATACAACTGTGTTTATTAAAAACAGAATAAAAAATTACATTGGGTTGTTTTCTAGATTTCTTTTTATCATTTTTTTATAAACTTAGAAATCTTTTTAACAGCTTAACATATTTCCTAAATTTTAACATGCCTTAGGGGACAATTGGTAGTGTTCAAAAGCTAATACAATAACTCCAACTGCATGTCTTCACAAGATTACTTGTTTTAGTTCTTTCTAGAAACAAATAATCCATAAGGCTAATGTATTTAGAATAACGTTGTATCATCTGAAAATTTAAAATCCAGGAAAAGATCTGTTCCTACTGGCCCTAATAAGCAGATGAAAAGCAGAGTTCTCTAAAAGATTTTACCTACATACATTTTAAAGTTTCTCACGTCAAAAGAAACCTCTTCTGCCTTTAATAAACAGGGCACAAAATTAAATGCAAAAGAGTCTACTAATACAAGATTGAGATTCTCAGAGGAACATCAATTTTCCCTCATTCCACACATTCTGAATATTAAGGCATCACATTAAAAAGACTAGCTACTTCTGAAAAACACAGTATTTGAAGTATAATGGATACAAATGAAAGGAGCAGCAGTCAGTCTCACTTTTTTAGTATGTACGACCACAGTCCTGTCACCTCTTAATGATTCAGGGTCCAATCAGTGAGTTAGTATGATCCTTGTCACTCCCCCCGCCTCCTTTCTTGTTGCCCCTTCCACCAAAGGACCTTCAAGCTCAGGGAGAAGAAATAAAATTGAGAGCTGGCTGGCAATTTGTTTCCAATTCATTGCTCAATTATTGGTCTAGAAGATGTGGATGAAGGGCTAGATTGAAATCATCATTACTCAGGAAACATTACCCACATTTTGTCCCTTGACCATGAAAATTAGGGTCTTATGCTTTCGTTCTTACATGGTTCCCACAAATGTTCCACAGATGACCACTAAAGATTATTTCCTCTAAAATCATTTGAATTTTAAAAAGTTATATCTGCTGTGTGTGTGTGTGTGTGTGTGTGTGTGTGTATGTATGTGTTTTACTTCAAAGAAAGGTTGTACATATAGGATACAGGACAGTGGCATGTGTGTGTGTGTGTGTGTGTGTGTTTTACTTCAAAGAAAAGTTGTACATATAGGATACAGGACATTGGCAAACTCAGTGGACAGTTTACTGGAGGTTGAAACTGGCACATGTCCTGTGAAATAATCCATACATTCTGACTTTACCACCCTTCCCAGGTTTGGAAAAATGTAAACAGAGCTTGCAGTAAAGATGTTGTTGAATAGCAATAGCGACACTCTGTATTTACACAGCACCTTTCTTTCAGAGAGCTCAGACTGGCTTATAAACAGTGTCTCATTAATCTTCACAGCGTCCCTCTATGGAAGGCTGCTTTAGCTATCATTACTCACATCTTTATCAACAAAGAAACAGTTGCCTGCAGAGTGGCTAAGCAGCTTGTCCAAGGTCACCGAGGGAATGAGTGGCAAAGCCAACAAAGAAACTCAAGGCTTTGACCTTCCGGTTTAGTATTCTCTCCAGGAGGCCACACTGAAAGAAGAACAGCTTCTAACATGCATATTCATAAGTCTGAGAAGAAAAGTCTACCATTTCTTAAAAATTTTATCAGCCAATCTTTGATGCTAATTGCTGTCTCTTTGATATAAAGACCCAATAGTTGTCAGTGATAGGGAAATATTGAAACTGTACTGAGATAGCACATAGACTTCAGTTTCTCAGCCTCATTAATCTCCAAATACCAGCAGTTGACTGCACATAATTCATTTGAGCAACCAGGTAAAAAATCACTGAGGATCAGGTAGTGACCACACAGGATGTGAAGACCCTGCTTGATATGAACAAATTCCCAGTCTCCCGCCCTCAAATTATGTGGGCA
Source organism: Myotis davidii (assembly GCF_000327345.1). Taxonomy (NCBI): domain Eukaryota; kingdom Metazoa; phylum Chordata; class Mammalia; order Chiroptera; family Vespertilionidae; genus Myotis; species Myotis davidii. Next base: position 215,834 of record NW_006292588.1, on the reverse strand, counting down.
ATCCCCATTAGGATAAAATGCCAACAGTTGGTTCAATAAACATTGCTTTATTATCATTTCTTGTCTGCTAGGCAAGTGCTAAGAGCTGCACACCTGTCCTCAGGTGCTTAGGGTCTAGCTATGAAAATAGGTGCACAGTGTCATAGGAGAGGAAGACCCATGGCTAACCCTGCCTGGTATCATTTGGGAAAACTGGAACCAAACTCCAACTCCTGAAGCTCTCGTCTAGCTTCTTCTTCTCCTGGACCGCCGCTTTATGCAGACATGTTCCAGCCTTCAGCTATCTGCTTGAGTTCATCTCTTCAGAGAGGTCCTCCTGCCCTTTCCAACACGGCTGTTGTCAAACATGGAATTCTTTATTACCTCAGTTGGCATAAGTTGCTTGTTAGACAATTTATGGTCTCTCTCTCTCTCTCTCCAAACTGTGAGCTCCATGGAAAGCGGGAACTGATTATTGCATAGTTTTTGCTCAGGGAATGAAGGATGACTGGAGAGGTGACACCCAGGAGCTTCTCTCTCCTCCTCGATACAATAGTAAGATGCCTACCTCCTAGCATTCTTGTGAGAATTAAATGTACAAATACACACAAAACTGTATCACACCATGCTAGGCACACACATTTAATAAGTGGTAACCTGAGAGTGGCATTAAATGCGTATGAACATAACAATTTGGAAGTCATTGATTATTTTATCAAAGGTCATTTTTTGTGTGTGTGTGTGTAGCCTCCCTCCCTCCCTCCAAACTGTGAGCTCCATGGAAAGTGGGAACTGATTATTGCATAGTTTTTGCTCTGGGAATGAAGGGTGACTGGCTAGGTGACACCCAGGAGCTTCTCTGTCCTCCTCTTATTACCTCAGTTGGCATAAGTTGCTTGTTAGACAATTTATGGTCTCTCTCTCTCTCTCTCCAAACTGTGAGCTCCATGGAAAGCGGGAACTGATTATTGCATAGTTTTTGCTCAGGGAATGAAGGATGACTGGAGAGGTGACACCCAGGAGCTTCTCTCTCCTCCTCGATACAATAGTAAGATGCCTACCTCCTAGCATTCTTGTGAGAATTAAATGTACAAATACACACAAAACTGTATCACACCATGCTAGGCACACACATTTAATAAGTGGTAACCTGAGAGTGGCATTAAATGCGTATGAACATAACAATTTGGAAGTCATTGATTATTTTATCAAAGGTCATTTTTTTGTGTGTGTGTAGCAATAGAAGTGGAGTTGAACAAGGGAATAGTTACAAATGTTATATTAGTTGCAATATATTATTGTCATAGTTATGTAATCTATAGCATAAAAACCCCGTGGCTGTGACACCGTCACTGCGTCACTACCAAACCCCAAAAGGCACCTGACATTCAGCAGGGAACTAGTAAGTATCGCTCTGTTCAATTCTCATCTTCCAACGAAGGTCAATTTAAGTGCTCCTGAGAAGGAAAGGTTAGGGCAGGAAACTATTCTTATCTCGGTCCACAACTGTCTTCAAGGTGGGCGGGGCTACGTGCACAGCCAGGCAGCTGGGTCTGGGTCTTGCGCGATTTCACATGGTGGGCCTCTAGTAGTTATATATTTGCATACATAATGTGCCACGCCAGCACAGCCAAGGGTGATCTTGAGTGGAGATGATGAAAGGATTAAGAAAAGACAGACAAGAGAATGAAAGCTGGGTCTCGGTGGCCCTGATGAGGAGACAGAGCAAGCACCCACAAGCCGTGTCTTTGTTTTATAGCAGATGCCATGAGGCAAAGTAGGGGCTTATCAAGTTGTTTACAACATTCTTGACTACTCAACTACATGCATCTGAACTTTATCACAAGGCACGTGGGGCCACGTTTTTGGACCACAGGTTCAAGCTTATAGCTATAGCTGTTGGCTATATTTGTGCTGGGAAGGCTCTGCCCTCCAGCTGGGACGTGCAAGTGGCCATGAGAGGACTGTGCCCTCTCATTAGTCTGAGGTTTGAACCTGGCCAAAACACTGTAGCCGCGCCCCATAATGCATACATCCCATTTCATCACATTAAATGCTCAAAAGGTGGATACTCAAGACTTAATAAAATTATTCTAAGTTCTCTCTTTTCTATATATGTATATATATGATTTCTTTACTATCTTATTTGAGAATAATCTCAAAATTACCTGTATTTTTATCCATTTATATGTGGGAAACCCAAACATTAGAGAAGTTATGTAATTGCTGGAGGTCACACACATAGCCAATGTGTTAGACAGGCGTGGCTCCCACCATGATCCTGGTCTGAACCACACTGCGGAGCTGTTTCTCATATAGATAAGCCAGTAAAGGCATGTTCTAAATTGAAAACATTGAATACTGATCATTATTCATTTCTTTGGGAGGAAAAATATCATTTTTTTAGAATATATATGAGGGGGTTTACAGGCAAAATGATATGAAAGAACTTGAGGAGAATCTTGAATAGTGATCACAGGATTGCAAAAGGCTTTAGCTACGGCAGTTGTGCATTTCTGGTATCACCAATATTCTCAGCAGCATGAGCAGCCTCAGTATTAGAAAGAGTAGCTGAATGGTTAGCTTGACCCAAGATTGGATGGTTGTTCCAGAAGATTACTAGTAAGGGAGAAAAAGAATTGATAATATGAATAAGAAGGTAAATAAATTGGTTAGCCATGAGATCTAGATTGGGTAGGTAAATATGGGAAACCTGAAGGAGACATATTGCTTAGGTACAAAAAAGAGAAGTCAAAGAATTGGAAAACAGTAAGGTCAGAATGGGAATAAGGAAGCTATAAAATAAAAGACCTGAGTTCATCATTTTTAGAAATAGAAAAAAAGTGCCAACAAGAGCCAAGGGAGGCTCTTGAAATTAACCGAGGGTGGAGATCTCAAAACAATACAATGTGGCTTTACCCAGAGAAACTAGATTTGTATATGCGTAAGTCCTATGCATGTGAAGGATGGCTTTCTAGTGGAGAGAACATTCCTTGTCTCTGATGTACCTGAGTGTGCACTGCAGTTTCACAAAGGAGGCTGCCTCCTGTCTCTCCTTGGTTGGTAGTTGGATGACGTTAAATAACTACAAAGAAGCCCTTTGTCTTTATTTCTCACACTAGTTGGCATTCTCTTAAAACAATCCACAATTTCTGCCAAAATATGTTCAGGAAATATGAGCTACTGCAGCTCGTGACCCTTTTGGATAGCCACAAACTGAATCAAGGAATACAGGGCAGCTGACTAATAAAATATAATCGGATTGGCAGGCAGCATCAGGCTCGGCCATGCCCATACAGATCTTCTTTTAACCCAGTTTTACAAGTTGCTCTCCAGACGTTATTTATTCCCCTTGTCAACATTCCTGTTGTGGAAATGACAGCCATCAAATCCCTTTTAGATCCTAATCCCATTCTTTTCCCTTCTGCCTCAGGTAGTGGGAAGCCTCAAATAAGCAATATCCTTTTGGGGAGCTACATGATTTGTTTGACATTGATCATGTGCTTGAAGGAATAACTATCAGCTTAAAAAATAAATGTAATATCCCCCATTATTAACCATGTAGTAAATTCAAAATAAATATCTGAAACCGAAATTACTTCGAGGCTTGGATTAGTGTAGGTAGCCATCCAATAGGCAGTAATCTGCCACCTCGCTCCAAACTGCATAATAAACTCCGTCTTCCTGCCGCATCACCAGGTCTGTCAGACTGAGTTTCACATTTCACTCTCAACTCCTGTTTAACAGTGAGCTGGTGCTAAGAGAGCCTAATAAGGTCCGTGGTTAGGAGGAGATGATTTGCAAACTAAATACCATATGTTTAACAGCAACAAAAAAGAATTAGAAATTATCAGATGATTCACAGATAAAAATGACAATAAGTCGTAGGAAATCAATAGACAGGGCCACTCAGGGTCAGATGCGATCTTAGATCTCAACAAATGTCTTTCATAATTTGGTTTGCCTTTCTATAAAAAGAGCTAATATTTGTTGACTATTGTCTCTGTACCATATTGTTCTAGTCTTTTCTAAAATGTGTTTTACTATATGCAATATATACTATGGTTATCTGTATTTTGCAAACTAGAAAAATGAAGCTTGGGGAACTTAAGTACTCTGCCCAGAGCTGGTTAGTGGTAGATCCAGAATTTGGGCCTCAGTAGTTGAATTCTAGAGACTAAATTTATAAGTACTGTGCTAATTTGGCTAGCCACACCTCTCCTTAGAAATGGGTGTAGAACAGTGAGGAGAGTGCGCTGCTCCTCACCTTAAATCCTAAAATAGACAATTTGGGACAATCAAGTCACTGATGATCTTGCCTAGTTTTGCTATCCAAGTTACTAGTTTCAGAATTAGTTGACCTCTATTTAGTTTTTTAATTTTTTATTTGGTCTACAAATGCATAAAATTTAAGCATGATCTTTATTTCATGACATGCCATCATCTCTAGCATTTTATCCATTTCTTACATATTTTTATTTATCCATCCTATCTAATAAAAGAGAAAGATGGTAATTGGCATACGACTGCTACCCTTCCCATTGGCTAATCAGGGGAAATATGCAAATTAACTGCCAGCCAAGATGGCGGCAGGCAGCCAGGCAGCTTGACACTAACATGAGGCTTGCTTGCTTCAGTGACGGAGGACTCCAACGTTCCC
>NW_006292588.1:197625-210614 GCF_000327345.1 Myotis davidii | reverse complement strand
TCCCCTAATGGGCCCTGCTCTGTGCATGACAGTGGGGAGCTCCCCAACCCCCTGATCGACCCTGCTCTGTGAGTGACAGGGTAAGGAGCCCCAACTCCCCTAATGGGCCCTGCTCTGTGCGTGACAGGGGGTGGCACTGCAACCGCCCTATCGACCCTGCCTTGAGTGTGCCAGGGGGCGTTGCCCCAACCCCCCAATCGGCCCTACCCTGAGCGTGACTGAGGGTGGCATCGCAACCTCCCAACCCGCCCTGCTCTGTGCATGACAGGGGGTGGCGCCTCAACTCCCCGATCGTCCCTGCTATGAGCCCGACCATGGGCTGCACCTAGGGAGGGGGCCTGGCCTCTGCCACCCGGGAGCAGGCCTAAGCCAGCAGGTTGTTATCTCCCGAGGGGTCCCAGATTGCGAGAGGGCACAGGCTGGGCTGAGGGACCACCCTCCCCCCCCCGAGTGCACAAATTTTTGTGCACTGAGCCTCTAGTTTTAATAATAAGCATCCATATGCTCATCACAAACTTCAGGTTCTAGGAGATCATCAATAAGTTACTTCTAAACAATGTCCTACTCCCATATTCTATTATCTATTTATCCCCAAAGACAACAATTTTTCTAATTTGTGTACTTTTCATTTCCTTGCTTATTTTGTTGCTTTTACTCAAATATGTGGCCTTAAATAATATATTTTTCCTTGTTTTTGAGTGTTTAAATAGAGTGTCATACTCTATATAGTCTTCTGATACTTCCTTTTTGTCACTTAGAGTTATATTACTAAGATTTTTTCATGTTGCTAAATGTAGCAAGTCTAGTTGATTCATTTTAACAGTTTGAAAATAAATGTATCCTGGGAATATAACACAAAAGTACACAGATCATAAGTGCTTTGCTCAGGGAATTATCACAAGGCAAATATACTCAGATAGCTACCATGCAAATAGAGAGGTGTTAACAGAATCCCATGCCTCTACATGCCCCGCATCGTCACTATACCCCATCTATAGAAGTAATCCACTGTGATTAATTGAAATGATCATTCTTTGCCCACTGCAATATTGTGTAACCTTCTTTTCAGTCAGGGACTATATAGGTGTAAATATGTCTAGGTGTATTTATGGACCCTCTATTTTGTTTATCTGATTACTGGTCTATCTTTACACCAATTTTAGACTATATTTGTTATTGTAATTTTATAATCTTTTTATCCAACATAGCGTGTCTTTCAATTTTATTCTGTACATTCAAAGATTTCTCATGTATTCGTGGCTCTTTGCATTTTTATACCCATTTTAGGATTTTCTTATCAATTTTCACAACACAAAACCTATTTGGATGTTGAATAGAATTATATGGAATCTATAGATCAGTTTGCAGAGGAAGATTATCTTTATAATCTGATTTCTGAACATACTATATCTTTCCATTTATTAAGGTCTTTAATTTCCCTAAATAATATATTTAGTTTTCAGGGTAGAGTTCTAGCACATCATTCACTCTATTTATTCTCAGGAATCTAATGATGCTTGATGCTATTATAAGTGGTAGTTTTAAAAATTTTATTTTAAATTGTTGTTTGAATATAGAAAACCATTTCATATATTATATATGCATTTATCTAAACCGTGACCTATTAGTTATGCTATCCCAATTGATTCAGTGATAACTCTAAATATTACAGCATGAATCCTTGATTTATTAAATTAAAAAGTTATATTTTATCACTTCTTGTGTAATATAAGGACCTTAGAACATTTTACCTTTTTTTCACTGTTTTATTTGTGAGCTAGTGTCATCACATATTTTAATTCTATATAAACTTTGAATGCTGGAAGTCAAAATTACAGTCGATATTCATTTAATTTTCTACTGTTTACCCTTTCTTTTACTCTTAATTTCTTCTTGCTTCTCTTTACTTTGATCTAAGACTATTTTGATTTTGCCTAGGATCTCCTTTAGAATTTTTTAATCATGGGTATCCTGCTGATGATTAAATTTTTCAATTTTTCTCTGCAAATGTCTATTTTTACCTTTACTTTTGAAGGAAAGTTTTTGGAGGTATTATAATTCTAGATATGCAATTATTGTTTCAAACTTTTGTCTTATATTTTTATAATGGCCTAAATTATGTTGAAATCCTAACTAACCTCAAAGTATATGAGAATCTGACTGTATTTGGAGAGAGAGTATTTATTTATTTTTATTTTCAAATCCTCATCAATTTCATTTCAGAGTCTGAGCTTTTAATTTCCATGAAATGAGGGAAATAATAACATAATCACTGGCATATATCAAAAGAGATAATGTCTGTAAAAGCACCAGAGTCATATACACATGTAAGGTATTGTAATTGTTATAATGAGATCATTTAAGAAAAGGGAAAACTAGTAGTTAGTTACATGACATGGTCATGGCAGAAGTACTCTCAAATGCTGACACACCAGAGCTTGCTTGTTCTATGTGAATCAACTTAGTATTTCCTGAATACATTATTTTTCTTGATAGTACCCAACCAAATTATTAAATATGACGTTACATAAATCAGGTATGATGGATGACCATTCCACTATAGATTCTATTGCCTTTTAGAAGGTTGGGCAACCTAAAAGACAGAGAAGCAACTCTGGTCCATTTGTTACCTTTGAGTCAAGCTGCACTGATTTGCTTATTTGTTTAAGCTATGAAGACATTTGCACAAAAATTCAGCTCAAAAATCCCAGGAACCATAATGTAGGTTACCAATAATCTAGAAAGTGTTATTTGTTTGCTTGTAGGTCATAAGAGGATCAGAGTCTATGAAACAGAGACATAATATTCCTTAAATCACCACCACAATAAAATATACACAATTTCAAGTCATTTTTATTTTCAAGTAGAAATTTAAATGGACACTTACGAACAGTAAATTTAGAAACACAGTGATCAAAATGCTTTGTAGATTTATAGTTAAAAATAACCCAGACAAACAGTACCCACCGCCCCAAAAGAAAAAAAAAAAACACCTACAAGGATTTTTAAAAAGAAATAATTAAGTTAAATGAGGCATTGGAGTATGCCCTAATCCAATATGACTGGTATCCTTATAAGGAAAGGAAATTTGAATATTTCTTGCCAATCCCTTTTGGCCTTCAGAATTTCTGTTGAAAAATCATCAAAGAGTCTTATGGGAGCTCCCTTGTAGATAACTAGCTGTTTTTCTGTTCCTGCTTTTAAGATTCTATATTTGTCTTTAATGTTTGGCATTTTAATTATAATGTGTTTTAGTGCTGGCCTCTTTAGGTTCATCTTGTTTGGGACTCCGATCTTCCTGTATTTCTGGGTCTATTACCTTCACCAACTTAGGGATGATTTAGGTCATTATTTTTTCACATAGGTTTTTATCTTTTTTCACATAGGTTTTTAATTTTGCTCTTTATCTACTCCTTCTAACACCCCCATGATATGAATGTTGAAGTTGTCTCCAAGTGTCCTTATACTACCTTTTTTTTTCTGTCTTAATTCCTTCCTTCCTTCTTTATTTATGTATTTATTTATTTATGTATTTATTTTTATTTATTTATTTTGGTCATTAGGGTCAGTCAACTTATCCTCAATGCAGTGGATAAGTGTGATATTTTGTTTATTTTAATCTTTATTATTGAAAGTATTACATAGGTACACCTTTTTTCCCCATTAACTTCTTCCAGCCTTCTCACATCCCCCACCCCAGGCCCTCACCACTCCATTGTCTGTGTCCAGGGGTTATGCATGTCTGTATACAAGTTCATTGTTGCTCTCTTCCCACTTACCCTCCCCGTCTTCCCTCTGAAGTTTGATGGTCTGTTCCTTGCTTCTATGTCTCTGGATCTATTGTTGAAAGTTAAAAACACATGTCTCCTTTTCCCCTCATTAACCTCTCCCCACTTGTTCCCGCTCCCCAGCACATGCCCCCAACCCTGTGTAGTCTGTGTCCATTCGTCATGCTCATATGCATGGATACAAATACTTTGGGGGACCTCTTACCTCACCCTCCCTCACCCTCCTTTGCCTTTCCTCTAAGGCAGGGGTGGGCAAACTTTTTGACTCGAGGGCCACAATGGGTTCTTAAACTGGACCGGAGGGCCGGAACAAAAGCATGGATGGAGTGTTTGTGTGAACTAATATAAATTCAAAGTAAACATCATTACATTAAAGGGTACAGTCTTTTTTTTGTTTTTAGTTTTATTCATTTCAAACGGGCTGGATCCGGCCCATGGGCCATAGTTTGCCCACGGCTGCTCTAAGGTTTGATGGTCTGTTCATGCTTCTATGTCTCTAGATATATTTCTGTTCATGAGTTTATGTTGTTCATTATATTCCACAAATGAGTGAGATCATGTGATATTTATCTTTCTTTGACTGGCTTATTTCACTTAGCATAATGCTCTCTAGGTCCATCCATGCTGTTGTGAATGGTAAGAGTTCTTTATTTTATACAGCAGCATAGTATTCCATCATGCAGATGTACCCCAGTTTTTAATCCACTCATCTGCTGATGGGCATTTAGGGTGTTTACAAATCTTAGCTATTGTAAATTATGCTGCAATGGACATATTGGTGCATATATTCTTTCTGATTAGTGTTTCCGATTTCTTGGCATTTCTTTCTAGATGTGGAATCACTGGGTCAAATGGGAGTTCCATTTTTAATTTTTTGAGGAAACGCTATACTGTTTTCCACAGTGGCTGCATCAGTCTGCATTCCCACCAGCAGTGTACAAAGAAAGTTTCCTTTCTCTCTACATCCTCACTGGCAATTGTCATTGGTTGATTTGTTGATGGTAGCCATTCTGACAGTGTGAGGTGGTGCCTCATTGTCATTTTGATTTGCATCTCTCAGATGATTAGTGACTTTGAGCATGTTTTAAAATGTCTCTTGGCCTTCTGTATGTCCACTTTCAAAAAGTGTCTATTTAGGTCATTTGCCTAATTTTTTTTATTGGATTGTTTATCTTTCTTTTGTTAAGTGTTGTAAGTTCCCTATAAATTATGGAGATTAAACCTTTATTGGTGATAACATTGCAAATATGTTCTCTCATGCAGTGGGCTTTCTTGTTTTGTTGCTGGTTTCTTTTTTCTTTTGCTGTGCAGAAGCTTTTTATTTTGATGTAGTCACATTTGTTTGTTTTCTTCTTAGTTTCCATTGTCCTAGGAGACATATTCATAAAGATATTGCTATGACATATGTCTGATATTTTGCTGATTGGTCTATATGTCTGTTCTTGCGCCAGTACCCCAGGCTGTTTTGAAAAAAGTGGCTTTGTAATATAGCTTGATATCTGGTGTTGTAATTCCTCTAACTTTGTTCTTCTTTCTTAAGATTGCTGTGGCTATTCGGGGTATATTTTATTCCATATAAAGTTTTGGAGAGTTTGTTCTAGGTCTGTGAAATATGCTGTAGGGATTGCATTGAATTTATAGATTACTTTGGTTAGTATGGACATTTTAATTATGTTGATTCTACCAGTCCATGAACATGAGATATTCTTCCACTTGTTTATTTCTTAAGCTCAGTGTGCTGTAGTTTTCTAAGTACAGGTCTTTACCTCCTTAGTTTAGTTTATTCCTAGGTATCTTAATTTTTTGTTGCAATAGTAAATAGGATGCTTTTTGTTTTTTTATTTGTTTCTCTTTCTGTAAATTCATTATTGATGTATAAAAATTCCATATATTTTTGGGTGTTAATTTTGTATCTTGCTATGTTGTCAAATTCATTTATTAAATCTAGTAGTTTTTAATATGGACCCTTTAGGGTTTTCTATGTATAATATCATGTCATCTGAAAATAATGACCAGTTGACTTCTTCTTTTCCTGTTTGGATATGGATTCTATTTGCTAGGATTTTGTTGAGGATTTAACATCTATGTTCATCAGAGATCCTGGCTTGTAATTCTTTTTCTTTGTAGTGTCTTTATCTGTTTTGGGGACTAGGCTAATGATGGCTTCATAGAAAAAGCTTGGAAGCATGTCTTCCTCTTCCCTTTGAATTTACTGTAATAGTCTGAGGAGGATAGATTTTAGTTCTTTGAATGTTTGGTAAAACTCCCCTGTGAAGCTTTCTGGCCCAGGGCTTTTGTTTGCTGCAAGTTTTTTGATTACTTCTTCAATTTCCTCCATAGTTATTGGCTTATTCATATTTTTTTTATTCTTTTTGATTGAGTTTTGGAAGTTTGTATTTTTCTAGTAATATGTCCATCTCTTCTAAGTTAACCAGTTTGTTGGAATAGCATTGTTCATAGTATTTTTTTTTTATAATCCTTTGTATTTCTGTGGGGTCTACTGTTATTTCACCTCTTTCATTTCTAATTTTGTTTATTTGTGTCCTCTCTCTTTGCTTCTTGGTGAGCCTGGCTAGCAGTTCATCAATCTTGTTTATCCTTTCAATGAACCACCTTGATATCTTGGTTTCATTGATCTTTTGTATTATTATTTTTTTGGTCTCTATGTCATTATGAAGTATCATGTCATTTGCTAATAATGTGAGTTTTACTTCCTCTTTTTCAATTTGGATTCCTTTTATTTCTTCTTATTATTTAATCACTATGGACTTCCAGAACTATGTTGAATGAGAGTGGTGAAAGAGGGCCTTCCTGCCTTGTTCCTGTGTTAGGGGAAATGGTCTTAGTTTTTGCCCGTTGAATATAATGTTGGCTGTATATCCTAATTTTTGTGTGTTTTGTTTTGTTTTGGATTCTTTTTCTTTTTGCTGTTATGATTGGGTGTTATTTGCTTCCTTATTTTCCAAATCTCTGGTTTGATACTCTAATTTATCTACTTCACTGCTGATTCCCTGATTCTTCTTTTCAGTTAATATATTTTTCATTTCTGTCTGGTATTTTTTATGTTTTCTAGTTCTAATATTATGTTTTCTATCTTTCTGTTGATGTTATCACTAAGAGAATATCTTATATAATAAAAAGCTAAGAATCAAGGAAGGCCCTGGCTGGCAGCCAGAAGGCCCCAATTGGCCCTGATTGCTGGCCAGGTCTAGGGACCTGCAAGGATTTCATGCACCAGACTTCTAGTAGTCAATAAGATTGTAATAACTATATATGGGGTCAATGGGTCCTAGATTCATCAAGGTGATCATTTTGTAAATGAAATAACCACTGAATTGTACATTGAAACTTTGTATGGTATATGTTTTCTGTGTCTGTGTCCACTAAACTTGTATGAAGTTTGGAGAAGACAGCCATCTAGAAGCTAAGGAGAAAGGCCTACAAAGGAATCAACCTTGCTGATATATTGATCTCATATTTCTGTCCTTCAAAACTATGAGAAATTAAATTTCTGTATAAACCACTTAGTCTGTGATACTTTGTCATAGCAGACCTTGCAAACTAATACAATTTTCGGCTGCTTCTTTTGAGAAGTCAGCTATCTGTCTCACTTTTTATCCTTTGAAGATATTATATATTTTTTTTCTGGAAAATTTTAAGGTTCTCTCTATATCTTTTTAAAAATCCTCACTTGAGGATATGGTTTTATTGATTTTTTTTTAGAGAGAGAGAGAGAGAGAGAGAGCGCGCAACAGAGAGTGAGAGAGAAGCATTGATTGGTTGCCTCCTGTACATGCTCCAACCTGGAATAGAACCCACCACCTAAGTATGTGCCCTGACTGGGAATCAAACCTGCAACATTTTGGTGTATGGCGCAATGTTCCAACCAACTGAGCACCGAGCCTGGGCTCTATGCCTTTTGTTTTTGACACGTTAATGTGATAAGTATAGGTATTATTTTTGTTTTATTCCATTTGTGATTTGTAGTGGTCCTTAAATCTATGGATATCTTTTGTCAGTTTTGTAGTATTCTTGGCCATTATCTCTTCAGATATTGATTATTTCCTATTCCTTTACTTCCCACCTCTCAGAATGTGATTTCATGTATGTTTAAAAAATTTTACCATATGTTCTTTTATTTCTATTGCTTTGTGTCTCTGTTTCAGTTTGGATAGTTTCTTCTCATTTATAATATAAACCACCACATTGTTTTGGCTATGTGTAATCTATTACTAATTCCACCTATTTAGTTCATAATTTGTTATTTTCATTTTGTTTTTTGCCTAGTTGTCTTTCTCTGATCCAGGGATTATTAATGAAACTTTAAAGATATGATTTGAGACTTTGGAAATAATACATTTCTTCAGAGAGGATGTAGTTTTGTTTCTAGTAGGCATTTCATATATATGCAGATCACTTTAAAGCAAATAAGAATTCATTTGATTCCAAATGCTGGTTTTAGTTTTTTTGGTTTTTTTTTTGTTTGTTTGTTAGTTTTTTTTAGGGGGAGGATCTATTTTAAGTTTATCTTTACATTTAAGGATTGCCTTTTAGGCCCCCATTGAAAGCGTGAAGCCATTACTCCTTATGGTCATTTATATACAATCCAAGCACAATTTTCTCCTAAGCACTTTAGCCTCTCAGCTGTTGCTTTTAAATTAGCAAATATTTCACATTAAAAAGAGCACCAAATGTTGCACTTACCTCTCTGATTATTCAGGTTATGCTATCATCTGGTACTATTTGCTCTTAACTTCAAGAATTTCTTTAAGTATATCCTATAGTGAGGGTCTGCTAGAAATAAAGCCTAATCCATTCCTGTTTGTTTTGGAACAGCTGTGTTCCATTTTCATTTTGGAAGCTTATTTCAGTGGGTATAGAATTCTGGGTCAGCATATACCTTTTGCTATTTAAAGATATTGTCCCATTTTTGCAGTGCCATTTAAGTTTTGTGTTTGTTTGTTGTTGTTTTTCACAAACACCATTTATGGGGGAGAATGCCTTTACTCCATTGTTTGCTCTTGCCTCCTTTGTCAACTATTAACTTATCATAAAGATGTGGGTTTATTTCTGAGCTCTCTGTTCTGTTCCATTTATATGCATGTTCTCATGCCAGTACCAGGCTGTTTTGATTACAATGGCTTTGTAGCATAGTTTGCTATCAGGTATTGTGAAACTTTGTTAGTCACTCTCAAGATTGCTGAGGCTATTCGGAGTATTTTTTTGGTTCCATGTAATTTTTGGAATATTTGTTCTAGATCTGTGAAATATGCTTTTTGTATTTTAATAGGAAATGTGCTGAATCTATAGATTATTTTGGATTGTATGGACATTTTAATGATGTTAATTCTTCCAATCATTGAACAGGATATATGCTTCCACTTATTTGGTGTCTTCCTCGGTTTCTTTGTTCAATGCCTTATCGTTTTCTGAGTACAGTTCTTTTACGTCTTTGGTTAAATTTATTCCTAGGTAATCTATTTTTTTGTTGCAATAGTAAAGGGGATTGTTTTCTTAGTTTCTGTTTTCAATAGTTGATTATTGATGTATAAAAATGCCAATGATTTCTGAATAGTAATTTTGTATTCTGCTACTTTGCCAAATTTATTTATTAGATCTAGCAGTTTTTGGTGGAGTCTTTAGGGTTTTCTATGTATAATATAATATCTTCTGTGAATAATGCCAGTTTTATTTCCTCCTTTCCAATTTGGATCCATTTATTTCTTCTTTTTGTCTGATCACTGTGGCTAGGACTTCCAGTACTATGTTGAATAAGAGCGATGAAAGCAGACATTCCTTTCTTGTTCCTGATCTTAGGGAAACACTTTTAGAGTTTGCCCATTGAGTGTGATGTTGGCTGTGGTGTCTTATATATGGCCTTTAGTATGTTGGGGTATGTTCCCTCTATAAGAGTTTTTAACATAATGGGTATGAATTTCATCAGGGGCATTATGTTGGGAAAAAAGAGTAACTAATGTAATAATCTGAACAATAAAGATTTAATTTTTTAAAAAATGCCTTTTTTAAAGGTACATGCAAGAAAAATGAAACTAGACTACCACTTACACCATACATAAGAATAAACTCAAAGGGATAAAAGACTTAAATGTAAATACTGAAACCATAAAAATTCTAGAAGAAACTATAGGCAGTAAAATCTGTAAGATCTCGCATAGCTATATTTTGGCAAATATACTCCTAGGACAAGAGAAACAAAAGAAAAATAAACAAATGGAGCTACATTCAACTGAAAAGCTTCTGCACAACAAAATAAACCATCAACAAAATGAAAAGGGAACCCACTGTATTGTAGAACATATTTACAAATGGTACATCTGATAAGGGGTTAATTTCCAAAATATATGAAGTCTTCACACAACTCAACACCAGGGAGACCAACAATCTGATTAAAAAATGAGCAAAGGACCCTAATAGATATTTCTCCAAAGAGGACATACAGATGGCCAATGGGCATAGGAAAAGGTGGTCAACATCACTAATCATCAGACTGATTCAAATGAAAACCACAATGAGATGTTATCTCACACCTGCTAGAATGGGCACCATCAATGAATCAACAAACAGCAAGCACTGTTGAGAATGTGCAGAAAATGCAACCCTAGTGCACTGTTGGTGGAAATGCAGACTGGTGCAGCCATTGTCAAAAACAGTATGGAGTTTCTTCAAAAAATTAAGAATGTAACTGCTTTTTGACCAAGCAATCTCACTTCTGGTAATATATCCTACGAATCCTGAAACACATATCAGAAACAATATATGCACCTCCATGTTCATAGCAGTATTATTTACAATAACCAAGATCTGGAAACGTACCAAGTGCCCATCGTAGATAAGTGTATAAAAAAGGCCTGGGTGAAAGTGGACTGAGAAGTGAAAATGGGGGCATCTGTGATAGTGTCAACAATAAAAATAAAGTTAAAAATATATTGTTATAATGTCTTCTGGCTTCTATAGTTTCTGCTGTAAAAGCAGCCTAACATATCCATTGCAACTCTATTGATGTCTTTTATTCTTTAGCTGTTTTAGACTGGGATTTGGTTTCAGTAGTTTAACCATGATGTGATTTTCTTTTTATTGATGCTTCTCTTTTGATTTGTGAGTTTATATATTTCATCAGTTTTTCAATTTTTTAAAAAGTTATCTCTTCTAATATTGCTCTGTCTCATTCTTACTCTCCTTCTGATACTCCAGATATATATATGTCTCTTTATTTCTATTTTTTCTACTTTTTGTGTTTTGGACATTTTAAATTAACTCATCTTTAGAGTTATTCATCCTGTCTTCTGCTGTGTTTAGTAAAATTTAGTCCAATTCTTGTTCATTCCTGTTCCTTAGATTTGGTCCTCTTTGGCTTTTGACTGAGTAGTGGTTAACCTCATTTTCTCAGCCCTAAAATTTACATAAGAAGCAGTTCTGTTCTTTGGAAAATTTGAGCTTAGTGCTTTAATTCCTACCCCAAACAGCTTCAAAATCTGGCAAGTATCTTGTGAATCTCTGTATTTATGTCAGGCTTTCCACCCCCAGCAAGGCTTGTATCCTGTACACTTAAGGGGATTTTAGTTTGCCATGTATAAATTTCTTGGCTGCTCCTTACTGTCTTGCACGAAGAACCTAGCTAACATCTCGTGCAAACTTGTCATTTGTTTGGAAATCTTTCAGTTTCCAATCCATCACATCTGTCAAAAGTCTGCTGGTTTCTCTCTTCTACATTTGGGTGCCTGTACCCAAGCCAAGTGTATCCTTACCCAACCTCAGCATCAGTAAATGCCTCCAAGGGCAATAAATGGTTAGCAATTATCAGCCCAGATAATAAGGGCTTTTCCTTTGTGGAATTTTAGTTAAATAAATTCTCATGGTTTCCATGGTGTCTTTATAAATATTATTTTTAAAATATAACCGTTTTTATGTATTGATAAAACATACTAACTAATCTTATTTAGAAGTATAGGTCCACTATTTTTTGTACTACAATATCCTTTATTTGATGAGTCAGGCAGTCAGTGTGGGAATTCTTTCAGTTGTTCAAGGCATCCATTGCATCTATTTTTGCAAGAACTTGAATAATATTCATTATATATTTTGGGGTACATTAGGCCTCCTAAAAATAGTCTTTGCCAAAAACTCCATTGAACCGTGTCCAGCATGGCCAGGGGTGAACCTGAGAAGGGGCGGTGAAGGATTAAAGAAGACAAGTCAGAGAATACAGTTGGGGCCAAGTGGGACACTTCTCAGATGGAGAGACAGTGCCACAGCCTACAAGCTGAGTTTTTATATTATAGTCGGGTCCCAGGAGGCAAAGCAAGGGTGTTGTCAAGATGTTTACAATGTTCTCACGTGTTTCAAATCTACTTAATTACATGCACCTGAGAACTCTATCAAGCTTTGTTTTGGCAGCACTTGCTGCATCTCCCGCAACCCATATCACTCAGCCACCTGGGAACACAGGTTCGGACCATAAGGTCAAGCTTACAACCATAGCCTTTGGCAATACTTGTGCTGAGAGGGCTTTGCCCTCCAAGGTGGGACCTGCATGTGGCTTTGTCACAAGAGGACCATGCCCTCTCATTAGTCCAAGGCTTGAACCTGTCCAAAAACTATAGTCACTCTCCCCAATGCATTTCTCACCTGAAATTTCATTTATTTCTATTCTGATAATGGAATAAATTCTGACAGTTATGGATTCATAAATGCATGAATCCAAAGAAAATAGTGTTGGTTAAGTTAGTATAAGTACCCACTAATCTCACTCCACTCATCACCAACACTTTTTTTCTTTCCCCAGGTACAGGTGTGAAAGTTAGTGGTTTCACATTGCTTTAGAAAGGCTAGCAGGAATTTTAATACTGTGCCTTGTACTGATTAAGAGAATCTGTCAGGAAGTGTGGTGAGCCTCCTGCTTTTCAAGAGACTGCATTTGTGAACTGAACCAGGTCTGGGAGTAGGCTATAGGATCATAACTAAATAAGTAGTTCAGGTTAGGCCTCTGATCAAATGTCTTTGAGAAATTTTGGGTTGCATATCAAGTACCGTATTTGCCGGCGTATAAGACGATTTTTTGGCCCTGAAAAATATGCCTCCAAGTGGGGGGTCGTCTTATACGCCAGGTACACTTCAGATAGACTGCCCATAGTGCTTGCCCCGTGCCATAGTGGCCTCCCGATGCCCGCCCACTTCATTCCA
>NW_006292588.1:192944-197392 GCF_000327345.1 Myotis davidii | reverse complement strand
TTTTAATATCAGATGATGAAGAGGAGTTTGAAGGCTTTTAAGGTGAAACTGTCACGCCAGCAAACTTGCTAGGGACTTGCCCGGCACTTGCTCTCTCCCTCTATTTGTTATCTTACTTCTATCATTGACAGTCCCTCTAGGTTGTGGGCTGCTTGCCTGTGTTCCTGAGAAGCATCTACGGTACCAGTCTATAGAGTGTGTTTTCTTTAGTGAATTACCGGTATGTTTACCGGTAATAAACTTGCACTGTTTTATGTATATGTTTGATTACATACAGCCTTGTGACAGTTTTCCTGCATGTCATAAGCATTTGAATATAAATTAAAATGTTAAAATCAAATCTGATATTGTTTTACCTTTTATTTGGTGTGTGGAAGGTGTGCGGAAGAGGGGGTAGTCTTATACGGCGAGTATATAACAAACTCTGTATTTTGAGTGGAAATGTTAGGGGGTCGTCTTATACGCTCAGTCGTCTTATACGCCGGGAAATACGGTAGCTTCTTAGTGAGTTTCTTGTTGCTTTTACTTTTATTACTGTGCTAGAGGACTGGTGCACAAAAATTTGTGCACTTGGGGGGTCCCTCAGCCCGGCCTATGCCCTCTTGCAGTGTGGGAACCCTCAGAGGATGTCCACCCCAGTGGGGACCCTCAATCCATGGAGGTTTGGCCAGCCTGGGTGAAGGGCTGATGGCTGTTTTCAGGCTGGCCACACCCCCTTTAGGGGGGGAGCCACTGGGGTGCCTGGTCAGTCTTGGTGAGGGGCTGAGGGCCGTTTTCAGGCTGGCCAAGCACCCTGGCAACGTAAGCTCCCAGCCTCTCCTTTTTTTCTTTTTTTAATTCTGGGATTTATTTACCTTCTATAATTGAAACTTTGTTGCTGTCACTGGTGCTCCCAGCTCTGAGGCCGCGGCTGGCTCCAGGTGCAACCCACTCCTGCTCGCTCCAGCTCTGTGGCCACGGCTGGCTGCAAGCAGGTATCTGAGGTTTATTTACCTTCTATAACTGAAACTTTGTTGCTTTCAGTGGAGCTCAGAGCTGGGCCAAGTCAGGTGGGGAAGCTTGGCTTCCTCCATCACTGGAGCAAGCAAGCCTCCTGCTTGCTCCAACTCCATGGCTGCCAGCCACCATCTTGATTGAGTTAATTTGCATATAGTCACTCTGATTGGCTGGTGGGCATGGCTTAAGGTGTAGCGAAAGTACTGTCAATTTGCATGTTTGTCTTTTATTAGTATAGAATAATTAGAGATATTTGCATTTTGAAAAATTCTTCGGGATATGATGACTATAACTATTCTTTTGCTTATCCATACCCACTTTGCTTTTTTGATTAGGGTCTGCCTTTAGGCTGAGCTGCTTCAAAGATCTTCAATCCCAATCCATTACAGCTGCAATCCTCTTCTACCAGATTTTATCACCTATAGAGAACTGCCTGTTGAGTGATTTTTTAAAATTCTAGTGCTTCTTTCACCAATATATTCCATGGGGATATTTTGAGGAACACACGAGAAAATATAGGAAGAAGAAAAAAGTTATACTTGTAATTCTGGGATAAACCCTATTTGATCATGTTGGATTATTCTTTAATAAACATTATGGCTGGATTTCAGCTTCTTGTGTTATTTGGGATTTTAACAGCCACATTCATAAATTAAATTAGTATAGTTTCTTTTCTGTGCTAGATTGGGTTATGAATAGTTTCATCTTATTCTTTGCACTCTGTTCCTTAAAACTACAAGTTTAATTTGAAAGAAATCATTGACTACACTAACTGAAAAAACTGTGTTTTAGAGGACATTCTTTGAAGAATTTTAAATTCATTCAAGTTTCCAATTTCTTGAATAAAATTTTGATGACCTTGCATTTTTGAAAACCAAGTAATTTATTAAGACTTTCAAATATATCCACCACTCTCATAAATATTATTCTCTTATGATTTTAATTCTCTCTATACTCGTTCTCTCAGCCTGTTGGCTTTGCTCTCTTTTAGACTTGTAATAGATGTTTCACTAATTTTTAGAGTAGCTCCTAGATTTAGATATGAAAATCGCTGTTTTCTCTTTTGTGTTATTACTTTTATTTTTTCTCATAATGTAATGGTAAATATCTTTTTTTCTTAGATCTTGAATTACCCCTTTAGTTCACTTATTTTTAGTAATGAAAACTTTAAACATATATTTTTTCAATATGGTTTGGAAACATTCTTTATTTTAAAAAATACGTTTTATTATGAAGGAACATATAGTGGTTGCTTAGTATAACAACTATTCTTTTCCCAACTATCACCAAAGTTTGGTTATTTCCCTCCACTTTGTGCTATTATTCAGATTAATAGCTCCCCCTTTTAGAGGAAAGGCTAAGAAAAGTTTTCATAGTGTTCTTGTGTAAATCAATTATGATTTACAACAATTTATTTGTAGCATTAGGTTGTATCTATATTTTACTGTTCAAAATAATGCACAATGAGTAAACTTGGTCATTTTGTGTTTTGCAGCGTATCTTTGGAATGGAATATAAGAAGTAGGGATACTGTGTCAAAAGGTAAATATGTGTGATTGCTTTCCAGGTATTTCCAAATTTTTCACCATAGGGCATTATATCAACATGCATTTATATTCTCAGCACCAATATACATGAGTATCTGTTATCCAGTGCCTCAACTGAAATATATGTTGTCAAGCTTTCAGATTTTTTTTTCAATTAATTGAGTAAAGATGTTTCTCATTGTAGTTTTTCATCCATATCATCATTAATGTTGAATCATGTATCAGGAAATTAACAAAACTTAATTACAAATATATAAACTTGTATATCCACCCTACTTTCAAGACAAATAATATTGTCATCATCTCAGAAAGTTCTCTCGTATTCCTTTCCTCAATTCCTCACCTGTAAGCAACCACCTTTCTTATTTTGACCACAATAGATTAGGTTTGCCTATTCTAGAACTTCACATAAGTGGAATCATATAGTTTCAATTCCTTTGATTTTACTCTGTGTAATGTTTTAAATATGTATATATAGTTTCATGTATTAATTGGTCATTAATTTTTACCACTAAATACTATTCCTTGTAAAATAACCAAATTTTCTTATTTATTATTATGTTGAGTTACATTTGGATTATTTCCAGTTTAGTCATTCTAGTAAGTGAGGAATTATATATACTAGTAATTTATCCTTCCCTAATGTCTAATAATCTTGAATGCTTTTCTTCTTCTTAATGACTATTTAATTATCGTCCTTTGCAAAGTATCTTATTAAATCTTTTTCTCATTAAAAATAGTCTGTTTAATTATTGAGTTGTAGGATATATATATATATATCTCCTGGATACAACACCTTTGCCAGATAGATGCATTGAGAATATTGTCTCCCAATCTGTAACTCTACTATTCATGCTTGATGGTGTCTTTTGATGATCCCAACTTTTAATTCTGTTGATATTAAATTGGTAAATTATCAACTAACCAATTTATTTGGTTTTCATTTGTGCTCTTTGTATCTAACCAAAAATATTTTTTGTTTAACCTAAGATTATGGAAATAACCTCCTGTGTATCTTTGATAGAAGCCTGATACTTTTAATTTTTACATTTAGTCTATGACTTACCTCAACTTAATTTTTGTGTATATTGTGAAATAAAGGCAGAGATTCATTTGTTTTCATATGGATATCCAGTTGCTTTAAAATAATTAATTGAAAAGATATTTCTTTCTCTTTTGAATTGGCATAGCATTGTTTGTTGAAAATAAATTGATTATATATGAATGGATGTTTTTAGATAATCTGCTGTTTTATTTATTTATTTTCTGCCTTTACGGAATTAACACACACTTCAGAGAACTGTCAGTGTAAGTTTTCCAATATCACAACATTGCTTTCACTATTATAAGTCATTTTCATTTCTAGTTAAATTTTGCAAGTAGCTGATCAATTTATATAAATAATTAGCATCTTAACAATATTGAGTTTTCTGATTCATTAATATGGCATATCTCTCCACTTTTAAATTCTTTAGTGTTCAAGACTTGCTTGCACTTGGATAGTTTATTTCTAAGTATTTTATACTTTTGGATCCTATTGTAAATGATATGGTTGTTAAATTTCTTTTCTCATGACCTAATCACCTCTCAGTGTCCCCACCTCCAAATACCATCACATTATGGGTTGGTTCTCAACATATCAATTTTGAGGAGACACAAATAAATCTATCATTCACAAAACTGCTGGGGTCCAACCCCAGCAGGTCCAGGGGTTCCCCAAAGGTGTGGACGGAGTCGGCGAAGAAGGAATGACATGGAGACAGCGTTCAGTTGATCAGCAGCCTTGCCAGGATCTCTAGCCACAATCTCCAGCCAAGTTCTGTGTCCATGTTCTCTCACTAGGTTCTCCAGCCAGGTTCGGTTTAGGTTCTCCAGCCAGGTTCGGTTGCCAGGTTCTATAGCCAG
>NW_006292588.1:180285-192709 GCF_000327345.1 Myotis davidii | reverse complement strand
TTCCCACCTGGCACTTAGTGAAGGGGTTTTATTCCCTCCCTAACTTCAGGGGAAAATCTCTACCTGGGGAAACAACCTTTCTCAGAGAGGTGACCTTGGTTAAAACACATAGTGCCAAGAAGGTGAGCAAATATATTAAGAACAGTATGCCATATATGCCAGGTCCCTTGAAACAGCAAGGATGGACCGGCTCCTGGCAAAAACACTGGCCTGGAAGTGACACTCATCATTTCTTACATTCTATTGATGAAAACAAGACACATGGGCATGCCTGAATGCAGAAAGCCATGTGGGAGTAAGCAACAATATGTAGTCTGTGTCTGGACAGCAATTTCCATTTAATAGCCTTACAGATGGAAGGGAACATTAATTTTTGGTGGACCTGCCATATACTGAAGGGAACTATCAGTTAACTAGTCAGAAACTATGAGCAAGCCACTTTTTTATTGTCTTTACTGATGGAGGAGTCTGGAAAGGGAAAATACTCAGTTTTCCAGCCCAAATTCCACTAAGGATGATGAGTGATGCATTTCTGGGACCATGATATGTAGCCGAAGCCCCTGTCCCTCAAAGAGAAAGCTTTTTTGTCCATTTAATCTTCCATGATTTTATTTGTTTGCTTTTGTTTGTTTGTTTGTTTGTTTTTTCCTGTAATGTGACAATGAGGCCCACACCTGACAATCATGAGAATGAAGACTCTCAATCAAGAAGTGGAAGGAATGTGGGTCAATGACATTGCTGAATGGTTGCATCAGCCTTGGTTGCCTCCCTTTGGACATTTTTGTCATATGAGGAAATTAACTATTTCCTTCGTTCTTTACTTGACTGTTTATTGGGGTTTCTGTTAGTTGTAGCTACAATCTTAACTGATATGTAATTATAGTGACTGTCCCACCCATGCAATTAATTTTTCTTTGAGATAGTAGAACAACTATTCTTAAAGTAAATTATTTAACTAGTAGCTGTCGTCAGCTACATTTACATCAAAAGTCATTTTAAAATTCACACCAGCCTGGCCAGTGTTGCTCAGTGGTTGAGCATCGACCTATGAACCAGGAGGTCATGGTTCAATTCCTGGTCAGGGCACATGTCCAGGTTGTGGGCTCATTCCCAGTAGGGGATGTGCAGAAGGCAGCCAATCAATCATTCTCTCTCATCATTAATATTGCTGTCTCTCTCCCCTCCTTTCTGAAATCAATAAAAGTAGATTTTAAAAAATAAATAAAATAAAATAAAACTCACACTACCTCAAATTTTGTTGTATTCTTTGCACCAAGAGCACTAAAAAAAATGTGAATTCATAATCTAGCTGTTTCAAGAACCCCTTTTACATTAATTGGGCAAAGTAGATCCTAGAAAATAAAATACTAAAATGTGCAGTATTGGTATAACACACATAAAAAATATACAAGAGAATAAAATCATTAAAATTATTTGTTATAATGTAGCAATTATGTATTATAAAAAGGCATATAGGAAAGGAAACAAAACTATTTAATTGGTGGAAAAATGAATTAATTTTCTGATTTCAAAGACCAAAGCTGTGAGTACCTTAGGGAGAGGAAGAAAAAGTGCAAGAAGATATTTAGTAGAAGGAAATGAGAATATTGAGCATGGAGGTGATAGATGAGCCAAAGTGTCCTTTGATATCCAACAGAGCAGCAAGCATACCTTGCCAGGTTGGAAATTAAGAATCAGTTTACAAAAAATAATTGAGAGATTATGCATCTAATTGCTACCCTCACTTCAAAAGCAGACACCTAACAAGACAGACAAATAAGTATCACTTTCAGGAATTTCTTAAAGTTGAAATGAATGTAACAGTTATATTTCCAGAAAAGGCTCAATTTGTCAAGTTAATGCTTCTGCAGAACTTTACCATTTTTACTGAGGAAAGGTTTATCGCCCACTCCCACTTCATTTCTTGTGATGCTGACTCATTGGTTTTATTTTGGGGTCTCATAATTTAGAGACTAAAATTGTGTGCAAAAAAAAATTCATTCCCTTCTGATTTCCACTGCCTCTCTGAGCTTTATACAATAATATATAAATAAGACATTTATTGTATATACATTTTAAAAAATCGATATTGTTCTTTGTAACAGTTCCTCATTAGTGAAGACTGGCCCATAGTTTCTAAATTAATTTTCCTCTGTCTCAAAGTGAATCGATGCTGTTCCACTCCTTCTTACTATTATTTATGACCTTCTAAAGTGTAGACCCTTGAAAATAAAAACCAAAGAAACATGATGTGTTGGAAAGCACTGATTCCCATAATAAAATTTTAAAGTTCCCTGACTAACAAACGAAGTTATTGAAAATTTTAATTTTGTTACTATTTCCACATGAACAGATGTTTCTG
This sequence comes from Myotis davidii, assembly GCF_000327345.1. Classification (NCBI taxonomy): domain Eukaryota; kingdom Metazoa; phylum Chordata; class Mammalia; order Chiroptera; family Vespertilionidae; genus Myotis; species Myotis davidii. Next base: position 190,347 of record NW_006292588.1, on the reverse strand, counting down.
CAGCCTGTCTGGTTACTAAATGTGGCTATTTGTCCCCTAGAACTACTTGTGGAGTAATAAGAGTCCATGTTATCACATGATGGGCATAAATGCATGGAAACATCGTTGGCACATGGTAAATTGGAAGGTACTTAGGGAAGAACATCTTCAATATCACTTGGCAGTGGTTTATATGCATTTAATCAATGCTCTTTTGCTAAGATTTGAGTGGAAAACAAAAATATATTTTAAAACATCATAATCTTGGACAAATTCACTAATATCTTTTGAAATATGTAATTAATTTTTCAAACTGAAGTTTGTGAAACAATCTAGGCTTCCCACTTAACTCTTTAAGTTTAAAGCTGAGTAGAAGCCAATGGATCCGTGGCTTTGGCTAAATTAAAGAACTTACTTGTTATATTTTACTGCATGATTCTTTCCAAAGCTAAAATATAGGCATAAGATTAAATTAAGAACAAATAGCATTAAAACTATGAAGATTTTAAAATAGAATGAAATGAAAGAGAAAATTTAGACTGGATGTCAAACTCTCTCTCTTTCTCCTCCCATCGCTCTCTTCCTTCCTCCCAAACCTCTTCCCTGCATGTTCTTTTCTCCTCCTTGTTCTGAGATGGAAGTCTGGCTCTGAAGTCGTGATTCTCTTTTACTCCCACAGCCCTGAGTACCCTAGACCTGGAGGTGAGTTAAGTGTCCAGGCTCTATAATGCAGCTTCCAGACCTTTTACCTTCTTCCTCCCTCTTGCCTCTTCAACTTTGCATCTCATTCCTTTTCAGAAGATTTTGTCATCTACCACTTCTTAGTATTGATGTTATCTATGAACCTCTTTATTTCTCTACAGCCTTAGCCCCTTTACTTATGGTAATTCTTTTCAATATTATTTTAAGATTTTAATACAGAACAATATGATTCTTTTTTAACTTAAATTCTTTATTGTTTAGAGTATTACATATGCCTCTTTTTTCCCCCATTGACCTCTCCCCAGCCGTTTCCACCCCCAGCACATGCCCTCACACCCCTACTGTCTGTGTCCATGGGTTATGCTTATATGCGTGCATACAAGTCATTTGGTTGCTCTCTTAGCCTCCCACCCCAACCCTCTCCTGCCTTCCTAATGAGGTTGGATAGTCTCTAAGATTTGGAAACAGCCTAAGTGCCCATGATCAGATGAGTGAAATAAAAAGCTGTGGTACATCTACACAGTGGAATACTATGCTGCTGTAGTCTGCATAGGAACTCTTACCATTTGCAACAGGATGGATGGACCTGGAGAGCATTATGCTAAGTGAAATAAGCCAATCAGAGAAAGATAAATATCACATGATCTCACTCATTTGTGGAATATAATGAACAACATAAACTGATGAACAAAAAAGAGATGATTCTTCCACGCCCCTGATATCCAATTCTACGAAATCCTCTTCTACAATAATCTTATACTCCAACCAACCTCAACCTCTTACTCTTATCCTACCAGGGGTGGACAAACTTTTTGACTCGAGGGCCACAATGGGTTCTTAAACTGGACCGGAGGGCCAGAACAAAAGCATGGATGGAGTGTTTGTGTGAACTAATATAAATTCAAAGTAAACATCATTACATAAAAGGGTACAGTCTTTTTGTTTTTAGTTTTATTCATTTCAAAGGGGCCAGATCCGGCCCGCAGGCCGTAGTTTGCCCACGGCTGCGACCTTCACATAACCAATATCTGCAAAATCCTAATTCCATTCTATGAACACAACCTCATATCACTACAAATCCTTCCTCCTATGTTATTCCAACTCCAACAATCGTTTGCAACCATTAAAAAACAATTCATTGATGCTACAACTTCTTATTTTTCTTAATCAAACTTGGTATTCTTTCTCTTCTTCACTTCCTCATTAAGTTCTCTGGTCTTTATAAACACTCTTTTACATACACCCATGGTTCTCCTGCATCAGGACATATTAGTCCTTCAAATTTGTTCTTCTTTTTCAAGAATGTTTTGGTTTTGTGGTCCCTTGGGATCTCATGTGAATTTAAGACACATTTTCAATTTCTGCAAAAATTGCCACTGGGAGTTTGATAGGTATTTTATTGAATCTGTTGATAGCTTTGGGTAGTAGTGTCATCTTAGCGTTAAGAAGTCTTTGAATTTATGAAAACAGAATGACTTTCCTTTTATTTGTGTCTTAATTTTTTCAGCAATATTTTAGTTTTAAATATACTAATCTTTTGCCTTCTTGGATCAATTTATTCCTAAGTATGCTATTTATTTTGTTTATTTTCTATTAAATATGTCACCTGTGCACGCTATTGTGTGGTCACCCCCTGGTATAGTCCCCTGTCACAATGTATTTTATTCTCTTTACTTTCTTCATCCTGTACCCAACCTCTTCCCCTCTGGTAGTATGTTATTTATTTTGATGGTATGGTAAATGGGATTGTTTTCTTAATTTCCTTTTACAGTATATAGAGACACAACTGATTTTTGTTAGTTGATTTTTTGCTCTACAACTTTGCTGAATTTGTTTATTAGTTTTAAAGGTTTATTTATGAAATCTTTAAGGGTTTCTACATGTAAGACAATGATGTCTATTAACAAAGATAAATTGTACTTCTTCCTTTCTAATTTGGATTCCTTTTATTCTTTTCTTTTTAATTATTATTTTTTCCCATATTGCCCTGATCAGAACTTCCTGTACTATGTTAAGTAGATATGGCAAATTGGGGATCCTTGTCTTGTTCTTGATCTTTAGGGGAAAATTAAGTCTTTACCATTGAACGTAAAGTCAGCTGCCAGCTTTTCACATGTGGTCTTTATTATGTTGAGGAACTTGCCTTTCTCTTCCTGGTTTATTGAATGTGGAGTGTTTTGTTGTTGTTTTTTGATCATGAAAAGTTGTTGAATTTTTTAAACATGCATTTGCTTCAAAAATTGGGATGACCATTTAGTTTTATGACTTTATTGATGTGTTGTACTATAATGATTGATTTTCATATATTGAACCACCATTGCATTTCAAGAATAAATCCCACTTGGTTCTGTTGTATAATTCTTTTGATATGCTCCTGAATTCTCTACTGGAATCTTGTTGAGGTTTTAGTATCAGTATTCATGGTGGATATTAGTGAATATTCCTTGTAGTGTCTTTGCGTTTGGTATCATGGCTATGCTGCCCTCATATAATAAGTTAGGAAGTGCTCCCTCCTCTTTAGTTCTTTGGGAGAGTGTGAGAAGGGTTGGTGTTAATCCTTTTGTAAATGTTTTCTGAATTCAGCAGTAAAGTCATATGGTCCAAGTCTTTGTTGTTATTGGGAAGTTTTTATTATTCTCAGTCTTCTTACTAGTTATAGGTCTATTTGGGTTTTCTTTTTTTTTTTTTTTTAGTAAATTTTGGTACATCATGCATTTCTAGAAATTTGCCCATTTCATCTAGGTTTTCTTCCTTCTGCCAATTTGTGTTTAATGTACTTTTATTTTTAAGATTCCTTATGGTATAAAGTTGGGGTGTTGATTTGAGGTCATTCCTCTTTTTGAATGCATGCATTTACAGTTTTGAATTTCACTTATAACTGCTTTTGCCACCTTCTACAAATGTTTATATGTTGTGTTTTAATTTATTTGTCGCAAGATGTCATCTAATTTCTCTGGTGACTTCTTCTTTGATTCATTTGTTGCTTAAGAGTGTATTGTTTATTTTCCACATATTTGTAAATATTCATGTTTCCTTCTATTAATATTTCTAGTTTCATTGTATTTTTTAATCTGGAAAGGTACTTTGTATGATATCAAATTTTTAACTTTATTAAGACCCTTTTGTGGCCTACTATATGGTCTATCCTGGAGAATATTTCACGTGCACTTGAGAAAAATGTGTACTCTTCTGTTGCTATGTGGAATGTTCTATGAATGTCAGTAGGTCCAACTGGTTTATAGTATTGTTCAAATTCTCTACCTCCTTATTAATCTTCTGTTTCTTTTAATCCATATTGAAGTGGGACATTGAAGTCTCCAAGTGTTATTACAAAACTATTTATTTCTTCATTAATTCTTTCAATTTTTTCTTCATTTATTTTGAGGTCTCTGTTTTATTGGTGCATATTACTGTTATATATTCTTGATGAGTTGACTTTTTATGTCAATATATAATGTCCTTCTTTGTCTCTTGTGAAAGTTTTAGATCTAAAGTCTATTTTGTCTGATATTAGCCTGACTACTCCAGCTCTCTTTTGGTTACTATGTGCATGGAATGATTTTTGCCATACCTTCACTTCATTCAAACTAATTTCATGTTTAGATCTAAAGTGAATATTTTATAGACAGCCTATAGTTGGATCAGTTTTCAAAAACAGATTCTGTTAATTTCTGTATTTTGATTGGTAAGTTTAATTTATTTACATTTAAGGTAAATACTGCTAAGGAAAGACTTGTCCCATTTTACTGGTTTTTGTTTTTTTTAAGATCAAAGCTTTTTATTAAATAGCATTATTTTGGCCAGATTAGTAAATTAATAATGTTTCTGTTTTTTCTATCACTTTTACTTTTTAAGTGGAGTTTACATTTCATTTGTGTTAGTTTCAGGTATACAGCATAGTTGTAGACAATCATATACTTTACATAGTACTCCCCCTGATATTTCTAGTTCCCACCCGACACCATACAGTTATTATAATATTATTGACTATAATCCTTATGCTGTACTTTACATCCTTGTGACTATTTTCGAAACTACCAACTTTTAATTTTTAATTGCTTACCCTTTTCACCCAGTCCCCTAGCCCAAGCACCTTCCCATCTGGCAACTATTAGCCTGTTTCCTATATATCTATGAGTCTATTTCAATTTTTTTAAAATTTTTTGTTTAGATTCCACATATATGTGAAATCATATGGTATTTGTCCTTCTCTGACTATCTTATTTCGCTTAGTGTAATACCCTCTAGGTCCATCCATGCTGTCACAAATGGTAAGATTTCTCTGTACAGCTAAGTAATATTCCATTATGTAAATGTCAGGCTTCTTCTTTATCCACTTGATGGACACTTGGGTTGCTTTCATTTCTTGGCTATTGTAAATAATGCTGCAATAAACAAAGGGGTTCATACATTCTTTAAATTAGTATTTTGGGTTTCCTCAGATATGTACCCATAAGGCAGTTCCATTTTTAATTTTTTGAGGAAGCTCCATACTATTTCTGTGGCTGTACCAGTCCGCATTCCCACAAGCAATGCACAAGGGGCCCCTTTTCTCCACATCCTTGCCAACATTTGTTGTTTGTTAATTTATTGATAATAGCCATTCTGACAGGTATGGGGTGATATCTCATTGTGGTTTCTGATTTGAATCTCTCTGATGATTAGTGATCGTAAGCATCTTTTCATATGTCTACTGGACATCTTTATGTCCTCTTTTGAGAAGTGTCTATTCAAGAGGTCCTCTGTCCATTTCTTAATTGGATTGCTTATTTTTTTGGTGTTGATTTGTATGAGTTCTTTATAAGTTTCAAATATTAACCTCTTATTGTATGTATCATTGCCAAATAGCTTCTCCTATTCACTACGTTGACTTTTTGTTTAGTTGATGGTTTCTTTTGTTGTGCAAAAAAAGTTTTTAGTTTGATGTGGTCCAATTTGTTTATTTTTTCTTTTGTTTCCTTTGTCTGAGGAGATATATCAGAAAGATATATAAAAGAGATGTCAGAAATTTCACTGCTTGCCATCTGGTTTTTTTTTATATGCCTCATAACTTTTTTGTTCCTTGTTTTCTCCATTACTGCCTGCTTTTGTATTTAGTTGTTTTTTATAGTGACATATTTTAATTCCCTTCTCATTTCTTTCTGTGTATATTCTATGATAGTTTTCTTTTTGTTGCTATTGGGATTACATATGACATTATAAAGTTATAGCGATCTAATTTAAATTTATACCAACTTAAGTTCAATTGCATACAAAAAATAAAACTCTACTTCTATAAAGCTTCATCTTCCTTTTATGTTGTTGGTTTCACAAATTATATATCTCTTTATACTGTGACAGTAACAAGATTTATAATTATTTTTATTATTTTTATTCTAAATCATGTAGAGATTAAAAAGTATAATTATAAACCAAAATGTAAATAAAACTGCTTTCATATTTACATATTTTAACCTATCCAGAAATCTTTGTTTTGTCATATGGCTCTGAGTTGCTGTGCAGGATCCATTCATTTCAACCTGAAAAACCTCCATTAGTATTTCCTATATGGCAAGCCTGGTGGGAAGTAACTCCCTCACTGTTTTTCTTTCTCATGAGGAAATGTTATTATTAATTTTTGAGAGAGGAAGGAAGAGAGAGAAACATCAGTGTGAGAGGAAAACACTAATAGGTTGCTTTCCATTCATGCCCTGATAGGGAATCGAACCCATAACCTTTTGGTACATGGGACAATGCTCAAACTGAGCCATCTGGCCAGGGCTCCCTCACCTTTTGTTTACCTGAGAATATTCTAATTTCTCCATCATTTTAAAGGACAGTTTTACTGGATATAGAATTCTCAGATGACAGTTCTTTTTCTGTCTTTATACCCTTACATATGTCATCCCATTGCCTTCTGGTCTCCAAGGTATCTTTTGACAAAGCAGCTGATAATCTTATTGAGGACTCCTTGTAAATGATGCATTGCTTCTTGCTATTTTCAAAATTCTCTTTGTCATTGGCTTTTGAAAGTTTGATTAGGACATGTCTTGGTTTGGGTCTTGCCTGGGCTGTGAATAGTGTCCTAAATTCCTCCATATACACAGCTGCTTTCGAATGTCCCAATTTCCCAAAGAGTCTCACCCTAATGTCTCCTCTAGGCCTCAGATGTTCTATGGTATATCACTAGTTCTAACGTTTTTTCAAAGGTGTCTGTGGATTTGAAGTCACCTTTTAGCTTTACGAGCCATGCCCATCGTTTTCCTGCGTTAGTTCTATCTTCGAAGAATGCCTCGTGTCAGTTTCTCAGGTATTCCCCCAGACAAGTTAGAACAGACACCCACAATAATTTGCAAATACAGCTTGTTCTGCTCCCTCTGACTCACAGGATACTGGAAACAGAGCTGCTGTTGGTTCAAGACCAAGACTGCCACCATGTTAGACGAAACCCCTTTTCTTTGATAAGCCTTCCTTACGTGGCATCTAGAACACTTGTGTTCATACCGTCATGAGAAAAGCTGCTCTCCCACAAACTCCAAAATCATCCAGCTGCTAGTTTGACTCCATGCTTGTACGTTTTAAAGACATTCAAGTTCCCAAATCGAACTCCTGATAATTTCTTTCAAATAAGCTGCACTTGCAGCCTTCTGCATCTCTGTTGATCACAAACTTCCACCTGTTCAGAGCAAAAGACCTGGGACCATTCTTGACTCTTGCTCTTCTCTCACTCTCTACAAACAAATTGTTACCACATTTTTGGCTCTCCCTTTAAATTACACAGAATCCACAGCCACCAGCTCCTCTGCTTTCACTCTCCTTCCAGCTGGCATCACCTCTGTCCTGGATTGCTTTGAAAGGGATTCCCACTATTGGATATTGCCATTGTCCCTCTGTTATTTAATGTCAACACAGCAGCCAAACTCATTGCTTTAAAATGTAAATCAGCCCTATCTGGTTTGGCTCAGTGGATAGAGCATCGGCCTGTGGACTGAAGGGTCCCAGGTTCTATTCTGGTCTTGGTTGTGGGCACATCCCCAGTAGGGGGTGTGCAGGAGGCAGCTGATTGATGTTTCTAATTCTCTATCCCTCTCCCTTCCTCTCTGTAAAAAATCAATAAAAATATATTAAAAAATAAAGTAAAATAAAATATAAATCAGGCCACCGCACTTGTCTGTTCAAGACTGTAATAAACCTCATTTTACTAATAATAGCCAATGTTTTTTAAGTGACTTATAAATACTTCTCAAAGTATGTACTAAGTAGCACCTGCATCAGAATCCCCAGTGTTGAGTGGTTGTTCTGGTTAAAATTCAGAGTCCTAGGCCTCATTGCAGACCTTCTGGATGACAATCTCTTGCAGTGGCTCTTAAGAATCTGTATCTTAAACCAGCCTTCAGATGGCTGTTGTCTACACTGCAGGTTGAGCACCAATGGTACATGCTGTGTATGATGGCCTCTCTTCCCTTGTCTCTCTTAACTCAGCTTTTATGATCCTCCTTGTTCACTCTGATCGAAGCACACTGGCGTCCTTCATGTTCCTCAGGAACCTTTCCAACAGTCTTTGGAGTGACTGCTCCTTCTACTTAGAAAGCTCTTCTCCCAGACTACTGCATGGCTCACCTTCTCACTGACCTCAGATTTTTGCCTAAATATTATCCTCTTGATAAGGCCTTCTTGATCTCCCCTGTTCACACTCACTTCTTGCCCAGCCTCTCACACTCCTGCCTTTGCTCAAACCTCTTCAACTTTTTATTTTTTTCTATGGAATATAAAACTCATAACATTCTGTATGCTATTTATTAATCACATGTATTGTGTATGGTTTGTATTTCCTTCTAGAATATATGCTCCGCGAGCATGGATTCTTGTTTTGTTCACTCACAGTTCTCTAGTGCCCACAACAATGTTACGCATATATGGTGGCTCACTAAATATTTGGTATAAATTATTTGCTGCAATAATTTATTTTTGTAGAAGTATATTACACATTTTTATTTTTGACTTGGAAAAACCTGTTAAAACCAGGATCAAGAAAAGTTCTTATAATAAGAATAAACATAACTATGAAAAGCAAATATCAAGTCATATTTGAAATGCCCATATTTTCAATGGATATTTGTTTCTACTACAAAGTATACACAGAATTTGTCAGGAGAAGTTTTATAAAAGAAAACACTTTATAACAAAGATTTGATAGAATAATATTTAAAAAGACTAACCATCTCCTTCATTAAGAAATACCCATAACTAGTATAAATTTCTTCTCTAAAAATTTTTTTTGTGGTAAGCAATCTGTCATTTTATTTTATTTTATTTTATTTTATTTATTTATTATCATTTTTAAATTTTGTATTTTCCTTCTTTATTTTTGGTTACTATTTTTCCCAAATATAATCTATAATCCTTTACTCCTTTTAAATAAAAAACATGGAGCTGTTAAGTTCATCTAAAAATAAAATGCAGCTCTTAAATGCGTCAATTTTTGTATTCTACAATAGTCAATCTAGATATGTTTAGTTTGAAAGACTGAATAAACAAAATGGGAAGAGAAACGCATTGTCATTAAAATAATTCTGAAAAGTCACCAATTTTTCATAGAACTTTTAAGAAAGATGGACTAATTCTTCCTAGAAGTTACCATTTTGAAGACGGCTTGACATTATAAGATTAAATTGCAAGTTTTTTTTATAACTCAACCTGTTATTTAGTTGGGAACTCAAGCTTGAGTGAATTTTGAATGGCTTTGCTTTTAACTATGTATAATTTACTACTTATAACTTCTGTGTTGCGGTATTGATAATAAGAGATGAAGAAAGAGACTTATATGTGAAAGAGAGGCTACAGAAATTATCCTACTAATTCAAACCCCAGTGTTATGAACCTCTTAGCCTCTCAAATGAGTCCTTGCCATACATAATAAGTTAAATAATAGTGCTTATTATAATCTATTGTAGCATTTCAATATATCATCCATATTATAAAAAAATAAACATTTTAATAAGTTAAAATTTAGAAAGGAAGTTTTGAAAGGAAAGCATGAAGAATATTATTCATTGAAAATAATCACTTCAAGATGGCAAAATTAACTGCTCTCATTTTCATTGTTCTACCTTCTATTGCCATGGGCTAAATTATTCATTTTTTATTCCTGGCATACAGCATAGATTAGAAATGTTATAAATGTTAGTTGAATAAGAATGCGAGATATATTTTTTAAATTATTTACGCTCAATTCTCCTTTTAAAAAATAGTCTCCAAAATAATTGGCTATTCTTCCTCTAGAGCACTGGTACTCAACCTTCCTAATGCTGCGACCCTTTAATACAGTTTCTCGTGTTGTGGTGACCCCCAACCATAAAATTATTTTCGTTGCTACTTCATAACTGTAATTTTGCTACTGTT
>NW_006292588.1:175290-180187 GCF_000327345.1 Myotis davidii | reverse complement strand
TATATAATTTTGCTACTGTTATGAATCGTAATGTAAATATCTGATATGCAGGATGTATTTTCACTGTTACAAATTGAAAATAATTAAAGCATAGTGATTAATCACAAAAACAATATGTAATTATATATGTGTTTTCCGATGGCCTTAGGCGACCCCTGTGAAAGGGTCGTTTGACCCCCAAAGGGGTTGCGACCCACAGGTTGAGAACCGCTGCTCTAGAGGTTCTGAGGTATTGATAACCTGAGTTAAGCTCCTTAAGGTATTTATGCTAAACAAACAAGAGGTTTATTTAACTAAACAAAACTACTCACCCATTAGTTTTGATCAATTGCTTTGTGGTCACTTTCATTACACTGTTTAATTTGAACCACAATTAGACTTTACCCTTTTAAAAGATAAAGGAGATTCCCCAGCCATTAATTAAAGGATGGTTGTTGGTTCCAAGATGGATGTTTCATACCTTCCACTGATGACTCAACTCAGCAAAATAGTATAATGCTGGTTTGAGAAGCACATATTGTAACTCTAATCATGAAAACTTTAGTTTCTTCCCAGGGCATGTGGACAGGGACTCAGGGAATGCTTTCAGGTATGCTACCATAGCACTCTGCTCCCTGAACTCCATAAGGAATCACATACTGCATACCAGCAAAATAAATCCATGAATGCTATTCTTTTATAAGAATATGAATTCATACATATAATTTATAAATTGAGTAAAATGGGAATAAAGTCTAAATGATGTTCTGCATAAACCATTCTTGCCCCTCATTAAAGTGCTAAATTAAATACCAGATCTCAGGTTCCCAGATTCCCTGGAACATATTTGTCTCAAAGGCAATGGCAGAAATAGCTCAAAGAAGGAAGTTTCTGCATCTTGGAGAGGTAGGACCTCAGCGATAGCCACTGGTACTCTAGTCTGTTCTTAGTATACTTACGCTTTCAAATTCATATTTGTGTAACTCTAAAGCCCATATTTTTTTTATCTTTAAATTCTTTATTAGTTAAGGAATTACAAATGTGTCATCATCCCCCCCATTAACTCCCATCCTCCCCCTCCCCACTCATGCTCTCATCCCCCTGTTGTCCATGTCCATTGGTTTGGCTTATATGCATGCATACTGAAGCCCATATTATTAAGACTACTAGAGGCCCAGTGCACAGATTCGTGCACCAGTGGGGTCCCTTGGCTTGGCCTGTGGGTATCGGGCCGAAACCAGTTCTCCAACATCCCCTAAGGGTTCCCAGATTGTGAGAGGGTGTAGGCCAGACCAAGGGACCCCACCGGTGCCTCTAGTATGCATGTAAGATCTTTGGTTAATCTCTTATCACCCTCCCCCCTTCCCTCTGTGGTTCATCAGTCTGTTCCATGTTTCCATGCCTGTGGTTTTTGCTCCTGTGTTGAGCATCTGCCCTCTGGTGGTCAGTGCACATCATAGCTACTGGTTGGCCAGTCTAAAGGTCTGCTTGTCACCTGGTCACTTAGGCATATATATATGGTAATAATGATATGGAGTATTGATATTTTCAATATATTGCATTTACTAACACTCTACTAAACCCAGAAAAATAAAATTCGAAATCCAATACTACCTTCAGTAAAAGTAGGATATAGCCATAGCTTCAACATACAGAAAGAAATAATACCTTCCCAATTTATAGCAAATTAAGGGAGGGCACAGGAGGTGATGTAAGTAGCAGATGTAGTTATGTCTAAAGGTAAATGATATGCCTTAAAAGCTTTAATGAGTATTTAATTTTCTTGGAACAACAATGTCTAGGAGCATGGATGGACCAAAGACAAAGGAGGACAGTCCTATAAAAACTTAGTTAAACATAATTTTAAAAAGTTAGTAGAAATGAAAGAAGAAATGAACTAATCCACAATCAACTATAGTTAGGAACTTTAACTCATTTCTCTCAAGAGCTGACAGAACAAGCAGAAAAAATATTAGAAAGAAATAGAAGTTTTAATTAACACAACTACCAACCTTGACCTAGTTGGCATATACTCTTATTTGAATAGAAAGTGTCAAAGTAGATATGAAGTCACATACATGACTTTAGGGAGATTATATAAATCTTTAACTATCAAATATTTGTATAGGTTAATAGAAGACACTGTTTGTCAAATTAAGACAGCTTCTTATATTTAATATGACCTGGTGATTAAGGGCAATCTTTCTAGAGCTAGATTATCTGGGTTCAAGTATGCCACACTATTTACTGGCCACAGAGCACGGTAATAGCTCTGCATTTACTATGTGCCTGACACAGCTTAATTACCACTTGCTTTTGGCATAGTATGTGTACATTATTAATAGATTTCCCAGCCAAAACCGGTTTGGCTCAGTGGATAGAGCGTCGGCCTGCGGACTGAGGGGTCCCGGGTTCGATTCCAGTCAAGGGCATGTACCTTGGTTGCGGGCACATCCCCAGTGGGAGATGTGCAGGAAGCAGCTGATCGATGTTTCTCTCTCATCAATGTTTCTAGCTCTCTATCTCTCTCCCTTCCTCTCTGTAAAAAATCAATAAAATATATTTTTAAAAAAATAGATTTCCCAGGTGTGTTGGAAAAGAATATATGTTTTAGAAAGTTGGTGTGTAGAGCCTCTATAAACACATATTAGCCCAAATCTGTCAAATGATCTATACTAGTATGTTTAGTAATTTTTGTTTGCTCAACCTATCAAATATGGGTTCAACTATGTTTGATTTGTTACTCAACAAATTCACCATTATATTTAAACTAGAGGCCCAGTGCATGAAATTCATGCACAGGTAGGGTCCCTAGGCCTGGCCAGCAATCAGGGCCAATCAGGTTCCACATCTCCCTGCTTCCCTGCCTCTCCGCCTCCTCCCTTCACAGCCTGTGTCTGCTGCCACCCACCCCCAGTTCCCCATCCCAGCCCAGGGGCCTGGCCCCGATTGGACAATGGAAGCCTGCCGTCCAGGGGGAGGGACCAGGAGCTGGGTTGACAGGCTCCATCAGTGATCAGGTTCTGCAAACTGGGGGCAACTCCTTCACTGAGTGTCTTCCCATCATAGCAGCCAGTTATTCTGGTCATTCCAGTCATTCCAGTCGTTCCATTGTAATGGTCGCTTAGGCTTTTTTGTATATAGATATTGTCTAATTGCCCTAGATAGAACCTGTAAGAGAATATTGAGTGAAAATTGCAATAGTGGACATCCTTATATTGTTCTTAATCTTAGGGGAAAAGAATTTAGGTTTTTTTCTTAACAATAAGTATGATGTTAGCTGTGGGCTTTTTATGCATATCTTTTATCAGGTTGAGGAAATTTCTCTATATTCTTATTTTTTTCAATGTTTTTATAATAAAAGATCTTGTATTCTGTCAAATGCTTTTCTTGAGTCTTATGGTGACCATCCTGTAGTTTTCACCTTCATTGCTTTAATGAGGTTTCATTTTAATAAATTTTCTAATGTTAAGACCATCTTGCACTCCTGAAAAAAATCCCAATTTCTAATGGTGCATAATACTTGCTATATGTTACTAGATTCTATTTACTAATATTTTGTTTAATATATTTATATCTATATTCATAAGAGATTTTGGTCTCTTTTGTGTTGTGGTTATAACATCTTCCGTTTTAGTATTGGGAATATTGGCTTTATAGGATGAGTTGAGAAGTGTTTCCTACTTTCTTGTTTTTAGAAGAGTTTATGCATAATTAATATTAATTCTTTAAATGTTTGGCAGAATTTGTACCTAAACTTCTTTCTAGGAAATTTTTACATTACTATTTTTCTTGAGTCAGTCTCAATATTTTATGTTTTCTTAAGAACTTTTCCATTTCATCTAAGTATCTAATTTTTGTTGCCTATATTTGTTCATAGTATTTTACTGTGATTCTTTTTTATAATTTCTATAAATTTGGTAGTATTATCTCCTTCCTCATTCCTTATTTTAGTTATTTTAGTTTTTCCTCTCTCTCATCAATTGAAGAGTAGAATATGACTTTAGGTAAAGTGTAGTGAAAGATGTTTGCTTTATAGAAATAAATATAATATATTAATAGGAAACTATTATTTTCCCAACCAAATTATTTGACTCTGTCTTCAAGCAAACCATATATAACTTTTCAAATGTTCATAGCAGCATAATTCACCGTAGCTCAGATTTGTATACAGCCTAAGTGCCCATCAATAGATGAGTGGATTAAAAAACTGGTACATCTACACAGTGAAATACTATGTGGTGGTAAAAAAGGAGTTCTTACCATTTGCAACAGCATGGATGGAACTGGAGAGCATTATGCTAAGTGAAATAAGCCAGTCAGAGAAAGATAAATATCATATGATCTCACTCATTTGTGGAATACAATGAACAACATAAACTAATGAACAAAAACAGATCCAGAGACAGAGAAGCATCAATCAGACCGTCAGACCTCAGAGGGAAGATAGGGAAGGGTGGGCGTAAGGGAGAGAGATCAACCAAAGGACTTATATGCTAGCATATAGGCCTAACCCAAGAACACAGACATCAGGAGTGTGAGGGCATGAGTGGGGGGGGGGGGAATGTGGGGATAAGGACACATATGTAATAACTTAATCAATAAAAAAATTTAAAAAATATCTTTATAATAAAAGTGGTAGATACAACAGCAATATGTGATTATAATAAGTTATTTTAGCAATATCATTATTGATTAAAAAAAGCTAACAAAGACACCATCTTTTGATTTTGCTGTTATTTTATTTTATTTTTTTATTTTTTTTTTTCAAATTTTATTTTTTATTACAAAGGGTATTACATATGTGTCCATTTTTTCCCCCGCCCTAGACAGTCCCCTAGCCTCCCCTATTCCCCAGTGTCTTATGTCCATTGGTTAGGCTTATATGCATGCATACAAGTCCTTTGGTTGATCTCTT
>NW_006292588.1:166443-168999 GCF_000327345.1 Myotis davidii | reverse complement strand
CAGCTGCTCACTCCATTTGCTCCGGGACACGACCTGGGACGCGTCTGCCTATATCGCCGCCATCTTCTTCCCCTCCTGTTAGGTTTTTCCCCTGCTCTTTGAATTGTAAATTCTTAATACCAAACTTGCTGATTCTTGATAAGAGCTACCTGGTTTAGTTTTGTCACGTGCATTCACGGTTACTGGTCGATTTTGCTGTTATTTTACACAAATTGTTTGTAAATTGTGATAGACATTTTTTAAAAGATTAGTATGCACGATAATCTAGTAAAATCATTTTTATCTCCTAAACTTTTAAAATCTTAAAAAATATATGTTTCTTACTATGATCTCATTTCTTTATCTACAAAATAAGATTAATTACACTAATCTGGGGATATTTTGCTGCAAAGATTCAAAACATAAAGAAGAATCTGAAATGTAATTTTTGTTACTTAACAAGGAAACCTCATATAATAAAAGGCTGCATTATTCAGATGCTGAATATCCCAAATGCTTAATGTTGTTGGAGCTGTGGCATGCTGCAGAAAGTTAAATACTTCACTATATGAAGTCTGTCCTTTATTTAATCAGTACTTTGGAAAGAAAGAGAGAACAACTAGATCAGGTGTCACAAGTCATCCATTTTTTTCACCCACTATATTTATAAATGCTTTTCCCTAGGCTTTGCTTAGTTATATTTTTGGGTTCTTATATATATTTAGTTTTTATTCTTTATTATTGAAAGTATTACATATGTTCCCCTTTCCCCCCATTGACCTCTCACAGCCTGTCCCCACCCCCCCAGCTAGAACTTCAACCCCCTATTGTCTGTGTCCATTGGTTATGCATATATGCATACAAGTTCATAGGTTGATCTCTTCCCACCTGCCCACCCTCCCCTGCCTTCCCTGGGTTCCTGTATATTTTTAATCAAGCGCTGAAATAATGAGCATTCTTCCAAACACTGAATGCTCAGTAAGCCTGTTTGTTGCCCTTGGAAAAGGCTCTACTGTCATATGTGGTGGCCTGTATTCCAGCTCCCATCGTATTTCTGTGTGTAGTGAGGGTACCAGCTCAGTTTCCAAAAAGCAAAAGTTAAGCAAAGAAAGGAATGGTCTCAATTAATTTGATATTCACTATTAAGAAAATCCAATAAAAATAAGCCCGAACATGAAATAAGGAAATACTCTGTTTTATTAATTAAATAAAAAAGAAAGAAGAAACAGTGTCTAGTTTTGGAACCTTGCTAACCTCCAAATAAGACTTCCTTCCAGATTTATCTTTTTCTGACTAGAGTCATTGAAGTCCTAAATTTAGCCTTTTCTTTTGACTACTAGACTTGAAAGACACTATATTCTCACCAACTTACAACTCAGAATTTGAGCCTTTCCAATTTAGAACTTAGAGCCCTATTTTCTTTATACCTAACTCAACTCAGAACCTTCTTACCATACTGTTGCCATGTTTTAAAAATCTTAGTAACAATTGAGCGTAACATTTACAGTAACAATCATAACAGTAAGTCCCTTCAATGGCTGCAATTATGTTTTACCATAGGATGCATTCAGTAAATATTTACTAAAAATAAAGTAGAAAAAATAATAATTTATGAAAATTACACATTGCCTATCATGAATATTGACAGCTGTCAACTGAAGTAGTTATGAAGGCTTTATATAGGAGGGATGTTCACAGGGGAAAAGTTCAGGTATCATTCATAGGCTATTCCATGTCACAGGAAGCATGAGTCCAATTTAGAGCCATTTTTTCTTACTTTACCAAATAAAAAAAGTCTGAAAACCAAATGAGTTACCAACTTACATTAACATTGGTTCAAGCTACTATTTTTTAGTTTGATTGTTTGCAGAAGTAGGCACAAAAAAGTATTTCCCTGATGTATCATCACCAAGCATCTCCCCACAACATACACACCATGATATGGACTCTGTACAAGTTAAAGATTAACTTTAGATGAGAAGACAGGTAAAAAAAAAAAATCATCACCTTGGTTCAGATTTTCTAATTCCTGTCACTGAAAGCAGTTCACAAATGCAAATAAATGGGAAAATATGTGGGGTTCTATTCTTGTCTTTTTATAGAAGAGAAATTTTGAGAATAAATGTTTAATTGTTAAAGGAAAGAGCTTGTTGGAATTTCTACCATCTACTAGTAAAATGACAGTAACAAGTATGTATCACAATGTCAGGGAGTACTAGACTTATAAGGGGACCACTTTTAAATTATATAAATGTCTAATCACTATCTTATGCACCTGAAACAAATTTAGAATAATATTGACTATGAACTGTAATTGAAAAATAAAAATAACATAACAGTAACAATTGTAATAATTTCTTGTTCAGCTCTGCAGAATCCCATATAAGGAAAATCAGACTTTTACTCTTGGCTATAATGTGATTTGAGTCTCAACGATGTAACTGCCATTTCAGCTAATCACAAAGCATTACCACGTAAGCATTTAGTAGGTGTACCACTTAATAAGGCAGATTTTTTTCAATAGATGGAGTTATACATATGTTGATATATATGCGATTTGATATGTATGCTATTTTG
>NW_006292588.1:130106-166006 GCF_000327345.1 Myotis davidii | reverse complement strand
TACTGATCGCGACCAACAACAAATAATCAATTTGAACCACGCTTTGATTGTGAAATGACCAGAATGTGCCAGAAAACACAGCAAAATAATTTTGCTTTATGATGACACACCATCACACACTTTAAAAACCAGTTAAAGACATGTTTAAAGATCTTGTCTGGGAAGTATTAACCCACCTGCTGTATTCACCAGGCCTTGATCCTTCAGATTACCGCTTGTTCCAATCGATGGCACTTTCTGAGCAGCACTTCAAAACGTACAAAGAAGTGGAAAATTGGGTCTCTGAGTGGTTTGCCTCAAAACAAGAAAAATTCTATTAGGACGGAATCCACAAATTACCTGAAAGATGGAGGAAATGTGTAGCTAGCAATGGACATTACTTTGAATAAAGCACTTTTGATGTATCTCTTGAAATTATCATGTTTTCTTTGATTACAAAATCTGCCATTATTAATCAGTACACCTAGTACTCTATAGCAAACACTGAGCCAATTCTTGGGGAGAGAGAGTAACTATAATTTTGTCCATGTTTCAAGGCAATTGTCTTAGTCCGTTCAGGCTGCTATAACAAAATACCACGACTCCGAGGCTTATAAACAACAGAAATTTATTTTGCACAGGTCTTGAGGTTGGGAAGTGTAAGATCACAGTGCCAGCAGAGTGTGATGGCTGGTGAGGGCCCACCTCCTAGTTCAGAGGCAGCATCTTCTTATGGTGTCCTCACATGGTGGAAGCATCGAGAAAGTTCTCTGGGGCCTCTTATGCAAGGGCACTACTCCTATTCATGAGGGCTCCAACCTTGTGACCTAATAGCCTCCCCAGGGCTCAACCTCCTAATACTACCATCTGGGGGATTAGGATTTCAACATATCCATTTTGATGTCACACATTCAGACCACAGCAGTGACATTCCACTGGAGAAATAGACCATTACAAAGGTTGTTCTAAGTGCTCAACAAGGCCTTTGATGGAGTAGTGTTTGGGTGACCTGGTGGAATATCCAATTCATTAAAGTGGCTTCTAAATTAAAAATTGGAAGACAAATAGAAAAACTGAGTTATACAAGGAAGAAAATAAATGGAACTAAGGTATTCAAAACAATAATTACTTTCTAAATCACTGGTTTCTTTTACTTTTTTCTTTATTTCAATTTTTTACGTTTTTTTCTATATCTAAAAATAAATTGAAATTCCTAGCACTTTACAGATGAACTGTCTTTTATTCATTAGAGCACACTGATAATGCACACAGGCTCTCAGCTTCTGGGCAGGTGAAAGCTATCATTATCCTGAAATTCCCTCTGATAACGAAACAGCGTTTCACAGAAATGTCATAGTTTACAGGACAATTCAAAAGAACCTGCCCAAATCATTTGAAATAGAGAAAGAGATAGATTAAAAGCAAATGTTTGGGTTTTTTTTATTTTGTTTTTTGTTTGTGCATTTGTGTGTGTTTGTTGCTATTGAGTTGTAGGATTTCCATATATATTTTGGATATTAACCTCTTATCAGATATATGGTTTGCAAATATTTTCTCCTATTTCAGGGGTTGCCTTTTCACTCTATTGTTCCCTTTATTGTGCAGAAGCTTGTTAATTTGATGTAGTCCCACTTGTCTATTTTTTCTTTTGTTGCTTGTGCTTTTGCTGTCATATCTAAGAAATCATTGCCAAGACCAATGTCATGGAGATTTTTCCCCTGTTTTATTCTAGGATTTTTATAGTTTCAGACCTTATATTTAAATCTTTTATCCACTGTAGCTGGTATTTGTTTAGGGGTTAAGATAAGTGTTCAGATTCATACTTTTGCATTTGAATATCCAGTTTTCCCAGCACCATTTGTTGAACACCATTTCCTTTCCCCATTGTGTACTTTTGGCATCCTTGTCACAGATCAGTTGACTATATATGGCTGAGTTTATATCTGGGATTTCTATTCTGTATCATTGGTCTATATGTCTATTTTTTATGCTAGTAGTATAATATTTTCATTCCCATTGCTTTGTAATATTTTGAAAACAAAAAAAATGTGGTATTTCCAGCTTTGTTCTTTCTCAAATTTTGGCTATTTGGGGTGTTTTTATTTTTCATATAAATGTTAAGATTTTTTTTTTATCTGTGAAAAATGATATTGGGATTTTTATAGGGATTGTGTATATCACTTGGGTACTAAGGGCATTTTAACAATATTAATTCTTCTAATCAATGAACATGGAATATCTTTCCATTTGTTTGTAGTTTCCTCAATTTCTTTTATCACTGTTTTGTAGTTTTTAGTGTACAAGTTTATAGTTAACTCCTAAGTATATTATCCATTTTTATGTGGGATTGTAAGTGGGATTGTTTTCTTAATTTCTTTTTCATATTGTTTCTTCTTAGTGTATAGTAGCACAACTGGTTTTGTATGTTGATTTTGTATCCTGCAACTTGAATGAATTTATTTATTAATTCTAATAAGTTTCCTACGTATAAGATCATTCATCTGTGAAGAGAGATTTTACTTCTGCCTTTCTGGCTTGTATGCTTTTTATTTTTATTTTTTTGTTTTTTTCCTAATTGCTCTTGCTAGAACGTCTAGTAGTATACTGAATGGCGTGCTAAGAGTGGGCAACCTTGTCTTATTGCAGATCTTAGGTTAAAAGCTTTCTATTTTTCATGATGTCAGTTGTGGTCTTTTTATATCTGAGCTTTATTATCTTAGAGCTACATCCATTCTATTCCTAATTTGTTGAGAGTACTTATTATGAAGTGTGCTTAATTTTGTCAAATGCTTTTTCTGCATCTATTGAAATGATCATATGAATCTTATTTTTCACCCCGTTAATGTGGTATTTCACATTAATTGATTTTCCTTGTGTCCTGGGAATAGATCCCACTTGTTCATGGAATATGATCCTTGTAATGTGCTGTTGAATTCAGTTTGTTAGTATTTTGTTTAGGATTCTTACATCTATGTTTATCAGAAATATCGGCCTATAGTTTTTTTATGGTGTCCTTGTCTGGCTTTGCTATCAGGGAAATGCTGTCTCATAAAATTATTGTGGAAGTGCTCCCTCCCCTTTTGTTACTGGAAGGTTTTGACTAGGATCGGTGTTGATTCTTCTGTAAGTGTTTGGGAGAAATCCCCAGTGAAGCCATCAGATCCTGGACATTTTTTACGGGCATGTTTTTATTACTGATGCATTCTACTTCCTTGTAATTCGGACTGTTTAGATGTTTTGTTTTTTCATGATTCAGTCTGAGTAGGTTGTATGTTTCTAGGAACATATCCATTTCTTCTTGTAACTCAATTTGTTGATATACAAGGCTTCATAGTATTATCTTACTGGACAAAGAGTGTAGACATTTCTCAAAAGAAGACATACAAGTAGAAATGGGTCCACATCACGAATATATAATCAAAGAGGTGAAAATTAAAATAATGATATATCACCTCATACCTGTTTGAATGGATATTAATAAAAAATAAGTTAACAAGTTTAGCAAGGTTGTAAAGAAATAGGACCCTACCTTAAAGTGGTGCAGTCACTATGGAAAACAGTTGGGGGTTCCACAAAAATGAAAAATACATCTCCCGTATCTTTCAGCAAGCCCACCTCTGGGTACATATGCAAAATAATGGAAATAAATATCTCAAAGAAATATCTGCACCCTCATGTGCATTGCCGCTTTATTCACAATAGCCGAGATATGGAGACACCTTAAAAGTCCATAGAGTGACATGCAATTCAGCCTTAAAAGGGAAGAAAATCCTGCCATATGTGACAACATGGATGAACCTGGAGGACATTATGAAATAAACCAGCTACAGAAGATAAATTGTATAATTCCATTTATGTGAGATTATAAAATAATCAAACACACAGAAACAGAGTAGAGCAATGGCTGACAGGAGTTAAAGGAGAGTTGCTGCTCAACAGGTATAAAGTTTTAGTGAGGCAAGATGAATAAATTCTAGAAATCTTCTATAAAATATGTCTATAGCTAATACTAGTGTATTATGCACTCAACATTTTATTGATATTTGATATCATTAAGATTAGACTGAATTTAAATTTAGCCCTTGGGTTATAGTTGCTCACTCTCTCTATGGAATACTTTTATACCAAAGTCTCAATCATGGTTTTGTTTATTTATTTATTTTTTACTTTTCTTACATTTTCCTATTCTTATTCCTTTTCTTTCCTTCTCTGTTGTATTTATGTTATTTGATTTTCTTATGCAATTATACTTCCTTTCTGATATTTTTGAAACCACAGAGGTAATAGTACATAAATACAAAATATTGAATAAAAATGTAAAACATTTCAAAAGAGATTAAACACATGTATACAGTGAAACCAGTGGCATTTTGGTATCACCATGTATCATGCTCCCAGAATATAGATAGCAAGGGGAAAGTAAGACAACAAAATCTTCATAGCACATACAATTCAGATCCAGCTGGAAATAAGAGCACACAAAAGAATTCCAAAAGTGGAAAGGAAGTTTGCTAATCTTGAGGGAAAGGAAAGTTAGTTATTGACTAGAAAAAAAATCACTTCAGAATGCCAAATAGTTAACAAATACAACTTTGCTGCCTAAAAAAATCTTTAATATTTGGTAATTAATACAATTATTTTGTAAAAATATGTAAAATGTAATCAGTACCAATGGTGGGTTGTTTTATTAGTGAATATTGATCCATATTTTATCAATTTTAAGTATACATTTTAACATTAAGATACACATATCTTTCCTTAATTTTTTTCATTACTTACAAGAGATACATACACTTAATTAAGAATATACTTAATAGTTAGTATGTCAAAATCTAACAGTCAGCACAAAATTGCTGGGTATGTTTTCCTTCCAAAAGTCACAAGTCACAGCAGGATAGTCACAAACCACTACAAAAATTTAATAGTTAATACTAAATTTTTGAAACAGCTAATAGGTAAGGTACAAGAAATGATCTTCTTTTCATGGCATTAACTTATTGCAATTCTTTTTTTATGTGATTAAAATAAAAGGTAGATCATTTGAAGGAGGACTTAAATAAAAAAGAAACTTTGAGAAGGAAGGAAAGGAAATATCAATAATTTAATTATATGAGTAGTTGCATATTTGGCAAATTTCCTTTTAACCCAAATGATACTTCCATGTTTGATTATTAACACGGAAAAGAAACAGGATGTCTCTTCATTTGATTTGAACTGCAACACTGCTGATCTGCTGATTTCACAACCTGCTTCTTTATAATTTATCACTTTAGTGTTACCGTTAATATAAATGACTGGTCTGCAAAACACTAAAACACAACTACAAATTGTTTACAGAAGTGCCAGTGTAAGCAACAGCCGCAGAGGTCTTTCATTTATCATGATTTGCTTTGATAAAGCAGCACTCATTTCATTTATCACTTGATCCCTTTCTATTATTTCTTTCATGGGCGAGTGTCTAATCAGCATTATGTATCTCAAAATACATTTTATTGAAAGCTTTTAAGAAGCTCTTAACAAGGGCACAGTCACTGTTCTCATTTAGGAAACACCCAGTCCCAGAAGGCAAAGGTTCATATCCTGATTTCCCTTTTTAAAAGTGAATTATTAGGAGAGATTCTAAAGAAAATTTAATTTTCACTCTTCTGTGGCTTCCTGCTGTGTGTGTTAACCAAAATGGCACTCATGAAAATGAATAAATTAATGGGCTGCAACTTATTAATTAATGTAATCAATAAAAAAGTTGGATGTTTAAAGGGAAATTCAATAGCCTACTGGTTAATGTGGCAAATGAAGAGGCACATCCATTTCATTCTGAAACCTACTCTCTAGTTCCAAAATTCCGTTAAAAGGCCCCAAAGGGAACTGTATTAAAGCTGGGTTGTCACCTAACCTCAATCACCATGCTGATACACTACATATACCATAGATCATGGGTAAGTAGAGAAAGGAGACCTCCTGAATCTACTTTGGCTCCTAGGTCGTATGGAAAGAATGCAGATGTTCCTGTTTAACCTGAGGGCAGGGAAAATGAGGAGCGAAATGTTGGGCCTTCCCAGAAGGCAGCGAAGGCAAGGCATAAGATGACCTCTGGAGGGGCTGTGAGGTGCAGAATTCCTAAGCCAGAGGCCAGAAAGAAAGTGTAGCTGACTATTAGAGGAGTCTTCAGGACCAGTGAAGCCTGAATTGGGAATGAATTGAAGGAGAGCGCCATGCAGTGACCAAGCCAAGTGAAAATACAGACTTGAGAGGGTCAGCTACAGACTTCCGTAGATGATCCCAGAAGAGCAGTCACCACAAGCAATGAAGGCCCATTATGGATGAAGCCAGAGGTGAATAATAATAACCTGAGGTTGCTAGTGAGAATCCAGAGAAATAGAAAGGCCGATTCATTGCTGTGACAATGCAAAATAATATAGCCACTTACCATATGACCAGCGATTCTACTCCTAGGTATTTACCTAAGAGAAATGAAAACTGATGTTCACACAAAAGCTTATATATAGATTTTTACAACAGCATTATTCATATTGCAAAATCCTGGAAACAGCCAAGATGCCCTTTAAACAGTGAATGAGTAACCTATGGTACGTTTACAGAATGGAACACTACTCAACGATAAAAAGAAAAAAACCCACTTCTGATTCATGTAATAACATGGGACAGCTCTCAAGTACATTTTTTAAAGTAAAATAAACCAGACTCCAAAGGCAATATATTATATGATTCCATTTATATGATAATCTGGAAATGGCAAAACCATAGGGACAGTAAGCAGAGTGATAACAGCTCCATCTGGTGTTGCTGCATTGGCATGCTATTCTTAATCTAGAGCATTTGGATCCTGCACAGGATAAAACCTCAGAGCTTAGTTACTAAGTACCAAGCCTTAGTACCAAGAGGACTTGATCTCCTGCACTGGCCTAGCCTCTTAAAGATAACTAGCCTACTGCAGTCATCTGGGTTTGTATATACCCATGAGGCACATATTCCTTAACCAGACTCATTCTACTTATTATCTAACCTCTTATTCTAGGAAAGACACAAAATCAAGTTTTATAATATATTATTTTTCTAAAGGCCAACATCTGGCCTTTTCAATATTACCATAATCATCTTCCTTCTTTTAAAGTAGAATACATTCTTCACAGGAATATTACTGTAAAGTCTCAGACAAGAGGGAAAATATCAGAGAAAAGACCAAGTGCAAACTAATAAAGCATAAAACACTTGCACCATAAAAAACTGGAAATGTATCATTAGTGTTGCAAATTATTGGAAGAGCAATTATCCCCAAGATGTTTAGCTACTGGCTACATCTTGCTTGCAAAAGGCTGACCTAATGCAGTAAGGAAATAAAACTGTCAGCCAGCCAATGTTTGGGGGTGGGGAGGGATAAAGTTTGAACATGAGATTAAACTAGCTGTACAAACAAGTTCAATGACACTACAATGAAAATTGGATTGTGGATATTTTGGGTGCATATGTGAGATAAGCATTTGAATGCATAGCACAGGCGACCTTGAATTGTTTTATTGGGAGGAAAAGAAGATTAAAATTTTCCTCTCAGACACTGCCATTACTTACTTTTTCAAATGAAAAAGACACCGTGACTGTATATGTGGCTGCATGACATACTTATTAGAGCGATGCTCTGATCAGACTAATGACATTCGGTTGCAAGGTTTCTCAACAGCTTTCGGGATATTGAAACATGCTGAGATTAGGTCATCAGAGGACTCTCAAGATCCTCCACTTTCAAGACAGTCACGACATGAAGTCATATTCTGTGAGGCCAGTGTCATCCAAACCACTCACATGCCAACTTAGGGCAGGAGGAGTTGGACCTCCTGCGCTGATTTGGTGGCACAATAATAAGGGAGCTTATAACAGAATCTCATTTAAATTTAATTGTATTAGAATATCCTTTTTGGGAGAAGGGCTAAATTTTGAGGACAGTCACATTTTGATTCTGGTTTTGCCAGTTCTTAAGTCATTACTTAATTGTAAATTAGGGAAGTAATTATTCTGACTGCTATATTAATTCAAGTCAATTGTTCATTGATTTCTACTAATCTAAGAAGTCCATATATTACCAGGAAAACCAACCTTCTTTGTCTACACATTATATGTGCATGGATCAAATATTTCTTGACATGTGCCTTTACTTAATTCACAAAGAGTTTTGCCCTCCACATTGTCAGTTGGCAGTAGAATTGAACAAAT
Source organism: Myotis davidii (assembly GCF_000327345.1). Taxonomy (NCBI): domain Eukaryota; kingdom Metazoa; phylum Chordata; class Mammalia; order Chiroptera; family Vespertilionidae; genus Myotis; species Myotis davidii. The sequence goes on along the minus strand of NW_006292588.1, from coordinate 157,801 downwards.
CACATGAAATTTTAGAGAACCAAATTGCATTGTGTGGCTATTCACTGGTGGTGGCTTATATACTACTAGAGGCCTGGTACATGGAATTCGTGCACTGGTGAGGAGTGTGGCCTGCGGGGATGGCCCGCTGTGGGAGCGCCACTCATCCCAGTCAGTGGGAGCACACTGACCACCAGGGGGCAGCTCCTGTGTTGAGCGACTTCCCCCTGGTGGTCAGTGAGTGTCATAGCAACTGGTTGACTGGTCGTTCTGGTCATTCCACCATTCAGTCACTGGGTTTTTATTATATAGGATTGTCTTATAAATTAAGATGGTTCATTTTATCTTTAAGCCTATCTTCCTTTTGATGCTTCTAGGAATTTGCTAAATAAAAATGATCAATATTTACATGAGCTTTATGTCTTGTATTGCACTTTCATATCTATATTTTCCCTTTGGATTCTCTAGTTATCCTTGGGAAGTTTGATGGTATTTTCATTATGGGTGAGGAACTTGACGTTTCCAGAAACAATTTGCCCAACATCACTTGGTCACTAACAGTAGGGCTGGGATTCAAGCCCAGATCAACTGATTCCAGAGTCCAAACTTCTTCTAATATGGCAAACTAGAAGTCTGTTCTGTATAAGGACAGAGGTGATGTCTGGTCTAAGCCATCTTGTCCGGGACATCATTTGGTGACCAGTTGTCTACATGATAAGTTAAGCCCGTTTGGTGATGTTAGACGAGAGAAAGAAGAGCTGGTTAAAGGAAAGATGATTAATTCCACTTTGGAAACATGAACAATTTAAGGGGAGATGTTCAGTTGACACTGGATGTATGTAAGGGTCTAGAGCAATATAGATAAATCTGGGCTGGTGGTTAGGATTTAGAAAACCCTAGTTATGAATGGTAATTAAAGCCATTAGATGGAAGAGACCTCTCTGAACAAGGAAAGTGCGGTAACTTGAATTATGTCATGAATGATGTTCAGATGAAAGGAAAGACAGTTTAACTTACACTTAGCTTATGGCTTCATGACTTTTATGATAACAGAGAAAAAAGAACAAGGAAAAGTATTGTATTCTTGAAGTATTACTCAGTGAACAACAACAACATTTTTTTTTGTGGTTTGCTACATATAACATAGTGATAAAACATGACATTTAGACTTAAGCACTTTAAATAGTCCCTTGGGCTATGTTCAGGGCACAGAACAGCTGTATGTGTAATTAAATAAAGCTAATTTAAATAAATGATGTTAACCAGAAAAATCACTCAAAGTTTGCATTCATAAAAGTGTTTTTATGTAAGAAGTTGTTAATGCTATTTCTCCAAACAGCATATTTTTGAAAGTTTTAGGCTCTGGGAGAAGAAATACATTTTAAAGTAGTACAACTGGAAAGATTTTTTTCTTCAGATTTTATATTGAAAGTATAATTTTACTTATATCTTACTCAAACAAATTATAAGAGGATATTGCAATATAATTGTAATTGAAGGCACCAAGAAAGACAGTGAAGTAGAGTAAAAATATGACTTTAGTTTCTCTTACTGCACACGTTTTAAGCACAATGCATGCATCTTTGAAATAAGACCCTCTCCATTTTGGTAGAAGCTACCTTCTGAACACATTTTCACATCAGTATTTATATGAGAATCTATATTCAAGAAATTGGTCTATCTTTTGTTTGTTCCAAGGCTTGAAAAGGGGGATGTTGTTTTAGCAAAGCTAAGAATTTTTAAGGTTAAAAATGAACATATAACTAGCAAGAATGTTATAATGTCATCATCAGGGGCTAGAAAATTGTTTTCATATAAAAGCTATAAGGACTTTCTGGGAACCAATGTGAATTAAGACTTGACCTTTTAAAATATTGCCTTTTGACACGCTCTCTCATAGATACTTGCTTTCAGGTGTCAGGAATGAAAGTGCATTGATCCTGTTTCTAGAGATCAGTCTTGGGGGCAAACAGGAGGCTCTGTGATTTATGGCCAGGCGTGCTGGTAGCTCCTTGGAGAGACCCAGCTTTCACAGACTGAGAACTGTTTGAGGAACCAGGGATTCAAACATTACAGGAACATGCCCATTTCAGAAATGATAGTAACTGCACGTTTATATTTATTAGAGTCCAATATAAAGAAATTGAATATCTGGCCAATCCTTAATAAACAGATTTTTTTCTGGCCTTATGTGTGACTAATCACTTCATTTGTCTCATTTATTTTTACATGGGCTTAGTCCAAATGTTTAAAATATGCACTGCCCTGGCCAGTGGCTCAGTGGTTAGCGTGTGGCCAGTGCACCGAAGGGTCATGAGTTCAATTCCTGGTCAAGGGCACATACCTGGGTTGCAGGTTTGATCTTTGCCCCAGTGAAGGTGCATGAGGAAGGCAACCAATTGATGTGCCTCTCTCACATCAATTGATGTTTCTCTTTCTCTCTCTCCTTTTCCCTCCCTCCTACGCTGCTGCCTCCCTCCCTCCTTTCCACTCGCGCTAAAAATCAATGGAAAAGTTGTCCTCAGGTGTGGATTAACCAAAATAAAAACAATAAAGTAAATTTTAAAATGCACTTACATCTGAATATGGACAGATGCTTTTCGGCTATTTAACGTAATCCTGTTCTAGAACCAACTGTCAGAGGAAAAACTTGAAAAACAGAAGAGCTTTACGAAAAAATTTTCAAAACATTTACATGCACTGTCAGCTTTGAGTGTGATTTCATAGCAGCCTTGCAAAAAGAAAATATTGTGTGCTACATCTTTGTTACTCATATTAAGTGCCATCAATATAAAATAAAGCAAATACAATCATTACCCACAATGCATTAATCAAAATCTCTTTTTTCTCAATATAAGTCAGCCAAATTGACTTTTATAAAAAAGATCTTTATTTTAGAATCATATGTACTGAAGAATTATATACTGGTATATCAGAAAACTAGATATTTCATTTGATTTGCATAAAATTGATATATATTTATATATATAATACAAGTCATATATGTTTTATAGCTATATATGACTCGTACACTGAGCATTTGAGTTGTGTCAAATAAAGATGTTTTGCAAAGCTTAGAATTATTTGGTTAGTTTTTGCTTTTATAAAAAATCAGAACATAAAACATAGCAGTTATTTTGCTACTCTATTTAAATTCTTCTTGATATGAATGTAAATCTGATTTCTTTTTTCCCTTAAAATAGTGCCAACATTCTTCCAATTCTCTTTGTTGTAATTTGCCCACTAAAACTGAAAGCAAAGAATACCTTTTATCCACATTCCTTTGTGTTCAGAGCTAGTTCTGTTTTCCCAATGTTGTTTGCAGCAAACGCTTCAAGTACAATGCACTTATAAAATCAAACTGTTTACTAACTGCAAGAAATATAGCAATATTTTCACACTCCTATTTTGAAGCTATTTAAGTCTATACATTATTGGACACTTGTAGCCTAATGTTCACTCCTCGTTTGTGTGTAATAAAGCCTTGTGCTTCTGATAGATCTCTCTGGGAATTGGTTCCATATCTCTTATGAATAAAAGACTATATATCTTGGGAGATTTACTGAAAATTTCATCTATTTTGTACAAATTACCCATATGATAAACAGACCAATAAACATCAAAGTCAATGTTTGAAAGTTTTTTAAATGGTGTAATCAATGTACCAATTTCAACTATGATCATATGCCTCTAAGATATGAGTATTACATCCTTTCTCCAAATGGCAAGTATTTTCCAATCACATTTGTACACTGGTCAACGTAAAACAATTACATCTAATTTAGAGGCAAAGTATTTCTTTTTCTTTCTAGAAAACAAAAACTTTGAAAGTAATTTTTTTTTATTATTTTATCATAATTGCACTAAACACCAAAAAAATGCTTAAACTAGTATGCCTCATCTAGTTAACTAATTTGATTAAGTTCTGTCAAAACAATGTTATGGTCTTGGGCTCAATTAATATATTGTTCAACTAACTTTGTGTTAAAAAATACTGTAACAGGAATTTAATTTGCAAAAATAGGAAAAAGAAATCTGTAGCTTAATTAACTCCCTCCCACGTCAAAAAATTTAACAATTACCGATACAGTTTTTTAAAATGTTTTAAATTTGTTAATAAGCTGGCAGGAAAGTATGAAATCATCAAGCCAAGAAATCTGTGGTGTGATTGGAACATTTCTCAGTAGCTGGCTTTTGTCTTGTGCTCCTCTGCCTAAGTTCAATTGGCACTTCAGTTTTCCAGGACTCCAGGGGACAGTGCGGAGGCAACAAAATCCAACGACCACCAAAAGCACTAAATATAATTGATATTTTTCCTTGAAGGCTGGGACCTTCCAGAGATTCCTTTTGTAAGAGAAAACAAGAAATCAATCCATCTACAAGAATTCTCACAGAGGATAAACTTATCTCAAACTAGGTGCTAAGCAAAAGGTGGAAAGAGTAATTGCCAAATACTTAGAACCAAAAGATGGCCATTAGGAGTGTTTATAGCTGAAATGCACATAACTTTAGATCCTAAAAATATCTCAAGAAAAAGTATAATTTATCCCAGATATACAAAAGACCCCAAATAGCTGCAGCAATCCTGAGAAAGAAGAACAAAGTAGGTGGGATCTCAATACCAGATTTCAAGCTGTATTACAAAGCCACTGTCCTCAAAACAGCCTGGTACTGGCACAAGAACAGACATATAGATCTATGGAATAGAATACAGAACCCCAAAATTGACCCAAACCACTTGCCTGACAAAGGAGGCAAGAACATACAATGGAGTCAAGACAGTCTCTTCATTAAATGGTGTTGGGAAAATTGGGCAGATACATGCAAAAAAATGAAACTAGACTACCAAGTTACACCATACACAAAAATAAACTCAAAATGGATAAAGGACTTAAACATAAGATAGGAAACCATAAAAATCCTAAAGGAATCCAAAGGCAGCAAAATCTCAGACATATGCAAAAGCAATTTCTCTACCGATACCCCTCTAGGGCAATGGAAACTGAAAAGAAAATAAACAAATGGGACTACATTAAAATAAAAAGCTTTTTCACACCAAAGAAACTATCAACAAAACAACAAGAAAACCCACTGCATGAGAACATATTTGCCAATGTTATCATCGATAAGAGTTTAATCTCCAACATTTACAGGAAACTCATACAACTTAACAAAAGGAAGACAAACAATCCAATCAAAAAATGGGCAATGGAACTAAATAGATATTTTTTGAAAGAAGACAGAAAGAAGGCCAAGAGATATATGAAAAAATGCTCAGTGACTAATCATCTGAGAGATACAAATCAAAACAACAATGAGGTACCATCTCACACCTGTCAGAATGGCTATCATCAACAAATCATCAAATGACAAATGTTGGAGAAGATGCGGAGAAAAAGGAACCCTGGTGCACGGCTAGTGCAGCCACTGTGGAGAAATTTATGAAGTTTCCTCAAAAAACTAAAATTGGAACTCCCATTTGATCCAGTGATCCCACTTTGGAATATAATGAACAAAATAAACTGATGAACAATAACAGATCCAGAAGCAGAGAAGCATCAATCAGACTGTCAAACCTCAGAGGGAAGGAAGGGGAGGGCAGGGGTAAGGGGGAGAGATCAACCAGAGGACTTGTATGAAGGATAAGAGCCTAACCAATGGACACAGACATCAGAGGGGTGAGGGCATGAGTGGGGGGTGAGGGGGCAATGGGGGGATAAGGACACATACGTAATACCTTAATCAATAAAGAAATTTTAAAAAAAGGAAATGTATAATTTAAAGTAATCATGACCCTGACCAGTGTGGATCAGTTGGTTGAACATCATCCTGTGCACGTAGAGGTTGCGGGTTCGATTCCTAGTCAGGGCACATACCCAGGACCTGGCCCCATCCCAGATCGGGGGCATGCAGGATGCAGCCAATCAATTGTTGTGCTCTCACATTGATGTGTTTTCTCTTCTCCCTTCCTTTCTCTCTAAAAATCAATAAACAATTCTTTTAAAAATATTTTAAATAAAATAAAATAATCATGGACAGCAGTGTCTCCAGCCACCTTAAAAAACCAAATACAAATACTCTCTAGAGAATTTACCTTCATTCTAGGAAGTGCTATTGCTCATTCAGAACAGATTAGTGTATATGTATGTGTGTGTGTGTAGTATATATATTTACTGCTAGTGTTGTTTCTGTTTCTGATTGAGCCAGTACCTGTTTAGACTAGTTGATATTCATGCCATGCCAGTTAAATATTTTTAATATTGACACTGTTGAAACTAGCATCTGTTTTGATTTTATACTGTCCACATCATAGCAGTTGCTAAACAATTTTTATTTAATTCTAATATCAGCCTTTAAAAAAGTTTCTATAAAAATATCCAAGGAGCCCTAACCGGTTTGGCTCAGTGGATAGAGCGTCGGCCTGTAGACTGAAGGGTCCTGGGTTCGATTCCAGTCAAGGGCATGTACCTTGGTTGTGGGCACATCCCCAGTAAAGGGTGTGCAGGAGGCAGCTGATCGATGTTTCTCTCTCATCGATGTTTCTAACTCTGTATGCCTCTCCCTTCCTCTCTGTAAAAAATCAATGAAATATATATTTTTTTAAATCCAAGGAAAATGAGCAGCTAATAGAAATTAATTGATTGATTAATTAATTAATTGGAAAAACAAAACACAAATAAAATGCCACCTTCATAAAAGAGAAATGGCAGAAACAAGAGTCAGCAAGAATAAAACTGCAGTATTTTTGATATTATAATGTGAAATCCAGATTATGAAAAACAATCTTAAATATGTGTACAGAATAAAAGAAAATCTTGGATAAGTACACACAGAAAAAAAAATGTTTAAACTGCCCAAGCAGAATTTGAAAAAGAAAACTCATAAATACATAGAATAGGTCAATAGTTCCCAGAAGTGGAAGTGGGGGTTGGTAAAATGGGTGAAGGTTGTCAAAGGTACAAACTTCCAGTTACAAAATATGTAAGTTTTGCGGATGTAATGCATGTTGACTATAGTTAATAATACTGTAATGTATGCTTGAAAGTTCAAAGAGAGTAGATCTTAAAAGTTCTCATCACACAAGAAAATTCTGTAACTATGTACGGTAATCAATGTTAACTATACTTATTGTGGTGATCATTTTGCAACATATACAGTTATTGAATCATTATATGGTCAACCCAAAGCAAATATAATGTTATATATCAATTATATCTCAATAAAATGGTTAAAAACAATAATTAATATAATCTTACAGTATGTAATCTTTTGGAGTTGACTTTTTTCACTCAGAATAATTCTCAGGAAATTCACACAGATATCATGTATATCAATGGTACTTTGTTTCTTTTTATTGCTGAGTAATATTCCATGTATGGATGTACCACAGTAAATGTTTGTTAAACATTTACTGTCAAAAACCATATGAGCTGTGTCGAGTTTGGGGCTATTATGAATAAAGCTAATATGAGCATTTTTAACATGATTTTGTATGAAGATACATCTACATTTTTCTGTTATTTATGCCTGGGGATACAATTGCAGTTGGAAAATAAGTCCATGATCCATTTGAGTTATATTTTGTGTAAGGTGTGAGACTTAGGTTAAGGTTTATTGTTTTGCCTATGGAGCTTCAATTGCTCCAGCATCACTTGTTGAAAAGGCTATCCATCCTCCATTGGATTGACCATTTATCAAAAATAAATTGGTCAGGTTTTTATGCATCTAATTCTGGGTTCTATATTATATTTAATTAGAAGCCCAATGCATGAAATTCATGCAAGAATAGGCCTTCCTTCCCCCAGCTGCTTCCCTCCAGCACCTGGGACCTGGGCTGCTTCCCTTGAGCCACCCGCAGGCACTGGGACCCAGGCTGGCTTCCTTCCGGAATGATATCCAGTCTAATTAGCATATTACCCTTTTATTATTATAGAAGAAGATTGTTCTGTATGTCTCCCCTCCACCAATTCTATTGGATGAGTTGTGGTAGTTTGTACTTTTTGAGGAGTTGATTCATTTTACTCATATGTGTTATAGTATTCCTTCAATATCCTTTTTTTAAATCATTTTTAAATTCTTTATTGTTTAAAGTATTACATATAGCATTACATATGTCTTCTTTTTGCCCCCATTGACCTCTCCCTGGCCCTCTTCACTCCCCCCCCAACAGATACACACACATGCCCTCACCCCCCTAAGTGTCCCTGTCCATTGGTTATGCTTATATGCATGCATACAAGTTCTTTTGTTGACCTCCATTATCCTTTTGATATTTATAGAGTCTAATAATATCCCCTGTTTTCTCTCTAACATTGGTCATTTGTGTCTTCTCTTTTTATATTGGTCAGTCTTTCTAGAAGCTCCTCAATTTTATTGTTATTTTCAAGGAACCAGCATTTTGCTTCATAATTTTCTCTATGGATTTGATATCTTCATATTATCTGCTCTTATCTTAATTTCTCTCCTCCACTTGCTTTGGGTTCACTTTGCTACATTTTCTAGGTTCTTGATAAAAGCTCAGATTATTTTTTTATTATGTATTGGCTTCAGGTGTACAGCCTAGTAGCATTAGACAATCATGTAATTTACAGTGTTCTCTTCAATATTTCCAGTATCCCAACTAACACTTACATAGTTATCATAATATTATTGATTGTATTTCTTATGCTTTACTTAGTTCCCCATAACTATTTGTAACTACCCATTTGTGCTTCTTAGACCCTTCACCTCTTTTACCAAGTGCCCAAACCTCCTCCCCTCTGGCAACCACCAATTCTCTCTCTGTATCTATGAGTCTGTTCCAATTTTATTTATTTTGTTCTTTAGATTCAACATATATGTGAAATAACATGGTATTTGTCTTTCTCTGACTGACTTATTTCATTGAGGATAATATCGTTAGGTTCATCCATGCTGTTGCAAATGATACAACTTCATTCGTTTTTATGGCCCAGCAGCATTCCATTGTACAAATTCCATTGTGAGCACTTGGGTTGATTCCATTTCTTGACTATTGTAAATAATGCTGCAATGAACATAGGGGTGCATATATTATCTTGAATTAATGCTTTATGTTTCTTCAGGGAAATACTCAGAAGTGGAACCTCTATTTTTAGTTCCATTTTTAATCTTTTGAGAAAATGCCATACTGTTTTCCACAGTGGATGCACCAATCTGCATTCCCACCAACAGTACACAAGGATTTCCTTTTCTCACCAACACTTATTATTTGTAGGTTGATTGCTGATAGCCATTTTGACAGGTATGAGGTGATATCTCATTGTGGATTTATCATTGAGGTGATATCTCAATTAGTGATGATAAGATAAGCATCTTTTAATAGTCTATTGCCCTGCTGTATGTACTCTTTGGAGAAGTGTCTATTCAGATCTCCTTTCCATTTTTAAATTGGATTGTTTATTTTTTGGTGTTGAGAGTTATGAGTTATTTATAAATTTTGGATATTGTCCCCCTATCAGATGTGTAGGCAAATATGTTCTCCCATTCAGTGAGTTGTATTCTCATTTGGTTGATAGCTGTGCAAAAACTTTTTAGTTTGGTGTAATCCCATTTGTTTAGTTTTTTCTTTTGTTTGCCTTTCCCAATGAGATATATCAGAAAAAATATATTACTATGAGATACATTTGAGATTTTAATGCCTATGTTTCCTTCTAGGATTTTTATAGTTTTGAGTCTTACATTTAAGTCTTTAATCCATTTTGACTTTATTCTTGTATAAAGTAAATGGAGGTGGTCTACTTTTATTTGTTAATGTATCTGTCCAATTTTCTCAGCACCATTTATTGATAGACTGTCTTTACCCCATTGTATGTTCTTGCCTCCTCAATCAAATATGAATTGGTAATACAGACCTGGTTTTTTTTTTTCTGGACTCTCTATTCTGTTCCACTGATCTTTATGTCTGTTTTTATGCCAGTGCCATGCTCGTTCCATGCCATTTTAGTTATGGCCTTGTAGTATCTACACTAATAATAGACAAATATGTAAATTTACCATCCCTCCACAACACCCACAGCCAATCGGGAGTGAGTATGCAAATTAATACAACAAAGCTGGTGGGCCTGAGGGCAGGTTGGGGGCAGGGTGGGAGAGCAGCAGCTTTGGGGGACTTGGCAGAGTGGGAGAGCGAATGGAGAGTGGGTGGCTTGGGGGGCTTGGTATAGCAGAAGAGCAGATGGACAGAAGGCGACTAGGGAGGTGGAAGCCCAGAGCACGGGGAGCACCAGGAATGCTGGGAATCATAGTTCTGGTAGCAGACATGTTGCAGGATCTGCTAGACCAGTGGGTCTCAAGAGCAGCTTTGGGGGACTTGGCAGAGTGGGAGAGCGAATGGAGAGTGGGTGGCTTGGGGGGCTTGGTATAGCAGAAGAGCAGATGGACAGAAGGCGACTAGGGAGGTGGAAGCCCAGAGCACGGGGAGCACCAGGAATGCTGGGAATCATAGTTCTGGTAGCAGACATGTTGCAGGATCTGCTAGACCAGTGGGTCTCAAGGTTCCTAATGCCATGACCCTTTAATACAGTTCCTCATATTGTGGTGACCCCCCAACCATAAAATTATTTTTGTTGCTACTTCATAACTGTAATTTTGCTACTGTTATGAATCGTAATGTAAATATCTGATATGCAGGATGTATTTTCATTGTTACAAATTGACTTCTAGGAAATCTCCACTAATAGAGCAAAGAAAAAAAATAGACCTCTATTATTCTGTGAGCAACAAACCAAACTGGTTGGGGTCTTCAAGACAATTCGCTCATATGATTGCAAAGATAGACAGAAACTCCCGGATAAGAGAGGGCTCCCCTGAGGGCTCTCAGATTGGAGAGGGTGCAAGTCAGGCTAAGGGACCCATCCCCCATGCACAAATTTTGTGTACCGGGCCCCTAGTAGTTTTATATTAGGTAGTAAGACACCCCCCAGCTTTTTTCTTTTTCACTATTGTTGAGGCTATTTGGTATTTTTGGTGGTTCCATAAAAATTTTTGGATTATTTGTTCTAATTTTGCAAAATACACCATTGTTATTTTGACAGGGATTACATTGAATATATAGATTGCTTTGGTTAGTATGGACATTTTAATGATGTTCATTTTTCCTGTCCATGAACAGAATATGCTTCTATTCATTTGTATCTTCTTTGATTTCTTTCTTCAGTGCCTTTATAGTTTTCTGAGTACAGGTCTTTTACCTCCTTGATTAAATTTATTCCTAGGTAGTTGGAGTTTTGTGTGTGTGTTGTGTGTGTGTGTGCAATTGTAAATGGGATTGTTTTCTTAGTTTCCCTTTCTAATATTTTATTATATATAAAATGCAACCAATTTCTGAATATTAATTTTGTATCCTCCTACTTGATTGCATTCACTTATTAGTCCCTAGTAGTTTTTTGATGGAGTCCTTAGAGTTCTCTCTATATATACAGTATCACATCATCTGCAAATAAGAACTTTACTTCTTCCTTTCCAATTTGGATGCTTTTTATTTCTTCCACTGTTCTGAGAGCTGTGGCTAGGACTTCCAGTACTATGTTCATTAAGAGTGCTGAAAGCGCTGTGTCCCATAGGTTTTGGGTTATTGTTGTTCATTTTCATTTGTCTCAAGGTAACTTCTGATTTTTTTCCTTTATCTCATTGTTACCCCATTCATTGTTTAATTAGTAACATGTTATTTAGCCTCCATGTGTTTGTGTTTTTTAGTTTTTTTTAAAAAAATATACTTTTATTTATTTCAAAGAGGAAGGGAGAGGAAGAGAGAGATAGGAACATCATTGTTGAGAGAGAATCATTGATTGGCTGCCTCCTGCAAACCCCTACTGGGGATCAAGCTAGCAACCCAGGCATATGCCCTGACCAGGAATCAAACTGTGACCTCCTGGTTCATAGGTCAACACTCAACCACTGAGTCATGCTGGCCGGGACAGTTTTTTTCTTATAATTGATTTCTAGTTTTATACCATTGTGGTCAGAGAAGATGCTTGATTATGATTTCAATCCTCTCAGATTTACTGAGACTTGTTTTGTGTCCTAACATGTGATCTATCCTCAGAAATGTTCCATGTGTACTTGAAAAATAAGTATATGCTGCTGTTTTAAGGTGAAATACTCTGAATATATTAATTAAGTCCTTCTGATCTAGTGTGTCAATTAAGATCACTATTTCCTTGTTGATTTTCTGTCTGGAAGATCTATCCATTAATGTCAGTAGTGTGTTAAAATCCCGTACTATGACTCTATTACTGTTGATCTCTCCCTTTATGTTTATAAAGATTTGCTTTATATATTTAGATGAACCTATGTTGGGTGCATAAATATTTACAAAGGTTATATCTTATTGGATTGATCTGCTTATCATTTTGAAGTGTGCTTCTTTATTTTGTATTATAGTTTTTATTTTAAAGTCTATTTTGTCTGATATATGAACTGCTACCCCAGGTTTTTTATTTATTTCCATTTGTGTGGCATAAACTTCTTCATGCCTTTATTTTCAATCTGTGTGTCTTTCCATCTAAAGTGTATCTCTTGTAGGCAGCACATACAGTGTGCCCCCACAAAATGTATACACACTGTAAGAGCTGACAGTTCAATTTCTAAAATCAAATGTATTTTAATAAAAACTGCCTTGATAATTATTCAAAGTGTGTATATACATTTTTGGGAGGAACACCCTATATATGGATCTTGTTTTCTAATCCTTTCATCTACCCTATGTCTTTTGATTAGAACATGTAATTCATTTACATTTAAAGTGATTATTGACAGGTATATATTTATTGCCATTTTATTATTCATAACTATGTTCCTTTCTGTTGTTTGTTTGTTTGTTTGTTTTTGTTTGTTTTTTCTTCTTCTTAAAAACATTTCTCATAAGACTGATTTGGTGGGTGGGACGAGCCCAGCCACATGACCATAGAAGCCCAGCTGCCTGCCAGCCTGGAGCACCACAGTCCTAGCAATGGAGCTGCCTGCCAGGGAAGTGATCCCCCACACCCCCACACCCCTAAATTCACACACACACACACACACACACAGCAGCAGCAGCAGCAGCAGATCACCCCTGGGGCCCCAGTGCCCCACTCCCCAGGCTTAGACATTTTAGATATTATGTTATAGCATTCTACATTTTATTAAATTTTTTGTTTTGGCTGGGTTTTTATCTTTTCTTTTTTTTCTTATAAAATATTTATTTATAGGTAAATAAAATATATTTCATTTATTCAAAATTTTATTGACAACTTCATGTTCACTGATTATTTGTGTTTTTAAATTTTTATTTTAAGAAGTTTAACATTACTTCACATTTTGGTCATTAAATTGTAATTTGATTTAATTTTATTTGCGATTCTTTAAATCTTTAATCCTTTATTTTATTTTATTTTATTTTAATTTTATTGTTTAAAGTATTACAAATAGTAGTACATATGTCTCCTCTTTTCCCCATTGACCTCCCTCTGGCCACCCCTACCCCCCAGCAATTCCACAAATGAGTGAGATCATGTGTTATTCATCTTTCACTGACTGGCTTATTTTGCTTAGCATGTTCTCTAATTCCATCCATGCTATTGCAAATGGTAAAAATTCCTTCATTTTTACAGCAGCATAGTATTCCATTGTGTAGATGTGCCACAGTTTTATAACTCACTCATCTGCTGATGGGCATTGCTGTTTTGATTTGCATCTCTCAGATGATTAGTGACTTTGAGCATGTTTTTATATGTCTCAGACTTCTGTATGTCCTCTTTCAAAAAGTGTCTATTTAGGTCCTTTGCCCATATTTTTGATTGGGTTGTTTATCTTCCTTTTGTTAAGTTGTGTAAGTTCCCTGTGAAACAGGAATTGTAGGAGTAAAATAGGACAGGTTTTGGAAATTTTAGGAATTTTAGAAATTTAGGGGACCATGGAGGAAGCACAGGGCTGCAGAGCAGCAGAGGGTATATTTCCATAGACTAGGGGAGCTGGAAAGCTGCAACAGGTACATTTCCATAGAATGAGGGAGCTGGGAACAGCAAAAGGTCTATATTTACAAATGAAAGAGAAGGAAGCCCTTCATGCAGAAGGAGAAGAAGAAAGCCCAAAGGGAATAGGAAAACAATAGGGAAGGAGGGGTGGGGAGAACCTCACATGACCCATGTGAGGTTTGACCTTTGAGCCCAGGAGTTACTATGGTAACCAGACTAAGGGAATAGTGACCAATCAGAGGGGATATCAAGGCACCAGGATCTGCAGCCTTTATAAGCCATAGGGAAAAGGAACTTAGCTGGACCTTTTCCCCCTTCCCACTTGGGCGTCCATTCTGTGGGACTCTTGCCCTCTCCCCATGTGGGAGTCTATACTTGTTCTTCAATAAATTTCTACCTTTGCTATACCACTTTCTGTTCGTGGATTCATTCTTTGATTCTGGCGGACAAAGAATCCGGGTTCCAGTCCAAAATTTCCGTATCCAAGGGCTTTCTTGTTTTGTTGATGGTTTCTTTTGCTGTGCAGAAGGTTATTATTTTGATGTCTCATTTGTTTATTTTCTCCTTAATTTCCATTGCTCTAGGAGCTGTATCAGTAAAGATATTGCTACAAGAAATGTCTGCTATTTTGCTGCCTATGGCTTCTAAGGTTTTTATGGTTTCCCATCTTACATTTAAGTCCTTTATCCACTTTGAGTTTGTTCTTATGTATGGTGTAAGTGGTGGTCTAGTTTTGTTTTTTTGCAAGTATCTGTGCAATTTTCCCAACCCCATTTATTGAAGAGACTTCTCTTGACTCCATTGTATGCTCTTGCCTCCTTTGTCAAATATTAATTGAGCATAATGCCTTGTGTCGATTTTTGGGTCTCTGTTCTGTTGGCTGGGTGTTGTTGTTGTTTTTGACATTGGTAAATGTTAGTCAGTAAAGGAGGAGCAGGGTGGGGGTGGGGGAGGAGGGGGTGGTTGATTACTGCCAAATGGGAGCAGAAGTCCAGAATTTCCTCTTGATTTCTGTTGCTGACACATGGGGGAAGAGTCCCCATGTGACTGCTGGGCTCCCCACTAGACCTCCCCTGATTCTGTCATGGCTGGAAGATGTGTCAGTGCCTTTCACTGACCCCATGGCAGGAGGCATGGCCTTCTCCATACCATAGCTCCGGGGCATGGTAAAAGTCCTACATTTCCACTAGACCTCCTCTGACAACATGCCTGCAGTGAGGTGAATGGGGTTCCCTGTTGCTGGAGCTGGTGTAGAAATTCAGGCCCCCAATGTGGTTTCCACTGATACCACAGCAGCAGCATCAGGACAGCGGTGAGTTGCTCAATAACACCAGTGAGAATGAAAGTGTTCAGTCTGTGCTTGGCCTGCTCTGACCCACCCAGCAAGGTGGCTTGGCCACCTTATCACAGTCTGGCAAGGATAGCAGTCTAGACTCCCCTTAGACTTAACCTTCACTAGTGTGTTTGGGATTATGGCTTTTTCTGTGGTGTTTGGCTGGAAGAGAGCAGTTGTTGTTTAGATCTTTTCTGTTCTGGTAGACTGTTCTCCTGGTTTTGGTTTTGTGACTAGAGAAAACTTGATATTGTTGGAACTTTTGATTTTTGTCTGAACCTATTGATATTTCTAGGTTCCCAGGTTCTTCAGCTGTAAGTATTAGTATCTGGGTCAGAAAGAAACCCCAAGGAGCTCTGCCTATTGTTTCTAGATTTCAAGATCCCTAACCACTCTACTGACTTTTCTCCATCTTTCAGAGTTTTCTTATATTTATTTTATATAAAATTTCAAGGGGCTTTAGTTGTACTTAACAAAATAAATAGAGACAAAAATATATACTGCATCTTTCTTGAGGCAAAGTCTACTGAGATTATTTATACACTGCATTTTTTTCTATGTTGGTTTGTAGCTATATTTACTACACTTATTTAAGCTTAATTTGGTTTATCTTATTTAAGTGCTTACTGATATGATTCCACATGAAATCTTTTGTTTGTTTGTTTGTTTTGTTAATCCTCACCCAAGGATACTTTTCTGTTGATCTTTTAGAGCAGGGGTCCTCAAACTATGGCCCGAGGGACACATGCAAATACAAATATTGTATTTGTTCCCGTTTTGTTTTTTCACTTCAAAATAAGATATGTGCAGTGTGCATAGGAATTTGTTCATAGTTTTTTTTAAACTATAGTCCGGCCCTCCAACGGTCTGAGGGACAGTGAACTGGCACCCCGTTTAAAAAGTTTGAAGACCCCTCTTTTAGTGAGTGGAAGAGAGAGGGAATGACAGAGAAACATCAGTGTGAGAGAAACACATCTATTGATTGCCTTCTGCACGTGCCCAGACCAGGGCCTGGACCAGGGAGGAGCCTACAACCAAGGTGTGGGAAACTGTTTATTGCCTTCACTATCTGATAAGCATAGACAAAGAACTCCCCGAAACCCCCTGAAGGCTGGGTGCCTTTTGCAGAACATGGAGGGAATCATACTCAACACAAGGTACCTGTCCACTTGGCTTGAATTGAAGCCAGGCCCCTTTGGTCCACAGGCCAATGCTCTGTCCACTGAGCCAAACTAACTAGGGCTCCACATGAAATCTTAAAAATTTTCATTTTGCCTCACCATTGGTGTATAAGAGAATAAAATTTTGTGTGATAATTTTAGGAAAGATATAAGAATTGTTTACTACTTTTCAATTCTTAACTATCTAAGACTATTTTTCTGCTTCCTTCATGTATATATTTTTCTAATATTTTTTTCTTTTCTGACCAAATTTTTTAAATATTTTCTAATACCAACCTAATTATTACCTTAGGGTCACCTAATCTTTCTACTTAGATACTTATGGAACTTTTCTTTATTTTGATTGCACAATTTTTACTACATAGTTCACATATAAAGTGATAACTCATGCTATTAGTTAATGTTTTTTATTCATGGCTTTACCTCTTTTTCGTTGTCTGGGACCTTTCCTTTTAAATATCTAAGTCGTTATTTCTTCTGGTCTCTCTTCATTGATCTCTAAGCAAGTCTGAAAGTTACAGTGGTTGCTCTGAATGAGTGTCCCACTGGGCCCAGGAAACCTGGCCTTTGATCATATCATTCCTCAGCTTTTCTCTTTCTGGCTGTGAGGGTAGTGTGTTTTGCAAAAATTTTTCTAGATTTTGTTGGTTCATGTTTTCTGAGTCTGGAGAGGAACAGGGTCTTATAAGACAAGAGATATCAATCATATCAAAGTCTACCACAGAGAGGCAATGAGATACGTTCCAATTCTCTGCTAATAATAAATATATATCCTCCTAGTCTTACCCTCTTCAATGGAATGAAAACTGATGAGAGAATTTCTCTCTGAGAGTCACTTAAAATTTCTGCAAAACTGGAAGTAGAAAGTCTGCTTCTTTAGGATGTGGCCAGTCAGAGCACATGATAGAATTTCCCCTCACCAGAAAGCTGCTAGGAAATGAGACAAATCAAAGATGCTACATAATAAGAAAATGTGTTGCTTTTAAAAACCAAGACATCATGTAATTGGTGGAATAAAAAGACATCCCAAGGAGTTGCAATGGCAAATATGTCATCTAAATTATAGGAAATATGGGGAGAATAAGTCTTGCTTTTTTATTGTCTTCTGTGTTACTTCCACATTAGTTTTTTGGGCTGAGAACAAAGACCTGGCTCTGGACAAAGGGAAAAAGGGATTGTGTCACCTTGCACCTGGAAATCAAGAGTTGCTGTTAAAGAGATATCAAGCTTCAGTTCTGTAAGATAAATTAATTCTAGAGATCTGCTTACAACTTAGTGCCTATAGTTGTTTCAATGGGAATCTAAGAGGTGGCCATTTAAAAGACTTTATTGTACATTTAAATATTTGTGGAAAAGGTAGATCTCATGTTAAGTGTTCTTACCGCAGAGAACAAAGAAAAGAAATTCACATGCCGTGTGTGCATGTGGTGTGTGTATGTGTGGTGTGTGTGTGTGCACATGTGGTGTGTGTATTTGTGTGTGTGTGTGTGTGTGTGTGTGTTGTGGGAGTGAGGGTTGGTGTATGTTTTGCAGATGCATTGGTAGCTTGGCTCACACACTATTAAAATCTAGATCTATATTACATTCCTTTCATTATTCTTTATTCATTCATTTGGAATTCTGGAAGAACTTTTAAATGTTGTCTTCTGCAGTTTGATTGCTTGCAGTATTCAATCTGATATACACTACTAGCCCCTGTATTCAATCTGATATATACTGCTATCCCCTGATTTTTTATTCTGCAATCATTTTTAACCTCTGCCATCTCTCTTGATCTAAATTTTTCTCTTTTGTTTTGAATGCTATATTCTCTTGAAACACAAAAATATCAGAAATCACAAATTTTCCCTTTGTATTTTTCAGTAAATCTATATCAACAGAGGGTATGTGTCTGATTCTTTGTAGCATCTCATATTTGGTACTGGAATGTTTTCTCCCCAGTCTGCGCTATAACATTTCTGCTTGCTTATCTTTACAGCAAGAATGCTACTGTCTTTTGGCTGAATTCGGCATTAAAATGGGTCTGACAAAGACTGATGTGGAATTCTGTCCAATTCTTTCATGTTTAGACAATAGTGAAAGGGAAAATGTGAATCTGTAAATTATCATGACCAGTTCACAATGCAGCAGTCTGAGGGAAGCGGGGTAGAAGCTGAATTCCTGCGCAGTGCCCTCAAAGATGAGTCTCAGTGTCAATGCTTCTCTGTGTTTAGTGAACTGCATGCTGGTTTCCAGCTCTCAGGATAGCCAATTTCTCTTTGCTTAGTCCAGTGCCAGGTCTGAGCGGCAGCAGTGTCTGGCAAAGGTAGTGCCCCTTTTACCTACAATGCTGCCATTCCGTTTATTGTAGCTCATCCCTCCAAGTGCGAATCCGAGGCTCACCCACAGTTCTAGGTAGTCTCTCAGAGTGCTAACTAACCTAATGTTTGCAGTGAGTCCCTGACAGGCCCAACATTGCTTCTCTGTCTGTCATCCATCTGACTAACATGTTGTTAGTTGGGTTTTACCACTATTTTATTACTTTCTTGGGATGCTTTCTTCTAAGTAGGATTTCTCTTTTTCATAGGAAGGGTTTTTCAAGTAATACATTTAGTTATTTGTTTCAGTGGCAATCAAGGAGGTGGCCAATGAAATTATGATTTTCCCCTCATTATCTTAACCAGAAATTCCCCCTGTAACTTGGACTCTAGTGTTGAAGATCCTCACTGTTGATGTCTTTTCTTTTCTTTTTTTTTAACCTTATGAGTAGACTAAAATTGTTCCAGAAACATAAAAGCAAAGTATAGCAACCTCAGAAACTAAGAGGCTTCTACAATCAATTGCTACAATGATAAGGGAGGACCTAGCAATCATATTCATGCAGCAAATATTTATTCAACACTAACTATTCAAGTGTCATGTTAGACATTGGAAAAAATTGTTAATATTTGTTCTCTTTCATCAAAACATCTTGTGGAGTAAACAGTTAAATGGGCAGTTATAATTTGCTGTATTAAGAACAGTAACATATATGGTGGGAGCTCCTTAAACAGTGCTGTAATGCAGATCAAAAAACATTTATCAGCGGGTTTGATAATTGAATTTAAAAAAATAAGTAGATGTTGTTCTAAAGGGGCTGCTAGGTGTGGATAAGAAAAGAAACTTTCAACTGCAGTCAAATCAGCTTCTGCTGCATTACCATTCAGCGCCTATAGTTACATTCTCCCATGAGCCACCCCATACACATCCATATCTACATCACCCTTGAGTATCACCATTCAGACACCCTTATCTACATTCTCCCATCATTGAGCACAACTGGCACTGCCCTGATAAGTCAGTAGAAAGATTTTTTTTAAATAATGGCAAGTTTTCTTAGTCCCCAGAGTGAGCAATAGAAACATAAGATGTGAAGAAAATGGTCTTCATGCAGCTTCTTTTGTTCGTCTTTGTTTCTAGTGTTGCTGTAGCTATGAGCACTGGGAAAAGGAGATTCAAAATCAGATGGGCAGCTCTCACTTGACACATTCCTATAGAAATGCTAAAACCCAAAGAAATAAGTTCTGGTTGTGACTTATAGCAAGATAAATCCATAGCTGCTCTTTGCTTTTATAAATCCTCAAAACACTGATAATATGGGCATAACCTACCCAAGAATAATTTTATGAAAGGATACACAAGTGTGTGCTTAGTCACTGAGCTCTCATGAATGAAATGGAATTTCAGTTCAGCCATGGAAGATAAATTTCAAAACCAGAGGAAAGGAGGATGGAGTCAGGTGAAACCTTGACTTGTTGCGGAAAGAATGAAGAAAGGAGCGTGAATAGAAGGATGATTCGAAACAATGAGGACTACGCTGGAAACATGAGTCAGTGCCAAAGTGTAGAGGATCTTATTTGTCACATGGAAAAGTTTGAATCTTATCATTTTTTAAATGTTTGAGATTTTTGTGAAGTTAATATGGTTGTAAAATAAAATTTAGAAAGATGAGTCTAACATGTACATACAGTGGCTAATTTAACAAAAATGATATTGTGAGGTGGCCCAGAAAGTGGCGTAGAGAACAAAGAGAACCAAACAGTTAAAGAGGAGGGAAGGAGGGGAGTTTAATGCTGCATTCTGGGGCGAGACCCACCAGCTGAAAGGTGGGGCCAGTGAATTCTCGCCCACAGGGAGGAAGGGGCTTCTTTTTTATACAGGTGTTTGGTGAGGGGCTGGGGGTGGGTGGGCATGAGCTGAGGAAGTTCCTGCCACAGGGGGTCAGCAGGGTATTCAGGAAGGAGTCAGTATCTGTGTGGGGGTCATGTGGATTCCAGGGAGGAACTGGTATCTGTGTCTGGCACGCTGATCTGTTAGAAATTCCAGGGAGGGTCCATTATCTCATCACACATCTGCATGTATCCGATCCTGGGCTCTCTCCAACCTAACAGATATAACATGAGCATTTAATATATTGATCACTCCCCCAAGTTCTACTTTCTCCTCCCTTTGAACACTCAAAACTATACTTTCCTACTTGAAGATACGCTAGTCAGGAGGGGATCATGTGGAGCATTCTGCAAACAGAATTGTTTCAAATCTGCAGCTGCCTGGGAAAGCTTCATACCCTTGAGCCCAGCCTCCCACTGGAGCTGTTGAACCACTTTCTTCATAGCTGTGACGCTGGAGGAACCAGACAGGGTGCACTCCAGAGCCGGGCAGGTTTGTTGGTAGTGCATCCACCTGTGATCGGGACCATGGAGCCAGACCTCGGGGCAGTGAAGCTGTGTGCTAAACTGCTGGTGAGATTGGACCATGTGTATTTACCTGCATTTGCTAGGACATGAAGGAGATATTACAATGTTTTCTTAAAAGAATATCACTTCCAGTGGGTCTTGGTTCAAATAAAAAAAATGTCAGCTCTCTACTTCCCAGAACTGAATAAAAACCTGTGCAAACAACTCCATTGACAAGTCCACACAAAAGCAGCCCCTGTCACAATAAAAACTTTGTGCTGAGATCCACTGTGACTTCTAAGACAATCCTAGTAAGTTTATGTTTGCCTGGCTTTTTTATTTATTCCACATGGCAAGGATGATAGCATTCATCCAGTCATTCACTATCCATTGAGTGGCTCCAGGTATTAAGAACTTCATAAATATACTCTACACGTGCACAATGTGTACTTTCCACAATGTCTAAAGTTAAATTTAGCTTTTTCCATTACTCTATCTCTAATTTTCATTCTTTTATGTTTCCTCTTTATGTAACAAAACAATTGAAACCAACATATGTCAGGAATGTTGACCCTTTCGTGAAGTCACAGACACTCGACTCCTTCATAATCAGAGCTATGAAATGCTAGTTGGCATGTGTGTTTACAACACTATTACCTTCTGGAAAGTAGAAGCTGCAGCCTGCAGAAAAAGTCACTAATAATATCATTCACTAATTGCCCCCCCCATATGTACAAGACTATTTATGAATATCTATATTTATTCAACATATATATTTTAATTCCAGGTATAATGTGTGAGGATTTGAAGATATAAATTGACCAAAGACATAAAAGCCTCTCTCTACTACCCTCATGAAGTTTATGGAGAAAACTTTTGACTTGACTTAATCTGTCACTGTCAAATACCCCCTGTGAGGGACATCCTGCCAGGCAGATAGGCTATGATGAGGTATAAGACTGAGTCCTTGGCTGCCAAGAATTTTATGTGAGAAGCAAAACTTAAACCACTGAAATGCACAACATTGCCTGACTCAACTATGTGTACAGTAGAGGAGGTATTGGCTTCATGGGATGTTTCTTCATGATCTCAAGTAGAGCTATCTGACTATATTCCCTTTCAGTTCAAAGGCTTGATGTTCTGGAACCTTTGGGACACAATAAAACAGAACCTATAGTAGCAGTTTTCTGTCTTGCAACTTTGTTTTTTATTTTATTTGAATCACTTGAATAAATAATCCCTGAACCACTGTAAGTAGCTAATAAAAGTTTTTCTTCACTCCTGTTACTTTCAAGGTCAATTGCATCCCTTAGGATTATGGTTTTCATTTCTCATATATTTTTGGTTAAAATGCACTTGATCTCCCATGAATCTCAGTGCCGTGATTTCACTCTGCCCTCTCTTGGGTCATAAGTCTCTCCTTCTTTGCCGATACTTTCCACAGTGTCTTCATACATGAGCAGTTTTCCACTGACCTCGAATATATTTTGAAGTTTTTTCGTCTTCTGTTAACCTTCTTATGCTTCTCCTTACTTTCAGTTCTCAAACTCATAATTTCTCTTCACTACTTGCAGTTTCTCATTACTCATTACTTACCAGGTCTTTGTAATTCTGCTTCTATGCCATATAAAATTACCAAACATGCATGTCATATCGAATTAAATGACCTTTTCCCTAGAAAATTACTCTGACTCTATTTCTTTGTGCTCCAAAACAGCCTACATATTGTTACATTCAAAAATGCACATTTAATTCTATCATTTCCATAGTGATATATCTCCATGTCTCCCACTATGTAGAGGATTTCACCGGGCACACACAGTAATCTGAACTCTCCATTAAAGCCAGGTCAAATAATTTATGCATTTATAAACTCGGTGGATGTGCTAGATTGTCTTTTTATAAGTGTTGTAGCAACACTTCCATAAAAATATCTTCCACAAAGAAATGAACTATCAGGCCATGAAAAAGACATGGAGAAACTTTAAATGCATATTACTAACTGAAGAAGCCAATCTGAAAAGGCTGCATACTGTATGATTCCATTTATATGACATTCTGTAAAAAGAAAACTGTGGAAACAGAAGACATCAGTCAGTGCTTGCCAGGGGTTTGAGGGAGGGAGGGATGAATAGGCAGAGCAGAGAGGATTTTTAGGACAATGAAACTATTTTGTCTGATAATGGCAGATACAAGTCATCATACATTTGTCAAAACCCATATCATGTGCAGCACCAAGAATAAACCTAAAAGTAAATTGTGGACTTTGGGTGATGATAATGTGTCAATGTAGGTTTATCTATTGTAATAACTGTACCACTCTGGTGTAGGCTGTTGATGGTGGGGGAGGTCATGTGCATGAGTAGGGGGCAGAGTGTAAATGGGAACTTTCTGTACTGTCTTCTCAGTTTCGCTGTGAATGTAGAGCTTTTCTAAAATAATAATAATAATAATAACAATTAAGTCTATTTTAAGTGTTTCTCCAAAGCCTCACAATAGAATATATAATGAAACTTTAAAATTTTTGCCCACAGGTAGGTGCAAATTGTATCTCGGGGTAGTTACAATTTTCATTTCTTTTATTATGAGTAAAATATGTTCTTTTTCTATGAACCCCATTCATGTCCTTTGTTCTTTTTTCTATGGGGTCATTTAATGGTGTTTTTTTAAAATCTGATTTGAAGAGTTTCTTTAAAAGTCTTTAAACAAGTTTCACTATTTTCTTTGCCTTGTTGAAGTGTAGTTTCTCTTATATATAAGATTATTACTTTGTTTTCTAGATGTTTTCAATTATAGTTGACTTACAATATTATATTAGTTTTAGGTGTATAACATATAGTGATTAGACGTTTATGTAACTTATGAAGCAATTACCCCAATAAGACTAGTACCCATTGACACTGTACACAGTTATTACAATGTTACTACATTCCCTATGGCAGTGATGGCGAACCTTTTGAGCTCGGTGTGTCAGCATTTTGAAAAACCCTAACTTAACTCTGGTGCCGTGTCACATATAGAAATTTTTTGATATTTGCAACCATAGTAAAACAAAGACATATTTTTGATATTTATTTTATATATTTAAATGCCATTTAACAAAGAAAAATCAACCAAAAAAATGAGTTCATGTGTCACCACTGATACGCGTGTCATAGGTTCACCATCCCTACCCTATGGTGTACATCCCTGTGACTATTTTTATAACTGGCAATTTGCACATCTTAATCTCTTTCACCTTTTTCTCTCATCCCCCCAACCTCCTCCTCTCTAGTAACCATCAGTTTATGACTGAGCGATATTCCATAGAATATATGTAAATGTTCTTATTTAGTTACACTTTTATGTAATAACCTTAGTTTTCTGCCATAAATATTGATCAGATCATTGCATTTAATCTCCTACTCCTTCCTTTCTCTCTCTTCCACCATTCAGTTTCAGCTAATTATACTCTTTAGTATTTAGTTTTTTACTTTTAAATATTTTTAAATAAAACACATTACTTGATTTGTTGTCTTTAAATGATATATTTTAATTTACAGGTATCATAGATGATGGACTCAATAAACTTATTTTGCCTCCCACTTTTTCTCTTCCTTCCCATTTTTTTTTTTTCATCAGTGGTAGTTCTGCATTATCAAGGCATATAATATTCAATACTTTTCTTTCCACCCTAGTCCCCACATCTGTTTGAATATTAGTTCTTCGGTTAAATGTTTTCCTGGCTTACTAACAGTGAGGACTTTCACCATCATTTCTGAAACTGTTCCTTGCTTTGCTGAAGTCATCCTCTAATACTTTGAGAAGCATTTGTGGAAGTATATCCCTTGAATTCTATTTGGTGATCTTTGCCTATATACTTGGAGAACTTTCTAGGTATCAATTTGATGACTTTCTTCTTTTAAAAAATTTTGGATGTTGCTCTACTATCTTCAAACATGGAATGTTGCTTTCTAAAACCCGGTGTCAGCCTAATGCTTTTCTCCTACAGTAGGGTCATTTTCAGCCCTGTTTGTCCCAGATGGTCATGCCACGTGGCTATCTCAACATCTCATTGCACTTAGCAAGTCTTATTCCCTTTTACTGTCAAAAGTGTTATAATGACAAGTTTTATAGCCATCCTACCTTATGTTGACTTGGTCCTTTGTATACTTAAAAATATTTTATTTAAAGTTCAATAACTATCTCATGGTATGTAATGATGTTGAAAGTTAAGAGACAATTTCACACTACAATGTGCTCATCTAAAATGTAGATTCAAGTCTTATTTAGTGTTTATGAAATTATACCTTTAAATCTTTTATTCTATTATATTGTTTTGATCATCATTTTGACTCTCTTCAAGGGTTTCAATTATGCTTATGTTGAGTATTCTTTGTCTTTCTTCTTTATTTACCATTGTCTTCTAATCCTTCTTAAAATGTGTTTAACTTCTATTTTATTTTAATGACTTTATTTCCTTGTTGTGTTTATTTTCCCCAATTGTCCCTACTGTTCCTTTCAATTTTGTCTTCTTTTCGGAAATGACATGTTTTTCTATTTCTTTTCTGTGCTCTGCTAACTCATGTCATGTTCTATAGTTTCACGATCTCTTCTCTGAGTTCGTATATTGCTGCTTTTGATGTTCCTTTATGGAAACAATTGGCTATGTAGGTTTTTAAATTTTATTTATGGCACAATATTTTTCATGATTTTCTTCTTTATCATGTTTCCATTTTTAAAAGAATGCTAGTGTATAAATATTAATAAGAAAATATAATTTAAAATAGAAGTAATTTATAAGGGGCATATTATAAAACTTAAAAGGAACAATTCACCAAGGTGATTAAATATTAACTTTATAAGCCTGCAACATCATCCTAAAATATATAAAGCACTGATAGAAACACAAACAAAATAAACAGGCTAATAATAATGATGAGAACGTATTTTTAAATAATAAAAATTGCTTTTTCCCCTTTGATTCTTTTAATGCAATATTTGAATTGATACTTCGCTAATTCTCTTTTTTATAACTCATCATAGAATGAGATGAATTTTTATGGGTCAAATATTTTTACAGAAAGAGAAATAATATTTGTGGATGCATAACTGTTTACAGTGTGTTTTTATATTCATTTTCTTGAATAATCTTCAATTATCTCTATGAAGTCAGCAAGAAATGAATTATTATTCCCATTCCACAGATGATGAAAATGTAACACCACTAATTTTGCTATATGCTGTGATGTCAATGTTATATAAAGATTTTATAGGCCACATCAGCATAATTTATGCCTATGTACGACCATTTTCCTCATGAATTTAAACAAGATATATTTAAAAATGAAGAACTGAAGAGATTTTCTTCTTCGAATGCTCCACATACCTCGGAGCACTTGATTTTACTTCTGCTCAGTATAACATGAAGATTTCTGAAGACGTACATGCTTTGGCACTGAGAGGGACACTGGAGGTCTGTTTCCCATTGAACTGTTAGAGATGAGGTTTCCATGTAAGATTCCATCTCTCAGAGAAGTTCATCAGCTACAATAGTGATGCTAGGAAACCACTTATCTACACAACAGAAGGAAACTTAACTGTGGCATCTTTGTGATCATCTTAGGAAAATCACATTTACTTACTAGTCACCTAGTTTTTTTTTTATTTCATCAATAGCCAAAACATACCAGATATATTTAGGCTTATAATTTAACTATTATACCTTGGGTTTCACTAAAACTAAGTGTTAAACTTGAGTAGGAGTTACTGAAGGAAAAGGTGGGAATGGGTCTGAGGCCTTGGGGACAGCACGAGCATAGACAGTATGTGCAGGGAACTACATACAGTTCAGAACTATGGAAGTATAAGATGAAAGGGGTGTGCTTTATTGCCTTACTCCACGTTTAGAAGCTAAAGGTGCACTTTCATTGTTATCATTTAACTGTGATCTACTTACAAATGTGTGTGTCTGCCCGGCTGGTATGGCTCAGTGGTTGAGCACTGACCCATGCACCAAGAAGTTGCCAGTTAGATTC
This sequence comes from Myotis davidii, assembly GCF_000327345.1. Classification (NCBI taxonomy): domain Eukaryota; kingdom Metazoa; phylum Chordata; class Mammalia; order Chiroptera; family Vespertilionidae; genus Myotis; species Myotis davidii. The sequence goes on along the minus strand of NW_006292588.1, from coordinate 130,624 downwards.
CCAATCAGGGCACATGCCAAGGTTGTGGACTCCATCCCCAGAATGGGGCATGCAGGAGGCAGCCACTCTCATCGATGTTTCTATCTCTCTCTCTCCCTCACCCTTCCTCTATCTGTAAAAAGCAATATAAAAGCAGTCTGGGACCCCTCGGGAGATAACGACCTGCTTGCTTAGGCCTGCTCCCGGGTGGCAGAGGGCAGGCCCAATCCCTAGGTGTAGCCCCTGGTCGGGCTCAGAGCAGGGCCGATTGGGAGGTTGCGATGCCACCCTCAGTCACGCTCAGGGTAGGGCTGATTGGGGGGTTGGGGCACCGCCCCCTGTCACACTCAAGGCAGGGTCGATGGGGAAGTTGCAGCGCCACCCCCTGTCACGCACCGAGTAGGGCCCATAAGGGGGTTGGGGCTCCGTACCCTGTCATGCACAGAGCAGGGTCAATCAGGGGGTTGGGGAGCTCCCCCCTGTCATGAACAGAGCAGGGCCTATCAGGGGGTTGAGGAGCTCCCCCCATTAACTCACAT
>NW_006292588.1:116590-129366 GCF_000327345.1 Myotis davidii | reverse complement strand
ATATATATATATTACCTTATGATAACTTTTTTATCAAGGATTATGTACAAATTGAAATGTGAACTTGAAATCCTTCATAGATAACATTTAAAGACAAAACACTTAACTTTAGAACACCATGTGAGGATATCCATGTAAGAGCTGGTCTAGAATTGCCCTCAGGTGAGAAGTCTTGAATCAAAGCCACCCTGGCTTTGACTGAATATATATATTACCTTATGATAACTTTTTTATCAAGGATTATGTACAAATTGAAATGTGAACTTGAAATCCTTCATAGATAACATTTAAAGACAAAACACTTAACTTTAGAACACCATGTGAGGATATCCATGTAAGAGCTGGTCTAGAATTGCCCTCAGGTGAGAAGTCTTGAATCAAAGCCACCCTGGCTTTGACTGATATCTCTTATTAATTTTTCTCTTTAGGTCTATAATTATAATTTTCTACCATCTTGCATTTTTTAACCATCGATAGGTAATAACTGACACAGGTTGGATGCACTCAGTCTTATTTTGCCCCAATATAATGAGCATGGACTCATCGGGGGAGTGTGATGAAGAATTACATGGTACAGGGAGTATAATAGAATTTTGTGGGTCAAGTAGGCTAGCAGTTTGAAAATTTGGCTTTTTTAATGCAACTCCTTTGGAGGATGAACTCTTCTAATTTCTGCTCTTCCCCATGCCTATATATTTTCTTAATCTCTTGATGGTTTTATATTTGTTCCAAGTCAACATATTGATTTTTAATTTAAATGTCATGAAAAATAGAAAGAAAGATGATTCTCAGGGAAAATATCCCCAAATGGGTAGAAAGATTGCAGTGGCAAGCTCGCTGGTCCCTGACAATGAAGCTGGTTGCTTTAATTATGGTAAAATGCTGAAATCAAGAAAGCACTTATTATGCAAACTTTCAATGAGACAAGAAATGGGATAGGCAGCTTTACTTATATATCTCTATTCAAATGGCCTCCCTTTGGGGTAGGTGGGAGATATCCGCATCCTAGCTATAGAGATACTGAGATTATGATGAGCCACTAAATATCTAAGATTCTTAAACCAATGAATTTCATTTATTAAATGATTCAATAGTGTTTATATAATCTGAACAGGTTTTTTGTAACCATACCAATCCCTCACCAACTCAACAAAATAAATCCATGGGCGTGGTTAAGTCATTATCTCTCTCTCACCCCTATAGGTTCTTGAGGGAGGACCTACAGGGACCTCCCCACTACTTATTCTCTTGATCTGGGAGATCTTGTTCGGGTCTGCCCAACCTCTTCTCCCCATTCCAAAGCTCACAATACAGATGCATTTTCCCTCAGCTTCTAACTGCTGGGATCGTCCTGCTCTGAAATGAAGTACCAGCAAGTTGATTCAAGTCACATTCTTTACTGCCTGCTGGGCCCATGGACAATTGCATAGGTTTCCCATGTGTTGGAGTGAGGATAAAGGCTACTTTGCACTCCAACATTATTGTTCCTCAGTCATCTTTGGCATCTTTGTCTTTCCTCTCCCTCAGCAGAGTTGGATAGTCATTAGAGTGGAATATGGGACAGGTCAGAAGCTGGCCAACTTCACAAGTGATTTTCTTGGAGTTTGCCTTCCCTGCCTTCAAGGAGAAGAATCTCCTCTTTCTTCCTGAAAGAAGTGAGGGCATTGCATGCCATATTGGGAATATCATAGTTCATATAAATCTTCCTGAAGGGAGTGAATATTAAGACAGGACCCAAAAACTAAATAATTTTCAGGGGAGGAACAAGAATGGCCAAGTGGCAAAGAGATGAAAGAAAACATATGATATTTACCCCATAGCTAGGATCCAAAGTCTCCCTCCTTCAAATCCCTAACACTTCCCATGACACAAAGCAGGCATCTTATCTTATCAATGTATAATCATATCAGCTATTCACCCTATAGGAAGGTTTCCAGGGTTATAGGGCTGGTTGTTCCTTGTGTACTAAAATGTTAATTCATATACTTAACTATGATCACAGCACTCCTGATGAGAGTTTTGTGGATGCCTTCTGTAGGAGGCTGAATCATGCCTTCACCCCCAGGATATTTACTTTCTAATCCTAGAAACTTATTAATATGTACTTATATGATTTTTTTAAAAAAAGATTGTGGATGTGATTAAATTAGGCATCTTGAGATGGGGAAGTTATCCTGGTAGGTCCAATGTAGTCACGGGAGTTTTTTAAAGAAGGTTAGAGTCAGAGAAGGTGATGTGACCGTGAAAGCAGAGCTTCAGTGATGCACCCATGAGCCAAGAACAATAGTACAAGAAGCTGCAAAAAGCAAGACATGTATTTTCCTCTAGAGCAGCGGTTCTCAACCTGTGGGTCGCGACCCCTTTGGAGGTCGAATGACCCTTTCACAGGGGTCGCCTAAGACCATTGGAAAACACATATATAATTACATATTGTTTTTGTGATTAATCACTATGCTTTAATTGTGTTCAACTTGTAACAATGAAAATACATGCTGCATATCAGATATTTACATTATGATTCATAACAGTAGCAAAATTACAGTTATGAAGTAGCAATGAAAATAATTTTATGGTTGGGGGTCACCACATCATGAGGAACTGTATTATAGGGTCATGGCATTAGGAAGGTTGAGAACCACTGCTCTAGAACAGTGATGGCGGACCTTTTGAGCTCAGCGTGTCAGCATTTTGAAAAACCCTAATAACTCTGGTACTGTGTCACATATAGAAATTTTTTAATAGTTGCAACCAAAGTAAAACAAAGACATATTTTTGATATTTATTTTATACTAGAGGCCCGGTGCACAAAAATTTGTGCACTGGTGGGGGGGGGGGCCCTCAGCCCAGCTTGCCCCCATCACATACTGGGAGCCCTAGGGGATGTCCTACTACCTGCTCCCTGCTCCCCTTGGGGAGTGGGCCTAAGCCACAGTCTGGCCTCCCTTTGAGGACTAAAGCCTCTGTTGAGTTATTAGCCCTGGGACGGGTCCCCCCCAGCTCCCCACCGCTGCCACCATCAATGATCGCTGGCTCAATGATCGCTGGCTGGCTCCTCCTTGGCCCAAGCTTAAAGCCTCAGGCTGAGGTGTTAGGCCTGGGCTGAACTCCCCACCCCCCATGCTCCCCGCCACCAAGATCGCTGGCTGGCTCCTCCCCGGCCCAAATCTAAAGCCTCAGGCCGAGGTTTTAGGCCTGGGCCGGACCCTCCCCATGCTCCCCACCATCAACGATCTCTGGTTGGCTCCTCCCTGACCCAGGCCTAACGCCTCAGGCTGAGGCGTTAGGCCTGGACCTGGGCACCACCAGCTCCCCGCCGCCGATCGCTGGCTGGCTCTGCCCCGGTTCCCCGCCAAAGCCGCCATCAACGATCGCTGGCTGGCTCCGCCCCGGTTCCCCACTGCAACTGCCATCAAGGATCCCTGGCTGGCTGGACCGACCCAAGCCTAAAGCCTCTAGCAGAGGCTTTAGGCTTGGGCCGAAGCACCCCTAGCTTCCTGCCGCTGCCGCCATCAATGATTGTTGGATGGCTCCGCCCAGGCCCCAGCCTAAAGCTTCAGTCTGAGGCTTGGGGCTGACATATGCAAATTAGCTGCCATCTTGGCTGTCGACTAATTTGCATATCTCACTGATTAGCCAATGAAAAGGGTAGCGGTCATACGCCAATGACCATCTTTCTCTTTTATTATATAGGATATTTAAATGCCATTTAACAAAGAAAAATCAACCAAAAAATGAGTTCGTGTGTCACCTTTGACATGCGTGTTGTAGGTTCACCATCACTGCTCTAGCTTCCAAGAGGAACACAGTGCTGCTAATACTCTGACTAATCCACTGAGGCTGATTTTGGACTTCTGTCCTCCAGAACTGCCAGATAAGATATCTGTGTTATTTTAAGCCATTTGGTTTGGGATAATTTGTGACACCAGCTAAAGGAAATAAAACACTTTTCCAGTCCTTTGCCCTCCCCCACACTCTGCCCCATGATACCCCCTTTATGTTTCAAATGTTTCTTTTTCCTTCCTTTCTTACTCACTTCACTTCAGGGGTCAATTCTACCTACAGCTTGATTCCTTCTTGTCTCAAATAGTTTAAGCTGGTGCTTTTATCAATGTGACATTTAAATTCTACAGCTCTTCCCCACACTCCACAATTTCCACTGGCTGCATGGTGCCAATTCTGCTTGCATACCTTCTTCACCTGGAATCTGTTTTTTTGGCAGGCTCAATATTATTGCTCAGTGTTATAGACAAAAGTGAAAGAGTAGTTTGCTTGTTTTATTAGTTTTATTCTGGAGTTTTCCAGCAAGTGACACACCTTTGTACAATATCTCTCTTGTGATGAAAACTAGACACACTTCTCTTTTATCAGCAATAATGAGGAAGAGGAAAGATCTGTCCTCAATGTGACATGCAAGATCTGAAATGGACCCTCTGAGTGTGTTAAACCTTCTGTAGCCCTTTCTTTCAAAATCCAAATGGTGTGAGTCAAAGAATAAATAGAGTCAGGGTCAAGCTGGTATTTGGCAACTCAATGAACAAACAAAAACAAAAACCCTAACCTTGTCAGAAATTGAAGGTAAGACCAAATTGTATTTTAATTCTCTGCTATATTTGTCTTTTCTTGTTATTTAGACTTAGAAACCCCTCAGATAGTATTTCTGATGTCTTCATAGTCCTTGTCTTTCTCTGCTAATTGAAAAAATAATAATAATAAAGGGCAAATTTAGAGTTGATGGGGATCAATGTTCTAGCAATGACAAGATTGTGCTTCCAATGTCCTCAAAATCTTAACTGTCTCCAATGAGCATCCACTCATTGTTAGCCAAAGTTGCTTTGTGATAGAATATAGTAAAAAGTATAATGTTCTTCCTCACTTAAAATGAAATTCTATATCACATGACACACTTTTTCTTGATTAATTGATTATTTTAAAAAATATATGTATCACAAAAATAGCTAAGCAGCCATACATATGTATTTTTTTTGTGTGTAGTAAATTAGACACAAGATCAAGGCCATGCAAGTAAATGCTTCGGAAATGTTCTCTGGTTTCTACAGTAACCCAGCTGTAAGTCAAGGCCTCCTACTCTTCAGAAATGTCGTCCAACTTGGCCTAAATCCCAAATCCATAGACTGTGACAGTCCAGAGCCCTCCCTGCAATTTTTTTGGAATCCTAATTAAACTCTCACTCTCAGGAAAAGAGGTCATAATGCAAAACATAAGGGCTTCTATCTTTCCCTGGCTCTTCCCCTTACTGTTTTTTTCCATCTTTCTTCTCCTTTCTTCCTGATCCAATCAAAATGCTCCTCTCCTGGGGCCTGGCAGGGCAAGCCCAAGCTACACTGTGATTCAGGATTGCAGCATGATAGACTTGTTCAGTCGTTTCCTCCAACAAGCACAATGCTGTCCTTGAAAGGAACTCTGATGGATCCATTTGATGCGACATTTTGCAGAAAGAAATGGTGAATCAGTCATCTATCTATCCATGTAGGGTGGACATTTACCTTTTCCTTTCCCCCCGTCTAATTGCTGTTGCCGGGGAAGACAGATGTCTCCAGCCTCGGTTGTGGCATTGATTGAAGGTGACCCTCAGTGGTTCGAAGCACCGGGTGGGAAATCAGAAGACCTGACTCCACCATGGACTTGGACTTGCCTTGCTTTTCACCTTGATTGTGTAGCCTCTCACAGTCTCAGAACTTCACAAAGGTACTAGGAGGATAAAATTACCTCTTGCAAGTGAAAATAATGTGCAAAGCGCATGGTACCACACAGGTGTCTGTTGTGATTATTCCTGTGATGTTCATTTAAAGCAACAAACAGTCCGTGTGTCATTGAACACAGTTGTGGGGAGAAGACTCACAGTTTGCACTTGATAAGCTTCCCAGATTTAGCAACATCTTGGCTGCACGTTTGGCCAGGAAACTGTAAAGATCTGTTTTCTGGGGAGAGACTTAGGACTTCCTTCTCGCTTAAGGGCTAAAATTTGTGAACTGTCCTTTCTGTATGCGCGCGCGCGCGCGCGTGTGTGTGTGTGTGTATGTGTGCGTATGTATGTGTGTATCTGTGTGTATGTGTGTGTCTCTCTGTATGTGTATGTGTGTGTGTGTATGTGTATGTGTATGTGTGTGTCTCTCTCTGTGTGTGTGTGTGTGTGTGTGTGTGAACAAGTCCACCCCCATTCCAAATGGTATAAGGAAGCACAGTGGCAGGACAAAATAACAAACAACAGCAATTACATTTTTTTTCAACTATTCCTCCATTTGTATGCAGTTCAGGAGATTGGGAAATGTTTGAGCACAGCTTCAAGGATAAACAAGATCATGGAAATATAGAATATCAGTGATTCAGATGCAGGGAATAGTAAAGTGACATTTATTTATGCAGGGCTGGGATAAACAGTTTTATTTTTGAATCAGTTCTCCAGCTCTCTTCAGCAGAGACCCACAGGAGGAAGGTGAGAGGATGGTGGCAGCTGGGTGAGCACTCACCGCATCTGGAAGAATGCCAGTCTCAGGAATAGCAATCAGAAGGGGCAGAAAGGAGGAAGACAGCTGACACAGAGTCCAGGGAGCAGTGACTGATTCTTGCCCCCTGATCCTCTCTGTATACATTTGATAGCCAGACAATCACCCTGATAGCGACCATCCTCTCTGTCCTTCCTTCTCTTTCTCCTAAGGTCATCAGTGACCTTCTAGTTGCCCAACATGACAGCTTTACCTCCATGCTCTCCCTCTTTCATTTCTCCATAACATTAAACACTGGTGCCGACTGGCATGGCTAATGGTTGAGTGTTGACCTATGAACCAGGAGGTCATGATTTGATTCCTAGTCAGGACACATGCCCTGGTTGTGGGCTCGATCCCCAGTGTGGGGCCTGCAGGAGGCAGCTGATCAATGATTCTCTCTCATCATTGATGCTCCTATCTCTCTCTCCCTCTCCCTTCCTCTCTGAAATCAATATAAAATATATTTTTTAAAAAGACAACACTGGTGACCACTTTTTTGTGAAGTTCTTTTTCCCACTGGCCTCTAGGCCGGTCCTCTCCCGATTGTCTCCCTGTCTCTTACACCTTAAGCCCTGGCAACTATGTTCAGGCCCATACTACACTGTAAAGGTGGTGCCAAGGATTTTACTTCAGTTCTTTTTCTTCCTCCTAAAACCCTATGTCCTTGGAAACTTTGCTAATTTGTGGTTTCAGTTATCAGTTCTATTGCTCTCAAACACTATAACTTCATCCTAATTTTCTCTCCCCTTTTTGACCAGTTTCAAGTATATCAATAACTTGATGCATTATCAATATCCCTAACTCATTCTTTCAAAATTAAAACTCATCCTCTCTTTCTGAAATTCCTGTTCCCTGATCTCTGATTCTATTAATAGAATTATTGTCCTTAATCCAGCTGCCTACCCTACCCGTCCCCCATCCACTCTCACATCCCCCATCAACTAGTCTCATATTTAATCTCTCACTAACTCTCCTTCCCTCCCCACACCCTCTTTCCCCCCATTCTCCCTTTCTTTCCTGTTTCCTCTCAGCAGTTAATTGGGTACCAAAACTCATCACTTTTCCTATCTCAGTTTCCTATTTCTCTATTTGACCTGCTATTATCCCAGATCAGGTTCACTAACTCTCTATTTTTTTTTCTTTTTTATTATAAAATATTTCAAACTTAAAAAAAATGTACATATAAATATAAGTAAAAGTTGTGGCAAACAACCATATATTGTAAATATCAATGTTTTATATTTTAAAACATAAAACTTTGAAAATTTCCCCATCGTCCTTATAACCATCACTACTTTACATTCCCTTCTCTCCCTTCTCCAAAGTTACATCTATTCTGAAATTGGAAAATATTCTTTCAGCCATTTCTATAAGATTAATAAATATGGATACATTAATAATATACAGTACTAGATGCTTGGTGCATGGATTCATGCACTGGTGGGGTTCCTTGGTGTAGCCTGTGGGGATTGGGCCCAAACCAACAGTCCAACGCCACCTGCTGCTCCTGCCTGCTGCTCCCGATCATCCCGGCCGCACTGTGCCTGCCGCCGCCATTCTGTAGGCTCATTGCTGCTCTGCCGCAATCTCCAGGCTGCAGTGGCCAGCTGTGAGTCCGGCTTTTGGCTGAGTGACGCTCCCCCTGTGGGAGCGTACTGACCACCAGGGGCAGCTCCTGTGTTAAGCGTCTGCCCCCTGGTGGTCAGTGCACATCATAGTGACCAGTCGACCAGTTGTCCAGTCGTTCGGTCACTTACGCTTTTATATATATAGATAGTTGTGTGGACATTTTTAAATTTTATAAATAGTATACTATACATATCTTTTTTCAACGCTTTTCCCCCATCACTTAACATTGTGCTTTTGAGACTGATTTATGATGATCTTTCATTTTAATTAATGTATCAATTTCATTGAATTATTTTACCTCAACTTATCTATTTCTTTATTGATTTATATTGTTAGCATTATTTTTTAATCTGATGTGCATTGAACAACACAACTATTGTACACTCTTGCAAGTTTCTTTGTGACATACCTGAAAGTAGAATTACGTGTGCATCCTCAACTTTACTGCAAATTATTGCCAAATTGTTATCTCAAGCAATATGTTAACCACCAAAGCAAAGAAATCCTACTCTCACATATTCTTATCAACACTTGATGCTATCAGAATTTTTAATTTTTGCCAATTTGATGAATGTAAAACTATATCTTATTGTTACTCCAAATTACATTTGTATGGATCCTGGTGAGATTAATCACCTCTTCATATGTTTATTCTATATAAGTGTTTTATATATAGCCCATATTTATTACTTGTTTATATTTCTTTTGAGTTATTATGCTGTCCTTATTCATTTCTTAAATACTCAGTGTATCAAATTATTTTTGTTTTATGCATATACATTTCTACAGTTTTCTTATTTTTACAATGGCATATGACATCCTTTGTTGCATAAAAATATTAACTTTAGTAAGGCCAGATTTCTAAATTTTTCTTTATATTTAGAGTTTTTGAATCATGTTTAAGAAATATTTTCCCGTCTCAACATATCCTTCTCTATTTTTCAAACAATTTTTAATTTTTGCTATTCTTTAGCACTGCTTGGTAACATGTCTTTGTCATATAATATGTGTATAGGTTTGAGAGGTTCTGATATCTAGTAATTTACATCTTTTAGTTGTATTTTCTTTAAGGTTTCTCTATTCTTGAAGCTTTGGTTAAACCACTTTCTCTGGCTATAAAATGTAAATTGTATAATTAGCTTATCAAGTTCCAGAAGCAAAATAATCAGATTCTTATTGGTACTACATTAAATTTATGAGATATTTCTGGGATAGTCAATGCCTTTACAGTTTTGAATCTTCACATCTGTAAGCATAGTATATTCCTCTGTGGGCTTAGGTCTTCTTTAACCCTCACAATAATTTTTGTAGCTGTGCTTATATAATAAAAGGCTAATGCGCAAATAGACCAAATGGCGGAACAACCGAACAACTGAACAACTGGTCGCTATGATGTGTGCTGACCACCAGGGGGCGCGCACAGAACACGGCAGGCATTGGCCGTGGCAGGATGGTGGAGCAGGTGAGCAGGGGCACCAGACCAAGGCAGGGTGCCAGTCTCTGTAATTGGAGTGAGCCTCTGGGTGGTTAATGAAAATTCAGTGCCCACTGCAGCCTCATGGCCCATAGTTCCTTTCAAGGTGCAGGAATTCGTGCACTGGGACCCTAGTAATGTAATAAGATATGATTTTTTTCATCATTCATTAAATTTATCCCTACTTGATGTTTTAGATACTATTGTAAATTATATAATTTATTAGTGATATATAGAAGTGCAACCTTATACATAGTGAGTTTTATAGATTTATTTATTAATTCCAATAGTTTGTCTGTAGGTACAAAACTATAATCTGAAAATAATAGCCTTGTTTTCCTTCTTTTCTAATTGTTATATTAGTCTTGCCTTACTGTACTAAGTATAAGAATTAATAATAGCAGACAACTTTGTCTCACCTCGATTTCAGGAGAAAAGCTTTCATTAATTCACCATTAAACATGAAGTTTTCTATTGGTTTTATTTGTAGTTACTCTTTAGCAATATAGGAATTTTCCTTTTATTAGTATTCTTGGTTTATCATGCATGAGTATTAAAGTTTGTCAAGTGTTCCTCTTCCTCTGTAAAACTGATTATATTTTCCTTTTGTCAGTAAGATGATCAACTAAATTAATTATAAAAAGGTAAACCACCTTGAGTCCCTGAGAGGAGTATCACTTGGTACTGTTGCATTATCTTTATCTCTGCATTAAATTTACTAATATTGTAGTTCAGATTATTGCATCTAAAGTCATGGTTTTGATTAGCTTTTATTTTCACTCTCTTGTAAAATCCTTGGCAGATTTTACTATCAAGTTTATTCTAGCTTCATAAAAAGAATTGGCAAGTGTTCTTTCTTTCTGTGTTCTGCAAGAGTTTGTACATGATGGTGTGTGTTTTTCCTTAAATATGTGGAAAGCTATCTGGTTCTGGACTATCCCTTTTGAAATAGTTTTAAATGATTTAATATATTTAATATATAATAACTACTGAAAATTTCTATTTCTTTAATTTTCTTAGACATTTTTTTCATTTCATCTAAATTATTAAATTTATTGTCATGATATTGTTCGTATTATCCTGCTAATGCAATTGTATCCACAAAACCAGTTTTTCTTTCCTGATGTTACAGTTTGTTAGGTTATGTTTCCTAATGTGATGGTTTGTTATGTTAATTTCTTTACTATGTTTTCTATTGTTTTGATTTTTGCTGTTATTTTTATTCACCTCTTTCTTCTTTCTTTGGGTTTGTTTATAGGGTTTGTTCTTTTCCCTAGCTTATTGAGATATAAGTGAATTAACTCATTGTTAGTCTATATTCTTTATAGGAAATACTTTTATTTAAGATTATAAATTTCCCTTTAGGTCCTGATTTCTCTATATGCCACAGTTTGGAAATATTTCATTTAAAATATTTTCTAAATTCCACTTTTATTTCTCTGTCCTTGAGTTATTTAGAAGTGTGTTATTTAATTTTTAAATAGTTTGATATTTCTTGGTTCAGTTGACATCAGTTTCTAGCTTAATTATTCTGAGGCTAAAGAACATGCTATAAATCATTTCAATTTTTAAAAATGTATTAAGGCTTCCTTTCTGTCTCAAAATATGCTCATTTTTGGTATATAATGCATACATACTTGAGAAAAACTATATTTTCTGCCATTATTTTTTACAATGTATTAATTGTGTTGTTCATATTTTCTAATTCTTTATCGAATTTTATGTTTTCATTTAAACTCAAATTTTAGGTTCCTTTTTTTTCTTTAATAGAACAGGCTCTTCACTGTTTACAGGCTACATCTGAATTGTAAAAATTATCTCACCCGCTCAATGCTTTTGTAATTCATATATTTACTTCTCCATTCAATCTTGGCTGCCACAATCAGAGAGAAGCAAAGCGCGAGGACCCTTTTTTCTTGCATCTGCAAGCAACTAACAGTAATTGTTCCATGTCTGTCCAATAGATGCACTGGAATTTGTTTCTGCCTTTTCTGTCAGCTACTGAAAGAGACGTTGCTATCACATTATAATTGTGAATTTATAATAAGTCTCCTTTAGATCGTAAATTTTTTATTTTTATATTTTAAAGTTACCTATTGGTATATACAGATTTTGAATTGTGTTACCTTCACTGTGGATTACACAGAATTATTATTAAATATTTCTATTTGTTTATAGGTTTGCCTTAGTTTTCTATGATAGTTATTACTATGGCTATAGAAACTATCTTTTGGCTAGTGTTTGCATAAATTATATTTTCCCATTATTTTTTCCAAACATTTTTATGTTCTTACATTTAGAATATTTTTTTCTAAGCAGCTTATATTGAATTTGGTTTCTGTAACCAGTCTGTCAATCTTAGTTTCAGATTAGATTATATAGCCCCTGTAAACTTAATGAGTTACGACTCTATTTGTGTTTAAAACTAAAATGTTGCCCTATTTGCATCCCCTCCAATTTTATATTTCTTTTTCTGTTTTACTTCCTCTCCTATTTTATTAAGTGATAAGTGTCTTTATTATTTAATTTTTTACTCTATTAACTAGTTCACACTACATTATTTTTCTGTTCTTTTAATGGTGCCTTCTATCTTTAAATATTGATATTTTATTTAATAAAATCTTATGCAAATTATTACCTGATCACTTACTTCTGAGATATTTCTAGAGTATTAGACCATATCAACTCCATTTACACTCTCACATCTTTGTGTTAGTGTTGTAATACAGTTTAATTTCACATGTATTTTTCCAGAGAAATAATTAAAATACATTATTATATAAGTTTAAGGTGTACAGCATGATGGTTTGATTTACATATATTGGGAAATGATTACCACAATAGGTTTAGTTATCATATATCATCTCATATAGATACAAGAAAGATGGAAAATATTTCTCCTTGTTATGACAACTCTTAGGATCTACTCTCTTAAGTTTCCTATGTGTCATTCAGCAGTGTTAACTATAGTCTTTATGTTATACTTCACATTCCTATACTTACTTATCTCCTAACTGGAAAATTGTACCCTTGACCAATTCCTTCAGTTCTCCCCCCCTCCACCCCCTACATCTGAGCTGGAGTTGCAACAAAGTTTCAAATACAGAAGGTAAGCAAAGCCCAGAAACCTGCTTTTAGCAGCCTAGGTCTCACAGCTAAAGCCGGCC
>NW_006292588.1:115737-116311 GCF_000327345.1 Myotis davidii | reverse complement strand
CCAAACACCCATCATCCCCTCATCCAGACTAGCCAGGCACCCAGTGGGGACCCCCACTCTGAAGGGGGTGCGACCAGCTGCAAACAGCCAGTCACCCAGTCATCCAATTGTAACAGTTGCTTAGGCTTTTATATATATACTAGAGGCCTGGTGCACAAAATTCGTGCACTCGGGGGGGCATCCCTCAGCCCAGCTTGCATCCTCTCACAGTTGGGAGCCCTTGGGGGATGTCTGACTGATGCAGAGGTGGGAGAGGCTCCCGCCACCGTTGCTGCACTTGCCAGCCATAAGCCCAGCTTCTGGCTGAGCAGCACTCCCGCTGTGGGAGCACACTGACAATAGGGGCAGCTCCTGTATTGAGTGTCTGCCCCCTGCTGGTCAGTGTACATTATAGCAACCAGTCATTCTGCCATTCAGTCAATTTGCATATTAGCCTTTTATTATATAGGATAGACTAGAGGCCCGGTGCACAAAAATTTGTGCACTGGCCGCAGGGGTGTCCCTCAGCCCCACTTGTGCCCTCTCGCAGTCTGGGACCCCTCGGGAGATAACGACTTGCTGGCTTAGGCCCAAC
>NW_006292588.1:87197-115695 GCF_000327345.1 Myotis davidii | reverse complement strand
AGAGGGTTGGGGAGCTCCCCCGTTACACACAGAGCAGGGTGGATCAGGGGGTGGGGGCGCCGTCACTGTCACACTCAGGGCAGGGCCAATGGGGAGGTTATGGCCCTACCCCGTCACACACAGACCAGAGCCCGTGGGGGGGGTGGTTGGGGTGCCACACCCTGTCACACACAGAGCAGGGCTGATCAGGGGGTTGGGTTGCTACCCCCTGTCACGCACAGAGCAGGGCCAATCAGGGAGTTGGGGCTCCATACCCTGTCACGCACAGAGTAGGGCCGATAGGGGAGTTGGGGCACCGTCCCCTGTCACACACAGGGCAGGGCAGATCAAGGGGTTGGGGCACCTCCCTCTGTAACCCAGAGCAGGGCCGATCAGGGGTTGGGGCACTCCCCCATCACACTTAGGGCAGGGCCGATGGGGAGGTTGTGGCTCCACCCTGTCATACACAGAGCAGGGCCCATGGGGGAGTTGGGGCGCTGAACCCTGTCACACACAGAGCAGGGCCGATCAGGGGGTTGGGGCGCCTTCCTCTTTCACAAACAGAGCAGGGCAAATAGGGAGGTTGTGGCCCTACTCCCTGTCACACACAGAGCCGCAGGGCAATTGGGGGTTTGGGCTCTGCCCCCTGTCACGCTGCTCCAGGGGCCAGGAGGCTTCACAGCTCCACTGATCCCAGTGCTGGGAGGCCTCGCGGCTTCGCTTGACACAGGGGCAGTGAGGCCTCGCCGCTCTGCTGATTCTGGTGCTTGGAGGCATATTACCCTTTTACTATATAGGATAGAGGCATGGTGAACAGGTGGGGGTCGGCTGGTTTGCTGTGAAGGGTGTCCCGGATCAGGGTGGGGGTCCCGCTTGGGTGCCTGGCCAGCCAGAATGAGGGGATGATGGCTGTGGTTTATAGTGTTGTTACATCATCTATATCTTATTTCCTGCCTTCTTGTTCTTATTACTGAGAGAGAAACATAAAAGTCTACCATTATAATTGTGCCCTTGTCTGTTTCTCTAATCAGTTTTAAGTATTTGCTTCATGTATTTTTAAACACTATTGTTAAATACATACACATTTTGGATGTTTATATTTAACATGTTCTTTGTGCATTGTTCTTTTATTGTTAAATAATATTTTTCTTTATCCCACAAAAATATTGCCTTTTATGAAATCAGTTTTTTTATATTAGTTATAATTAGTTTTATTTTTTTTATTGTTTGAATGGTTCATTTTTATAGGATCTTTTCTCTTTTTACCTATTTATGTCTTTATATTATAGCGGGTTTCTCATAGATAGTATACAGTTCAGTCATTTAATTTAATTTAATTTAAAAAATATGTATAATTAGAGTGCATTTCTCATAGATACTATACAATTAGGTAATTGAATTTGTAATTCAACTGGACAATGTTTTTATGATGTACTTGTACTATTTATATTATAATTATTTATATTGTTTAAAAAATGTATCATCCTTCTAGTTCTTTTCTATTTGTTCATCTGTTCTTTTCTTCTTTCTTCTTATTTTTCTGTTTTTTATTGCTTTAAGAACTTTATGTTACACATTTATCTCCACTATTAGCTTATTATTTATAACCTTCTAAAAAGACATTTATAATTTCTCCAATGTTTACATATACATCTTTCATCACAGTCTACCTTTGATAATATGTAACTTCACATGTAGTGTATTGAGCTTAAAATAGTGTACTCCCAAATATGTCTATCTTTTGGGTTATATTGCCATATGGATTTTAAGTTTGTGCTATACAATACACACAATGCTAACACACAATACACTATTGCTATCTATTTTAGACTATTTTCTATTAGAGTCATTTAGATTTAAAAATAATAAATTTTATATGTACATTTATTCATTCCATTTCCAGGATTCTTGATTTATTTGTGTAGAACCTATTTTTCTGCCTGGTGTCATTTTTTCTTCCTGAAGAAATTCCTTTAATATTTCTTATAACACATGCATTCTCATTAGAATTTGTTCTGTGTTGTTTTGTCTAAAGACTTTTTTGTTTCCCTTTCATATTTAAAAGATATTTTCATTGGGTATAGAAATTAAGCTTAACTAATTTTTCTTTTAAATTTCAACACTTTAAAGATCTTAATAAACATTTTTCCCCCTTGAATTATTTCTAATTTTAAGTCTGATGCATGTCTATACTTTGTTTCTCTGTATGTACTCTGTGTGTGTGTGTGTGTGTGTGTGTGTGTGTGTGTGTGTTAGATGCTTTCAAGACGTTGTCTTTAGTTTTCAGCAGTTTTGTCATATGGATGTATTTCTGTCTTATTTATCAAGTTTGGTTTCCTCTGAGCTTTTTTGAATTGTGTTTTGGTGTCTTTCATTAAATTTGAAAACTTTTCAGCCACTATTTCTTTAAATATTTTTTTCCCATTCTCTCTCTTTTCCTTTGGGATTCCAATTACACATATGTTTGACTGATATTGTCCTATAGCTATTATATCTTCTGTTTAGTTTTTCATTCTTTTTGCTTGTTGTGTTGTAATTTTTATTGATCTATTTTCAATTCAAAAATTCTTTCCTCGATTGTGTCAAATTCCTTCTGATGAGCCTATCAAAAACTTCCTGCGTTTCTGTTACTGTGTATTTTATTTATAAACTAGTGGCCCGGTGCACAAAATTTGTGCACATTACAAGGGAATTAGTTAGAGGAAATATTTTAATATTGCTATTTGCCCTTTCTCTATAATAGAAGTGTCAGAGATGAAAGAAAATTAGTAAAATGTATATGAAAATCTCCCTCCTGTCAGAGTCTAGGGTGTGTCGCGGGACCAAAGTCAAGTCCCTGCCCACCTGCACACGCCTTGAAATTGCACGAGACCCAGACCCAGCTGACCTCACCCCCGTCAAGCCCTGCAGGTGGGGGGGTGCAGCCTCAGGTCCCATCAAGCCCCGCCAGGCAGGGGGTGCAGCCTCAGGTTCTCTGGTGCAGCCTCCGGTGCCCCAGCCTAGTGCCGGGGCAGAGGACGCGGCCTCAGGTCTCCCAGCCCCAGCGTGAGGGCGGGAGGGTGAGAAGGCCCGAGGACCATTTCCATATTAGCTCTTTATTATATAGGATTGAATTTGTCTACAGTTTCTTCTTTTGGTAGAAACCCTTCATTTGTTAATATATGTTATTCACCTTTTCTACTATTGAACATATTAATACATTAATTATAATTATTTTGAATTCCTTATGTGATAGCACCTACATCCACATAATATTGGAGACAGATTCTGTTGCTATCCTTTATATTGTGTTGTTTTTCCTTGTCTCTTTATTTCTTCTCTTATAATTTGTAATTGACTGCTATCTTTTATTGAACATTGGTGTCTGAGGTAAAGAGTACTTACGCCTGGAAATGGGCACACATCTTCATTTGGTAGGTTATTGCTGTGGGTGTTGAATCAATGTAGCCAATGACTTGACTTCGATTTGATTTGTTTTTTACTATGGTCACCCTTAGTGTACCACAGGATTCAGATTCCTCTGGTGGCACTTTGTGCCTATGGTAATGGCTTTATTTCTGGAGTATTTTATTAATGGTTCTTTTTTACTACCAGCCTTAGGCTTTTGCTGTTACCACAGGAAAGTTTAAGATTTTATAGGCTAGTCATTTTTTTCTTATTGGAATGGTGGTAACAGTATTCTTTTCAGCTTTGTTCATCTTAAGCAGAATCCTTGAATACTTGATTTTTAACTTTCTCTCAGAGTACAAGATTCTGATACAATGTCAAGACTAGGAAATCTCAGAAGGGTGTTGTCTAGAATACTTCAGGAGAGATTAGAAAATAGATTGATAGGCTGAGTTATATAATTTTTGAGTGGCCAAAATTTTACATATGCAACCACAATTTATTTGTGCATGGTAAGAAAGTTCACATGTTAACTAAAATTAATAAAAACGACTAACATTTACCAAGTGCTTCACATGTATTAGGCATAATGCAAGGTGTTTCACATCTCTCATATCATTTAATTATGTTACCACCACTATAAGATAGGAACATATAATTATGATCTCCATCTCATACTAAGGGTAAGTGAGCTTCAGAAAGCACTGACTTGCCCAGTATCACACCACTATAAATGTTCTATAAAGTTTTAGAAACACCTGTACTCCTTCCTTTTGGTATGCTTGGATTATTTTTTCTCTTGTAAAGGGTATTCTCCTTCCCTGTTTTTCTGTGTTCCTTTTTTGACACTGTTAAAAGAACAAATGCTTAAGAGTTTTGCATAGTATCCTATCTATTACTAGTTTTGAATTCATTTTTATTACAAAAGACTAATGCATTGTCTACTTTTTAAACCTTCTGTATTATTTACTGTAGGGTAAAAAGTTACCAAAAGTTTTGAGAATGGGGTCAGAAAAATTCCCTATTTTTATTCTGAAACTATCAAGTTTATCTCTCAGTTTTAGGAGAGTTGGTCTGCTCATAAATTCCATCACTCTCTTGCTGCTATTTCTGTCTAGCAAATTATTTCTTTATTCACGAGGCAATAAAAGGTCACTGGAAAGAAGAATATAATATTCACTCTCATAAAATAAAGTTAAACAGTATTTAGCATTTATATCTTTCCAGTGTAGTAAACAAAATATGGCTTATTTGACTCAATGAAGACCTATGATACCAAAAAAGATAAATTTAATGATTTGCTTGAACACAGGAAGATAAATCTTGCACAGCATGCCCCCAGAGATGACATGCCATCATTGTCCTAACTCTGTGTGTATTAGATAGGAAGGCAAAACGGACCTGGCTTCTTGTTCCAAAACATCCAGATCCTAGTCCACGGTTACAGTCTAAGGACATCAATTGCATAAGTACAATTTGTGGTTTTTTTGGTTTATTCGCCTTGCTTTTTATACTATTTATTTAATAAGATTGACATAGCTATATATTTGCAAAAGAGAATAGAAACAGAAAAGGTCAATGTTCTTTTTAATTTCACTTAATTTCAGTGTCTGAGAAAATGTAAAATTGTCTGACCTTTCTTCACAGATGTCATGAGAAAATTATTTTCTTTTTAATATATATTTTAGACAGTCATATCTATGGTTTAAAATTTGACAAGTACAGTATTAAAACTGAGTTGGGAATTTGATATAAATGCAAATTTCTTATTTTTATAAAATTTCTATAGATTTTATTGTATGAGTTATTTTGCACAAAATTGGCTTAAGAAAATATTTTTATAGTTTCAATCACTTTTATTATCACAAGTAAATTCATACAACTAAAATACAGTGTTAGTGTTTTTGAATAATCAAAATATAAAAATAATGCATTCCTTCTTATAAATTGCCAAGCTTTAAATATTTGTTTAGATATTTTTTTTATTGATTTCAGAGAGGAAGGGAGAGGGATAGAAAGATAGAAACATCAGTAATGAGATAGAATTATTGATTGGCTGCCTCCTGCATTTCATACACTGGGTATGGAGCCAACCACCTGGGCATGTACCCTGACTAGGAATCAAACCATGACCTCCAGGTTCACAGGTCAATGTTCAACCACTGAGCAGTGCTGGCCAACTGGGCCAAGCTTTATATATTTTTATGCAGAGTTTTTTCCAGAATAATAAAAAACAAACTAGGAAAGCAATAAAAGCAAATGTTTTAAACCACAGAGAAGTCCATTTTTGTACCCTATTTTTCAATCTAGGCATTTCCAAAAAGTTTTGATGCTTTTCCTTATAGTAAAAGTAAATCTAATTTTGAAATGTGCTAATTTTCTCTAAAGTTATTTATAAAAAATGAGAAAGAAAAGAAAAGCCATCTAGTACCACTCTATTGCTTAAAGTATTTCCCCCCATTTTCTTTTTTACACATTTTATTTCTCATTATCAAATAAAAAACTGCCTCATGCTTTTATAAGGCTTTAACAAAGGACTTCTTTTATTGAACATCAGAATGTGGCTTTTTCTTTTTGTCTCCCTAATTAAAACATTGCAACCTGGGGAAGCTATCAGTTAGTTCTCAGAAAATGGCCCTTACTTTGATCTTTTTTGGTATAGTGAGAAAAATGGTGAAGTGAACAGAAATGTTCTGGTCCCTAAAATTAGATATAAACCCACTAATAAGCAACCTACAGAGTCCTCGGTGTCTTCAGAATTGGCACCCAGTAATAGATTTCAACACAAATCAACGTGCTTTCACTCTATAGCTCAGCTGCACTGAGATAATTTTTAAAGAAATATAGTAGTTTGCGATTTTCATGACTTCTGGAATCCTACTTCTATATTTTATTTCTTAACTGATTCTCTAAAGTTTGAATCAAAGACCATACATCATGATATTCCTGCAGACGTAGTAGATTCCTAATTTTAGCTGTCATTTTGTATGGATTTTTTGCACTTAACTAAGCCTTATTGTATTTGATTAACATGATTGTTTGGATAATAAGGTTTTGTTTTGTTGTTGTTTCGCTTTGAATAGAAATTCTTATGCTCTAGCAAAGGCATAGGCAAGATCTTAATAATTGCATAAACCAATGCCTTAACATCTTTTTGTTGTTGTTATTAATCTTCACCTGAGGATATTATTCCATTGATTTTTAGAGAGAATGGAAAAGGGATGAGGGGAGAGAGAAAAAGAGACATTGATGTGAGACACATAGATTGGTTCCTCTCCTGTATGGGCCCCAACCAGGGCCAGGAATCAAACCTGCAACTGAGGTACATGCCCTTGATCAGGAATCAAATCCATAGCTCTTAGGTACATAGACCAATGTTCTAACCATTGAGAATACTGGCCAGGCCAGTGACTTAACATCTTTTCCTGTTTTCCAAAGGTATCAATAAGCCTTGTGTAATGGACACAATGGTTTAATAATGCTTTGCTGTTTTCAATATTTCTTTTGAGGTGCATCAGGCCTAAGAGAGAATGTCAGGCAAATAGCATAATCAATTCATGTTTAATGAAAATTCATAAATATTATGATTGTTTGACTGTTTAAAATATAATTAAGAAGTAATTTCTCAAGATATTTTTTTCTGACATCCAGCCAGGTAGATTCCCCTTAAAAGAGGCAAAGATTAATGCATTTACAAATAGGCATTTTGATTTTGTCACTTACCAGTCAGGGTGAATTCTGCTGATATAGAGATTGCTCACAGAAAGAAATCAAACACAGTTGTAGAAATGAAGAAACAATCCCATTTACAACAGTATCTAAAATAATAATATACTTAGAAATAAACTTAACCAAAATGGTGAAAGACCTATACACTGAAAACTGTAAGATACTGATAAAATAAATTAAATAAAACAAATAAATCAAAAGACATCCCAAGCTCAAGGATTGGAAGTTTTAATATGGTTAAAATGCCTTTATTTCCCATGGCAATCACAGGTTCATTGCAATCCTTGTCAAAATCCCAATGACATTTTACCAAGAGATAAAAATCCTAAAATTCACGTGGAACCACAAAATACCCCAAATAGCCAAAGCAATCTTGAGAAAGAAGAACAAATATGGAGGCACCATATTTCCTGATTTCTAAATATATCACAAAGCTATAAGAGTTAAAACAGTATGGTACTTTTCTGGTCAAGATGGTGGCGTAGGTAAACATGATACTCACCTCCTTCCACAACCGCATCAAAATTACAGCTAAACTACAGAACAACCATCATTCAGAACTGCCTAAAATCTGGCTGAATGGAAGTCCTACAACTAGAGAATTAAAGGAGAAGATACATTGAGACTAGTAGGAGGAGTGGAGATGTGGAATGGGCTGGTCCCAATAAAAATCGGGAGGTATATGTTAGTTTTGGAGGTCCCCCTCCCTGAAGAGCAAGGGACCCAGCCCCACACCAGGACTCCCAGTTCAGTGTTCCAGTGTCAGGAAGAGAAGTCCTCATAACTTCTGGCTGTAAACACCAGTGAGGATTTTGGTTCAGTGACATGGAGGCTGCTGAAGTAGCAGGCAGTTTCTCTTAAAGGGCTATGCAGGTACTTATTCAGACTCAATTCCTCTGAGCTTTAGCACTGGGGCAGCAGCTTGAAAGGATACAGAGACATACGGGGAGGAATTGAATTGTCTGATACCAGGGTAAGAGATGGGGGAATGGGCAGCTCTCTCCCAGACAGACGTGCTACCAGAGGCCATTATTCCTTTGATGATCCCTCCCCGCACAGAGCTAGCATGTGAGCACCATATCCGAATCTCCATCAATCTGACTCTCACTGTTCACCCTGCTCTGATTATTCTCTGAGGCCCTGCTCCACCCAACTTTCAGACCCACCCAAGTTTTTCTACTGGCTTTAACATAAGAATGGCCTGTCTTTGTTCATGCTTCAGATTTTACTAAAATCTCTAAAATAAGCAGCATCTGGCCTCAAGGTGCGTGGTAGCCCTCACTAAATGGCTACAGGTTCAGCACTAACAGCAGCCAACCCTGGTTGGTAGCTTGGCCTAAACTGGGCACCTCCAAGCCCAGAACAATTAGCAGCCATCTGTAGATTGCTTTGTAGCTCATGCTGTGTGGTCCCAGGCAGAACACCGGTGGTGACTGACCTTGGCTGGTATCTCTTGAGAGGCTTCAGAGGCAGCACACTCATTGGGCAGCTTCAGAACAACTCAAAGCACCACCATCCAACCATTTTCACAAGTGACACACTCAAGGAACTGACTCAGTTGGCACCAGAGCCCCACAGAAGTAAGTTTTGCTCTGTGGAGTGGGCCCCCTGCACAGCTGATGCTCCAGGGGGTCAGAGGTCAATGGTTGCAGGCAATTCTTGCATCTGATCAGCCTGGGAGTTAATCCCTCCCATTGGTATGCCAACAGCAATCAAGGCTCAACTATAATAGTAGGGTGTATATAGCCCACACAGGAGGTGCACAACAAGTGCCAAATTTGGGTGACCTTGGAGGTTGTGCCACTGAACACCTACTACATTATGCCACACTATTAACCTTTGGGGATAAGCCAGTTATAGCTAACACATAGAAACAAACACAAGGAGACTGCCAAAATGAGGAGACAAAGAAACACGTCCCAAATGGAAAAAAATAAAATAAAAGTACAAGTCCTTTGGTTGATCTCTTACCCCCCTACCTCCTGCCCCCCAACCCTCCCCGGCCTTCCCGCTGCAGTTTGTATGCATGCATATAAGCATAACCAATGGACATAAGACACTGGGGGATAGGGTAGGCTAGGGTACTGTCTAGGGCGGGGGAAAAAAATGGACACATATGTAATACCCTTTGTAATACTTTAAGCAATAAAAAAGCAAATAAATAAAATTTTAAAAAATCACAAAAAAATAAAAATTAAAAAAAAAATAAATAAAAGAACAAAACCCCAGAAAAAGAACTACAAAATGAGGAGACAAAGAAACACGTCCCAAATGGAAAAAAATAAAATAAAAGAACAAGTCCTTTGGTTGATCTCTTACCCCCCTACCTCCTGCCCCCCAACCCTCCCCGGCCTTCCCGCTGCAGTTTGTATGCATGCATATAAGCATAACCAATGGACATAAGACACTGGGGGATAGGGTAGGCTAGGGTACTGTCTAGGGCGGGGGAAAAAAATGGACACATATGTAATACCCTTTGTAATACTTTAAGCAATAAAAAAGCAAATAAATAAAATTTTAAAAAATCACAAAAAAATAAAAATTAAAAAAAAAATAAATAAAAGAACAAAACCCCAGAAAAAGAACTAAACAAAGTGAAAACAAGCAATCAATTAGATGCATAGTTCAAAACACTGGTTATAAGGATGCTCAATGGCTGAAGCTGGTTTGGCTCAGTGGATAGAGCGTCGGCCTGCGGACTGAAGGGTCCCAGGTTCGGTTCTGGTCAGGGGCATGTACCTGGGTTGCGGGCACATCCCCAGTGGGGGATGTGCAGGAGGCAGCTGGTCGATGTTTCTCTCTCATCGATGTTTCTAACTCTCTATCTCTCTCCCTTCCTCTCTGTATGTATTTAAAAAAAATGGATGCTCAATGAACTTAGTGATAACCTCAATAGGATAAGAAAAAGACTAGTCAGAACTAAAGAATACATTAACTGATATTAAGCATAATTTACAGGGGATCAGTAGTAGAATAGATAAAGTTGAGAATCAAATCAGTGATTTGGAAGAAAAGGAAATAGAAAACATCCAGTAGGAGCAGCAAAAAGAAAAAAGAATCCAAAAAAGTGAGGATAGTGTAAGGAGCTTTTGGGGCAATTTCAAGCGTACCAACATTCACATCATGGGTCTGCAAGAAGGGGAAGAGAGAAAGCATGAAATCAAAAACCTATTTGAAAAAATAATGACAGAAAACTTCCATAACCTAGTGAAGGAAATAGGCATACAAGTCCAGGAAGTGCAGAGAGGCCCAAACGAAATGAATCCAAGAGAACCAAACCAAGACATCATAATTAAAATGCAAAAGGTTAAAGATAAAGAGAGAATCTTAAAAACAGCAAGATAAAAGCACTTAGTTATCTGTAAGAGAACTCCCATAAGACTGGCAGCTGAATTCTCAAAAGAAACTATGCAGGCCAGAAGAGAGTGGAAAGAAACATTCAAAATGATGAAAAGCAAAGACCTACAACCAAGATTACTCTACCCAGAAAAGCTATCATTTAGACTAAAAGGACAGATAAAGAACTTCCCAGATAAGAAAAAGCTAAAGGAGTTCATTAACATTAAACCAGTATTTATCAGATATTAAAGGTTCTTCTTTAAGAAGAAGGGGAAAAAAGTATAAACTATAATAAACACATATCTATCAACAATTGAATCTAAAAACAAAATGAGCAAGTAGAACAGAAACAGATGCAGAGATACAGAGAATATTTTGATGGTTGCCAGATGAGAAGGGGTTGAGAGAATGGTTGAAAAAGGTGAAGGGATTAAAAAGTAAAAATTGGTTGTAACAGAATAGTCACGAGGATGTGAAATACAGTATAGTAAATATAGACAATAATATTCTAATAACTAGGTATGGTGTCAGATGGGTGCAAGATTTAGCAGGATAATTGCTTAGTAAGTTATGTAATTTCTAATCACTGGGCTGTACACCTAAAACTAATATAAAAATGTATGTCAACTGCAGTTGGAAAATAAAAATGATTTCAAAATGGGGAAATAAAGAATATAGATGAATGCAGGAGATAATAAAGAGTTAAAATGACCTTAAAAAAACAACAGTAAAATATTGGCATAAAACCAGACATATAGACCAATGGAACAGAATAAATAGCCCAGAAATAAAGCCATGCATATATAGCCAATTTGATATTTAAATACACAATGGAAAAAGGATAGTATGTTCCACAAATTGCTTAGTGAAAACTGGATATACACATTCACAAGAATGAAATGGGACCCGTATGTTACACCCTACACAAAAATTAGCTCAATATGGATTAAGTACTTAACAACTAAAAGTATAAAAGCCCTAGAAGAAAACAGGGGGAAAGCTTCATGACATTGGTCTTAGCAATAATTTCTTGAGTATGACTCCAAAAATTCGAGCAACAAAAGCAAACATGAACAAGTGGGACTATATCAAACAAAAATCTTCTTCACAGCAAAGGAAACAATCAACAAGCTATTGACAACCTAGAGAATGGCAGAAAATATTTGCGTATTATATATCTGATAAGGAATTGGTATATAAGGAACTACTACTACTCAATAGCAAAAACAAAAAGACTAAACAAAAAAACTGATTAAAAAATAGACAACGGGGCCCCAGCTGGTTTGGCTCAGTGGGTAGAGTGTCGGCCTGCAGACTGAAGGGTCCCAGGTTTGATTTCGGTCAGGGGCATATGCCCAGGTTGCAGGCTTGATTCCCAGTAAGGGGCATGCAGGAGGCAGCCAATCAAGGATTCTCTCTCATCATTGATGTTTCTATCTCCTTCTTCCTTCCTTTCTAAAATCAATAAAAAAATATTTTTTAAATATTTAAATAGACAAAGGATTTGAATAGGTATTTCTGCAAAGAAGACACAAATGATCACCAGGATCACGAAAAGATGTGCTGTGCAACATTTCAAAGCAATATCTGCACTCCTATGTTTATTGCACCATTATTCACAATAGTTAAGATAGGAAAACAGCCGAAACCGGTTTGGCTCAGTGGATAGAGCGTTGGCCTGCGGACTGAAGGGTCCCAGGTTCGATTCCGGTCAAGGGCATGTACCTGGGTTGCGGGCACATCCCCAGTAGGAGATGTGGAGGAGGCAGCTGATCGATGTCTCTCTCTCATCAATGTTTCTAGCTCTCTATCTCTCTCCCAAATAAAAAATATCCTCTGTCAAGCTGTGATTTGTTGTAAATATCCATTCACCCAAGGATCGCACAGAAAACCACTTGGCTATCCCAGGTAGATTTTGATTCATCTCCATATTTGTCAGTGTCTCACCCATTCAGGAGCCAGAAGCTATCAGTCTCACTGGAAAGAAGAAATGTTTCAGTGTTTCAATGCTGTCTCCTCAAACATAGTGCCTCCTTAGAGAAAGTGGATCGAAAGATGTGGCTGTCTATAACTGTTTAGGGTTGGCAAGGGCCGTGGCCACTTAGGAAATGATGATTTGATTGCTCAAGTCCACTTGTGGTTTCCTATAGATTTCTTTGAAAAGGGGTCGAGATCATTAAAACATAGTTTGCTTTAAAATGTCTCTATCAAGTTCACACAGTTATCATGGGAACAGTGCATATCATTATGTTGTGCCTGATTAAATTTCAGAAGCTCCTTCATTCATGCCTGAGAACACACAATTTGAAATAAGACCTGCTGAAAGTGACTAACCCTGCTAATGAGCAAATATAATTTTTGTTGCTTGCAGAAGACAGTATGTTTTTGGGGTGTATTTCAGGGGAGACTTCCACATGAGTTTCACAATTTGAAATAAGACCTGCTGAAAGTGACTATTAACTCTGCTAATGAGCAAATATAATTTTTGTCGCTTGCAGAAGACAGTATGTTTGGGGGTTGTATTTCAGGGGAGACTTCCACATGAGTTTCATTCTAGCAGAAGAAGTATTTCCTGACTATTGACCTGGAGCAGCTCACGGGGATGTGCCTCTCTGTGGCAGATGCCAGATTGGCCTGAGTCCATCCTTGGGGTGGTTCATTGAAGTGAATTCCTTTATCTGAAAGACAATCTCTTGTGAAAGATTAATCTCTTATGATGTTTGGTCATCCTTAGACACAGCAAGGACATAGATATCTCTGCCTTATCTGCAACCTTTCCTTATTTCTTTGTCTTATCTAGAGACTGCTTCTAGGGCAGGCAGAGAATAAGTCTACCAGTACGCTCCATGCAATCCTGAGCTTTTGAGCACTCCTCAACCTTCATTAAAGCATTCGTGATCATGATGACACTGCTAATGTTGGAGGAATTCATTCTGAGAGATTAAGGTACCCATGACTAGGTGAGAGTTTCAGAGGAGGTGACAAATAAGAGAGTATTGTAGCTCATCTAAGCAAGCTCCCTGTTCTCATTCAGATAAGGCGTTAGTATCTGCGTATTACTCATGAGGCATCTCCCTTCTAAGGAGGTGCAACAACTTTTTCCAAGGTCACACACAGAATGAAGAAATTAAAAGATAATTATGGACCTCTAGTTGTTACATTGCAGCACCGGCACTTCTTTAAGCAGTGCTATTATATTAAGTGCAGAGTCCAAAAGGAATTGTCACTCTTGCAGAATATGACAGAAGGACCATATGTATCTTGGACAACCTTACAGCATATGAAGAGTTTGAAGACATAACTGAGGACACTTTCTGAAATGCTACGTGAGCCTCATTGGTTTGCTGAATGCTTTAGCCACTCTATTTTTAAATTAATCTTTACAAATAGGAAGCATATTTAGCATTCATGTTATTTATTATGATATTTTAAAGGCTTCATAGATTTCTTATCCTGATTAATTAAGATTAAGCTAATCTTTTTTTTTCATATAATCTAGGGATAGTCTTATTGCTTTAAAGAAAAGTATTAAAGAACTCTAGCTAACATAACTACCACTAGTTTTTGAGTGTAGTTACCATCCACAGTTTCTTTGGATAAAAAGTAAAAATATAACTTACTGTGACTTAAACCTCAGCATTAAGTCTTAATATATTTAATTAATTACCATACTTCATTCAACAAACATTTATTAAACACATATGGACAAGAAACTCTGGGGAATATAAAAATGAATAAGACCCATTCTTACCTTATCACCGAATTGCAAATCCTCATTTAAAAAGTCCTTAACAGAAGGTAGGGTATAACAAAAATCAAAGGAGGTAAAAACAAAGTGTTTTGGAATCACAGGGGAAAGAAACTGTGATGTA
The DNA here is from genome assembly GCF_000327345.1 of Myotis davidii. Classification (NCBI taxonomy): domain Eukaryota; kingdom Metazoa; phylum Chordata; class Mammalia; order Chiroptera; family Vespertilionidae; genus Myotis; species Myotis davidii. The sequence continues at coordinate 101,389 of NW_006292588.1, read as the reverse complement.
TTCCAGAGGAGTTAGGGAGATTTTATGGAGGAGTGGCAACAGAGCTGAGCCTTGAAGCATGGCTGAGATTTCATTAGAGGGAGAGGAAGTCGCTCTAATGACTAAAGAGAACAGCTTGAACAGAAAATCCTGGAGCAGGCAGTCTGCTTACTAGAGTGACAGTAGAACAGACTAGTGAAAGACAAGACTAGGGAAGTATATTATCGCTGCCTATAAGTTTATAATTGTGTGTTAAAGACTTTGACCTTTATAATACAAGCATTGAGGAGTCGTTGAAAATTATTTAGCAAAGAAGTGGCATGGTCAGAATTGTACCTTGTGAACAACAGTCTGCAGCTGTGTGCCAAACAGTGGGAGAGAAAGACTATGGAACAGAGGTAAGATAGGAAGCCACTGAGATGCATGAAGAGATATACGGGGGGTAAACAAGACTAAATTCAAATAGGAAAAGAAAGAAAAGGATCCTTGAGGGCACTGGTGGGAGGATCAAATGCTGCATTTATTTTTGCATAATGCATGCAGTCAATCCCTGAACAACTACTCAGGGAGAGGCATTGCATTAAGTGATGAAGATACAAGTGTGAAAAAATATATAGCCTTTGTTTCTAGGAGCTTGGAATCTAAGATGGGACAAAGATAAATAAACATGTAATAAAAGCACAATAAAAATAAGAACTGTAAATATGAGAGAATGTTCCAGAAGGGGGAACAGATGTGAAATGGTCAAAGATGGGACAGAATAAGACTGGTATATTTAAGGAGCTACAGTAATTTGGCCTGGCTAATGCATGGAATATAAGGCAGCAAATTGAAAAAGATAAGACTGGAAATATAATGATCTACCAGATAATGGCAGATCCTCTAAACCACATTGAGTGTCTGTACTACATGTTCAGGCCAATGGGAAAAACAAGTGAATGAAGACCAAAAGAAAAATCAGGGGTGGAGATAGGTATAGAAAGGATAAAATTCAATGATTTTGAGAAAATTATAAAAACCCAAAGGGTTTAACAATTAGGGAGTGAGGGCTTTTATAAGAGCAGTTTCAAAGAATCACTGGGGCAAATTCCAGATTACCAAGGGCTTGAGAAGAGAAAGAAAGGTAGTTGGTGTTACATCATCTTTTAAGTAGACAACGAAAGGGGAAAGGAAAGATAGTTGTAAAAGAAGTAGCAGTATCTAGAAAAGTGCGCCTTTTGTTCATAGACAGTAAGGACATGAAGATTTTATCACAATAATGGAAGAAGCTCAAAGAAGAGATTGCAAAGAAGAGCTGCAAAGGAGCTGAAAGAAACACTAGCTGGAGCAAGAAAGGAATGGTATTAAAATGTAATAAGAATCCCCAGCTGTTGTGGCTCAGTGTTAAGCATTGACCTATGAACCACGAGGTCAGGGTTTGATCCCCAGTGGGGGGCATGGAGGAGGCAGCTGATCAATGATTCTCTCTCATCATTAATGTTTCTATCTTTCCTTCCCTCTCCTTTCCTCTCTGAAATCAATAAAAATATTTTTTTTTAAAAAAGATGTAATAAGAAGCTGTAGGAAAATTTTCCCAAACCTAAATGTGAAGTTATAAAAGTCCTATCATGATTTCCATACTCAATTTAGGAAAAAATAAATAAATACAAAATATATTTTTAGAAAGTCTTATACAGAAATCTATCACATGCAAGATTTATCCAACAAAATCTTTGATGTTTCCAGGAAGCCTACAAAACTTTGCAGAACTCACCTCCCAGTTATAAAAGACATTACTTTCAGCCGGGAGTATTTACTGTTTTTGGGGAAAGAACCTGCAAAAGAGGCATTGCACTCTTTCAAGTTGATAAAAACCCATCCCAGAATGGTTCATGATTCCTGATCCTTTGGGTTTAATTAGACAATGAAGTGTCCTTGTTGGAATTACACTTTCTTACAGGATAGAAAAGATGCCTCTTGCCAGGAAGAATGAGACAGCCAGGTGAGAGCACAGCTGGAGGTCTGGGCTGTCTGGGCTGGCTGTCAGAGATCAGATGTCCTTCCCTTGTACTGTCTTCTCTTCTGCCAGGCAAGCACCCAACACTTCACAAATGTTTTGATGTTAATGCATCTATCACTGTCTTAAAGTAGAAGCCTCCCAGCAACCACACACTGGCTTAAGCATGGAGTGTAAACATCACAGGAATTGTTGGGGATCAAGGGGTAGGGTGGAAAATATAAATAAAACTCTACAATTCGACTTCACTTGTCTTTGCTACTCTTCTTGATGTTTCTTCTTTATGCTTGGATCTTGATGGTGAACCTGGGAACATACAAAGCCAGACTATGCAGAAGGCAGACTGAAATATATATAAAAGCCTAAGCGGCCATCTGACTGTTCAACTATCCAACTGGTAGCTATGGTGCACACTGACCACCAGGGGCAGATGCTCAATGCTGCTGAGCTGCGGTGACTTGGCAGCTGTGATTATCGGGTGGCGCACCGGGAAGAAGAGAGGAGGGAGACTGATTCTGGGGTGCATCACCTGAGAATTGCCCTCTTGCAATCTGGGACCCCTTGGGGGAAGTCGGAGAGCCGGTTGTGGCCCGATCCCTGCAGGCCAGGCCAAGGGAATCCACTGGTGCACAAATCCATGCACCGGGCCTCCAGTTGTAAATAAAGCTGCAAAATACATATATTTTTTTGGAAGATGTCTTCATTTCTTTCTAATAAATATCCAGAAGTGGACTTTCTGATCAGATGATAGTTCTACATTTAATTTTTTTTTTGAAACCTCCATATTGTTTTTCATAGTAGCTGCCCCAAGTTACATTCCCACTAGCAGTGCACAAGTTTTCTGCTTTCTTCACATCTTTGCCAGCATTGTTAACTCTTGTCTTTTTTATGATAACCATACCAGGCATAAGGTGATATTTCATGTGTTTTTTTATGTGTTCCCTAATGCTTAGTGAACTTGAATACTTTTTCATGTACCTGTCACTCATTTGTGTATTTTTGGAAAAAATGTATATTCAGGTCCTCTGCCCATATTTGTATTAGATTAATTGGATTTTTGCTGTTGAGTTATATGAGTTCTTAATCTTTTGGATATTAACCCTTTATCAGATATATGATTTGCAAGTATTTTTTATTTTCCAAGGCTTGTCTTTTTTTTTTTATCATTTCTTTTGCTGTGCAGAATTCTTTTATTTCGATGTAGTCCCACTTGTTTTTATTTTGGTGTTTGTACTTTAGGTACCATATACCCAAAATCAATAAAATACTAACAAACTGAGTTCAGCAGTACATTAAAAGGGTCAAAGTCCATGTCAAGAAGGGTTATTTGTTTGTTTGTTTCTTTTTAGGGCTGAGTAGTATTCCATTGTATAAATGTACCACAGATTTTTTTTTGCTTTTTAAAAAAAATGTTTATTGTCTAAAGTTTTACATATGTCTCCTTTTCCCCCAATTGACACCCCCCATCAGCCATTCCGACCCCAGGCAAGCCCCCACCACCCCAGTGTCTGTGTCTATTGGTTATGCTGATATGCATGCATACTAGTAGAAGTCCTTTGGTTGCTCTCTAACCCTCCCTCCCCTACCATTTGTCTCTGGATCTATTCTTGTTCAGTATTCTTAGGATATAGTCCTAGAAGTAGGATCACTGGGATCACTAGGTCAAATGGCAGTTCCATTTTTAAGGAAACTCCATACTGTTTACACAGTGGCTGCACTAGTCTGCATTCCCACCAACAGAGCATGAGGGTTCCTTTTTCTCTGTATCCTTGCCAGCACTTGTTGTTTGTTGATTTGTTGATGATAGCCATTCTGACTTGTCTGAGATGGCATCTCATTGTTGTTGTGATTTGCATCTCTCAGATAATTAGTGACTTGGAGCATGTTTCCATATGTCTCTGGACCTTCTGTATGTTCTCTTTTGAAAAGTATCTATTTAGACATTTTGCCCATTTTTTTTGATTGGATCATTTATCTTCCTTTTGTTAAGTTTTATGAGTTCTCTGTAAATTTTGGAGATTAAATCCTCATCAGAAATATCATTGGCAAATATGTTCTCCCATGCAATGGGCTTTCTTGTTGTTTTTGTACCACAGCTTTTTTATCCACTTACCTACTGATGTCATTTGGGCAATCTTACCTTTTGCGACCGCATGAATGGGCCTGGAGAGTATTATGCTGAGTGAAATAAGCCAGTTAGAGAAAGACAAATGCCATATTATTTCACTTATATGTTGAATCTAATGTACAACAAAATAGAAATAGCTCTTAGATACAGAAAACAGACTGAGAGAGCTATTAGAGGGGAGGGAAAAAGTGAATGGATTAAACAAACAATCAAACAAAAAAATCACTCATAGACACAGACAACAATATGGTGATTACCAGAGGGAAAAGGGGTAGGGGGAAATAGAAGGGAGGAAATGGAGATAAATGGTGATGGAAGGAGATTTGAGTTGGGGTAGTGAACACAAAATACAATATATGATATGTATTATAGAACTGTAGACCTGAAACCTATATAACTTTATTAACCAATATCACCCCAATATATTCAATAACAAAAGAAGTTTTTTTTATACTTTCTTTTGGGAATTGTATGATTTTCAGTCTTACATTTAAGTCTTTAATAATACATTTTGAGTTAATATTTATGAGTGGTATAAGATAAGGATGTACTTTTATTCTTTTACATGAGAATATAATTTTTTCCAGCATAATTTATTGAAGAAACTTTCTTTTTTCCATTGAGCATTGCTTATTCTAGTATCAAATATTATTTGACTGTATATGCATGGATTTATTTCTGTCTCTCAATTCTATTCCATTGGCTAAAGTGTCTGATTGTATGCCAGTGCAATACTGCTTTGTATGCTATAACTATGCAATATAGTTTGAAATCAGGGTGTCTGATGTCTCCCACTTTGCTCCTTCTCAGGATTGCTTTGGCTGTTCAGGGTATTTTGTAGTCTCATATACATTTTGAGGTTCTTTTCTACTTCTGTAAAAACTGCCAGTGGAATCCTGAAAGGAAAAGCGTTAAATCTACTGATGGCTTTGGGTATTATGACTATTTGAATAACATTAAGTCTTCCAATCCATGACTGGATAGGATATGTTTTATTTACTTGTGTCTTCTTCAATATCATTCACCTATGACTTCAAGTTTTCAGTGTAAAAATTTTTCACCTTCTTGGTTAAATATTTTATTGTTTTAGATGCTATTGTAAATAGCATCATTTTCTTTATTTCTTTATCAGATAATTTGTTTTTGGTGTTTATAAACACTACTGATTTTTGTATAGTGATTTTCTTTCCTGAAACTTTGTAAATTAATTAGATTAACAGATTTTTGGTAGAAGCTTTAGGATTTTCTATATATAAAATCATGAAATCTGCAAGTAGGGGCAATTTTTCTTCTTCCTTTCAAATTTTGTTGAATTTTTCTTTTTCTTTTTTTTAATACATTTTATTGATTTTTTAAGAGAGGAAGGGAGAGGGATAGAGAGTTAGAAACATCAATGAGAGAGAAACATCGATCAGCTGCCTCCTGCACACTCCCCACCTGGGATGTGCCTGCAACCAAGGTACATGCCCTTGACCAGAATCGAACCTGGGACCCTTCAATCCGCAGTCCAATGCTCCATCCACTGAGCTAAACCGGCTAGGGTGAATTATTTCTTTTTCTTACATGATTGTTCTGGCTAGGACATCTAATACCATGTTGAATAGCAGTAGTGAGAGTGGGCACCTTTGTATTATTCTCTACCTTAGAGGGAAATTTATCAATTTTTCACCACTAAGTATGATATTAGTTATGAGCTTGTTATATATGTCCTTTATTATGTTGAGGTACGTTATTTTGTGCCTAATGTGCTAAGGGTTTTTATCATCAACAGAAGTTGAACTTTGTCAAATGGTTTTTCTGTATCTGTTAAAATGAATAATCATTTTTTTCTTTCATTCTATTAATGTGATATGTCACATCAATTGATTTTTCATATGTTGAAACATCCTTGCATCCCAGGGATGAAATCCACTTGATCGTGGTGAATGATCCTTTTAATGTGCTGCTGAACTCAATTTGCTAGTACTAGTATTTTATTGAGAAATTTTGCATCTACATTCATCAGGCATATCGGCCTGTATTTTCTTTTCTAGTAGTGTCCTTTTCTGGCTTTGGTATTAGTAATGTTGGCCTCATTGAATGAGTTTGGGACTGTCCTACCTTCTATTTTTTAGAAGAGTCTGAGAAATGTTGGTATTAATTCTTCGGTAAGTGTTTGGTAAAAATTTACCAGTAAAACTGTCTGGTGTTCGGAATTTCTTCATTGGGAGGCTTTTTTATTTTTTATTACTGATTCATTCTCCTACTAGGACTATTCAGATTTTCTATTTCTTCTTGATTCAGTCTTGGAAGGTGTGTATTTCTTAGATTTTTTTCATTTATTCTAGGTTGTTCAGTTTGTTGGCATATAGTTATTCAAAATAGCCTCTTATGATTCTTTTTATTTCTGTGGTATCAGTTGTGATATCTCCTCTTTTATTTATGATTCTGTTGATTTTCTTGGTTAGTCTAGCTAAAGTTTGACAATTTTGTTTCTTTTTAAAGAGCCAACTCTTAAAAAAAGAGTAGTTTTGTTAGTTTTTCTATTTTGTATTTCACTTATTCCCACTCTATTCGTATTTCTTTTCTTTACAAACTTTGTGCTTAGTTTGTTCTTTCTATTTTTTCCTTGAAGTGAAGAGTTAGGTTTTTAATTTAAGATCTTTCTTGCTTTTTTTTCTAGCATCCCATAAATTTTGGTATATTGTGTTTCCATTTTCTCAAGAAACTTTTCATTAGTCTCAAGATACTTCTCTATTTTTTCTTTAGTTTCTTCTTTGGTCTATTGATTGTTCAAGAGACTATTATTTAATTTTCATGTATTCATGGGTATTCCAATTTCCTACCCGTTATTGATTTCTAATTTCATCCGATTGTGGTCAGAGAAGAAACTTGGTGTAACTTCAATCTCTAGAATCTGGTAAGACTTGTTTTGGGATCGAACATATAGTCTATACTAGAAAACGCCAAGATCTCAGCACTGGTTGCTGCAAGTTCCCTTCCTCTTTTTCATCATAATCAGATTCCCAGTAATCAAGCACACCAGGTTTCCCCCTGACCCTCATGAGTCAAGACTGAACTGGGGACTCTCAAAAAGCTACCCATAATTCTGGGGGAGCTAGATGTCATGCCTGGGCTCTCTTTTTCCACTGAAGAAACCATAGGTTCATGGGAGACCTCTCTGAGTGGTTCTGTGACAGCCTGTGGAAGGGGCAGTGTGGCCCATGTTAGCCGCTCCTCTAATCCTTCTAATGCAGTATTTCTTGGTCTCTGTGGTGCAAGGGGAAGTTCAGTCTCACCTCTGTTTTCTAGTATTTTCTTCTGGTGTCTTGTTCATGAAGAGTTGTTAGTTGTGCCTCTTGTGAGTGGGAACAAAATTGAGAATAACTTATGTCAGCATCTTGGTAACATCACTTTTCCACATTTTTCTTGATCCATTTATCTCTCAATGGACATTTAGGTTATTTTTATATATTGGCTATTGTAATAATGCTGCAATGAATATGGAAGTGCTGGTATCTCTTCAAGATCCTAATTTCAATTCCTTTGGCTAAATCCCCAGGAGTGGGCTTGCTGACTCATATGGTAGTTCTTTTAATTTTTGGAGGAATCTTTTTTCCACAGTAGCTTTACCAATTTACATTTCCACCAATATTGTATCAGGGTTCCCCTTCAGCCTCTATTTTTTTCCCTTTCCTTCCTTCCTTCCTTCCTTCCTTCCTTCCTTCCTTCCTTCCTTCCTTCCTTCCTTCCTTCCTTCCTTCCTTTCTTTTTTTATAATAGATATCCTAACAGGCATTAAGTGATAGCTCATTATGTTTTGGTTCACATTTTTCTGATGAATAGTGATGTTGAGCACATTAATTGTTGGCCATTTGTATGTCTTCTTTGGAGAAATGTCTGTTTAGGTCCTTTGTCAATTTTTTAAACAACTTAGTTTTGTTGTTGTTGTGTTACAAAATACTGTCTATAACTTTTATGTACAGTTGAAAGAGTATTAATAAAACTAATACCCATATCAATGTCAGCAAGTACAATGTTGTCAATATCTTTGGAATATCCTGTGTCTATCTCTAAACACATCTCCTCTGTTTCCTCTCAGAGTTAAACACTATTTTATGTTAATTGTTCTCTTGTTTTCCTTTATAATTTTATTTCTAATGTGTATAGCTCAAATTAACCTATTTTACTAGTTTTACCAAATACATAGAAACATATACATTTTTTAAAGATAATTTCTCTTGTAATGTATAGGATTATTTCCAACTCATCAGATCTGGTAGTTCTTTAGTCAGAATTTAACATGAAGCCAGTGGGCAGCTTTTCCTGAATAGTCCTGGGCAAAAGCAGTAATGAGTGATTTTACTCTTTCCTTGGGCTAGTTTTCATCTGAAATGAGTTGCTACCTCCAGACAATAATGTGTAGGCCGGTTGAATGGGGGCCCAGTGGTCCTCATCCCTTACAAATATTGGACTGTACTGAAGGGAAGAAGGCCCTGGTAGTGTCCTCTCACCCAACCCATTTAGATCCTGGTCCTCGTTCTCTTGGGGTGCAGGGTATTCCTAGCGTTTTCTTGCTCCCACCCAGGCGGGAGGTGGGGTGGGGTGGGGTAGTGCAGGGTGGTGGCGGCTCAAGTCCAGTTGAGGTTTCTCTCTCCATCTGTATGACCAGAGTGTGGACGGGCCCAGCTAGCTCCGCAGCCAGAACAGCTTGGACAAGCCAGTGTCACTACAGGGAGCTCAGTCCCTGGAAGCCAGAGCTCACCACCGCCACGCGGGTGTGTCTCGCTGCCTGGTGGGACCACGGGGCCGCCGCTCTCTGTATGCAGTTCCAGCGCTTGGGTTCAGGGCCTGCTCCAGTTTTGTGCGAATGAGGGCTTCTACGGGGCCTAGGGTCCCGGATCCTGCACTGCTCCTGCTCCCAGACAGCCAGATGCGGCCGGCCATGGAGAACAGGGGTCTGATCAGCTGCCCACAGCATCCGTTATCCTTCAGCTCAGCCGCGGCTACACCAGTTTCGGTTCAGGGACCCGATTCCTGGCGTTCTAGGCGAACTGTGTATGTTTCTATGTATTTCTCTGTTTGCTAGCATAGGATTAATCCATGCTGAAAAAAGCTGTAGTTCATTTTATTTTCAAATTTTTGCATAATATTTCTTTGTTTGGGTAGTCCACAAAATAGTCACCCAGGCTTCTGTCGTCAAGCATGTAGTTTTGTTTTGCTTTGTATTACTATTATAAACCATGCTCTTACAAGCTGTCAGGTATGACTCTCTATTCATCTCACCTGTTGCTTAACATCTGGCACTAACAGCCAATTTGCTCCAGTGTTATCCTTTTAGGAATATTTGTGTAAGCAAACACCCCTAAAAAGATAGGAATAAGGACTACTCTGGAGCTCATTTATTTATGTTCCCAGAAAATAAAGATAGAGAGACCCTCTACCTAAAGATATCCCAGGATAATAAAGACAGAGATGCCCACATTTTATCCCCTGACCCCCCCAGAGAATTGCTTATATTTCAGCCTAATAAGGTATTGTCACTCTCTGGAAGGAAGAATAAGCAGGTTTGTCAGCAACTCTTAAATAAAACCAGGTCTCTTTGTCTCAGGGTTTCTCTCTGTAATGCATTTTCATTGCTTGTACCAGCAACACCTGGCTCTCACCACATCATCCTGAGGGAATTGGGGTCTACAAGTTACTCTGACCATTGCTTTTGCTATGAATAATAAACTATCTGCTTCTAACTCTAACGGCTTGTTTCTTTCTGCCAGAATCCATGAATCTCTGACTGGCTAACTCGTCAGCTTGCTAGCAGGGTGAAATAATCAAGTTCTGGACTTGATGGTTTACTATAAACATTCTTGTCTATGCCTCTTGGAGCACTGGTTCAATAAATTCTTAGGTGAAATGCCTAGAAGAAGAATAAGTAGCTTACAACTTTACTAGTTAATTCCAAGTTGTTTTTAAAAATGGTTAAACTCTTTTGCCTTCCACTCAATAATGCTAGAGTTTTTGGTTCTGTATCTTCACCAATACTATGCCTAGTGTTTTCAGTTTTACTCAACCTACTTGGTATGAAAATGCATCTTATTATGATTTTAATATGCAGTTTGCTGATTTAATAAAACCAAGAAATTTCTCATATATATAATAGCAATCATTGTTTCCTCATCTGAGAAAGGCCAGTGCATGGTTTTGTTATGTGTTTCTATTGGGTTGAATGTCTTTGTCTAGTTAATTCCTATGGGTTCTTTGTTTTTCTGGAGCCTAGTCATTTATTAGTTATATGATATGCAAATATTTCCCAGTTTTTTGCTTTTGTTTTATTTACCATGTATTTTGATAAGTAGAGAAAGTTACCTTTAATGTAAAATTTATCAGGGTTTTTCTTTATTATTTTGCTTTGGGATCTTATTAAGAATCATTTTCTACTCCTCAAAACATAAAAATTTGTATCTTTTCAAATTTAACATTTTGTGTTTAACGCTTAAATCTTTGAACCATCTAGAATTGATTTGTATGTATGTTATGGGGGAAGATACCATTTTAGTTTTTCCCATGTGGATAAGAAATTGTCAGAATATAGTTTATTGAACTGTCCATCCTTTTCACCCAGAGCTACAATGCCAGTTCTACCATATATCAGGTTTCAACACAAAGGTGGGCTTGATCTAGGGCTATGTATTCCATTGGTATATTTGTCACCCCTGCCTTGATGCTATTTACTACATATTACTATAGTTACATAATTTCTGTAGCATTATCATGTCTTGTTAACTGATATGGCAGGTTTGTTCCCAGTTTTTCTTCAAATATATACTTCCTTTTCCGAATACATTTTAGAATCAAATTATCAAATTCCACAATAAATGGTAACTATTTTAATTAGAACTGTATTTAATCAACCCTAGCCAGTTTGGCTCAATGGATAAAGCATTGGCCTGTGGACTAAAAATTCCCAGCTTCAATAGCCAATCAAGAGCACATGCCTGGGTTTTGGGCTCGATCCCCTGTAGGGGGCGTACAGAAGGCAGCCGATCGATGATTCTCTGTCATCATTGATGTTTCTATCTCTCTCCCTCTCCCTTCCTCTCTGAAATCAATAAAATATATTTTTAAAAAATAAAATAAATAAAAAAGAAATGTATTTAATCACATATTTATTTTGAGGAAATTCTTATCTTTACATTATTGCATAAAAAATGTTGCATATAAATAGTGATGGCAGACTTCCTTATTTTTATTTCTCAGTTTTAAGGAAAATGCTCTTGAAATTACTTATTGAGTATGACTTTAATGTAGTCCCTTTAGGAGCTGAGAATATTTTCATTCAATCCTAGTTTGCTAAAACACATATGAACTCTGAATTTTATAAAATGCTGTTTTCTTGTCTAAGAGATAATCGTGTAGTATATTACCTTAAGAAAATTATGAACTTTTTAACAGTGAAACAGCTTTGCATCTTGATACTAAAACCAAAAATGTGGGTGTTTTGTCTCACAAAAATTGAAGAATGAAGTCTCAGACAAAAATAATTAATGGAACCAACATTTATTGAGAGAAGCCAGTCCTGGAAAAGGTGCAGCTGGGGTTCCAGGAGCAGCCCAGTGTCCAGAGCTTCCTTTCCATGTTACAGTTGGGAGTAGTTGAGTATCCACGCTAATTACAGTCCAATAGCTCACGTGTGGAGGCCCACATGGTCATAAGCCACGTGGGCACTGGGGACGTCGTGCTCCGCAACAGGAATGGCAGGTACCCATTGAGAGCGGCACAGGGAGAAGCTGGATTGCGGCTTTAATTTGGGGATGAGTGGGGAGGAGAGACAGTCTTGTTAGCTCCTGATTGGTTATCTGCAAACTGCCTGTCTTAGTAATATCCATACATTTTAAAGTTTATGCCACTCACCTTAACCCTTCCTCCCGGCCCAGTTGGATGCCATAGTAACTCTGCCTAACTGGGTTCTGGTTTCACTTGCTCCTCCCATGGTTCTGCTCTGCTGTACCTAGCTTCTTTCTGTCTCAGCACTACACGCAACTTAAATTTTATACATCAGAGGATTTGAATTGTCTTTTTTTTTTTTTTTAGTTTTACATATATTTTTATGAATGAGAAAAGACCTGTGACTTTTTTTCTCACATTTTTCATTTCGTATTTGGGCATCATATTTATTCTAGGTTTATTTAATTCCTTTATCAGATCTTTTTGAGTTTATTTTTTATGTTAAGCAGTGATCTGCTAATTTGGAGAAATTAACAAATAAAACAATCGCAATCCCTGCCCTTGTTGAGCTTACCTTTGAACTATTAACATAAAAACATTCAAACCTATAAAGAATTTTTGTGAGTTTATTTGAGCCAAACTGTCGACAATTTCCGGGAAGTAGAATCTCAACGTAGTGGGATAATGCTCTGGAGAATGGCAGTTTTTCACTTTGTTTCATACATTACCATCAAAGGAGGAGAGGTAAGTGGGCTACATGAAATCCATTGGTGATAGATTAGGGAGCTAGGAGAAAGCAAAGCAGGGAAACCTCTGGGATTGGATAAAAAGTAAAATCACAGTCACATACTTCTTTTACTTAGGTGGGTTCAGGATAGTTAAAAGTCAACAATTAACATGATAACAATAACAATGAAGGAATTTATGTCTCCATTCTGGCACCCAGCACATTTGGTTGTGCCCTGAGGGGGCTGGAAAAAGGGAAGTTACACTTTACCCTGACATTTTTCAGGGATGTGATCTGAGATGCAAAAAGACAATAGTCTCAGTTAAGGTAAAGACTGACCTTTGTCAGGGAAGATACCAACCTAGGACATGACTACCCACCATAAATGGCTTTTAGTTAAAGTTTTAATTTCAGACTGTCTTTTGTGCTTACTTTAGGTCTTTGAGTTTGCAAGACTGCAGGCCTTTCCTGAGCTTGTTCGGTTAGCATGTGGGCTTTTAATTTCTTTTTTTTACATCCACAGAATGTAGCAAAATGGATAATAAATAATAAGCATAGTGAGTAATTTGACTATATAGTATATTAGAAGAGGATATATGCTATGGAAAAAAAAACAGGGTCAAAAAAAGGATCAAGTATACAAGTATACAAGGGGGCAAGTTACAATTTCAAATAGAGTGGCTAAGGGAGCTAGCTGTCATTGTGAAGGGACATTTTGGGGAAGGCATTGAAGAGAGTAAAGAAGTGAGCCACATGGCTATCTGGGGCAGGAGCATTCTAGACAGAGAGAAAAGTGTCTGCAGGGATCCTAAGGTGGGCATGTCTGTAATGTGTTCCACAAACATCCAGGATGGCAGTGGGCCTGGGTAAGTGAGGAAGAGTAGTGAGGTAAGAGGTCAGAGGGGCAAGTATAGTCAGGTCATGTGGGATCTTTGGGACTCTAAGAACTTGGCTTTACGCTGAGGGAAGCCAGGAGCTATTGTAAGGTGTGAGCAGGGAAATGACATGAGCTGTCTTACATTTTAGGAGTATGATTCCAGCTACTGTGCTGAGAGCAGCCTGTAAGAAGGCAAAGACAGACGCCGGAGACACTTGCAGTAATCCAAGCAAGAGACTAGGGCAGGTAGCAATAGTGGTGGTGAGGGTTGCTCAGATAATGATAGTTTTTAAGGTAGATCCAACACAATTTCCTCATAGATTGGATGTGGGAAGAAGAAAGGAGTGAAGTATGGCCCAAGTTTTGTGTCTGAGCAAGTAAAATGGGGAAGATGTAGGTGGAGCAGGTTTGGTGAGGAGTGGGAGAAGTCAGAAATTCAGTTATAGGGAGTCTTAGGGTCATAAGACTAAAAGGGGTAAAGAATTGTGAATTTATTAGGTCATCTGGAAAACCAGATGGGCTGAGCCCCCAAATGGTGCCAGCACCCAGGGACAGGGAGTCAGATTTTAAAGGACTCTAGGCGTGCTTTTTCTGGGCGGAGAATTCTCTGGGCAGGTCCTAAAGAGAAAGATACTGGTCTTAGCAAGTGGAATGTAGTTTTAGCAAGTGGCATGTGGTCTAAGCAAAGGGGGGTGTCAGGTGTGAAGTGGTCTAAGGTCAGTTCTCAGAGGAGGGGTATCCATTAAATTATTTGATCAGACCTAACATCCCAGCCTTTTTGTTT
>NW_006292588.1:72113-87025 GCF_000327345.1 Myotis davidii | reverse complement strand
GGTTGGAGTGAAGGGTTGCAGCAGTATGATTTCTCCAAGAGACTGGTTGGTGAGGGCTCGAAAGTGGTCCTGTTGAGTGACTTAGGAGGTAAAAGCTGGTCCTGAGGCTGCCACATCATCATTTCTCTGGTTTTGCTGCTTCTCTGGGGCTGGGGTTTAAAAACAACTGAGGCCAAGATGCTAGCTTTAGGAGGGAAAGATCAGGGGTCTAAACTGCCTGACTAGTAATATGAAAGGGGAGGATATGTTACGCTGGGGCAAGGGTCTTGTTCTCCCCCTTGCTAGGCATCTGGAGCTTTCTGGCCCAGTGAGTTTCTATCCCTGTACCTGGCCCATTGTCTTTGCTCTGGGGGTCTCAGGGTCTACAGTCCCCCTTCTAGGATTTTTGGAGAAAGAGGTCCAGGGCTCTTAGCTGCTCCTGATGAAAGGAGATGACATTTTCCTTAAGAGCCAAAATCCTTGCTGTCAGAGGGATGATGAGGCCTGAGTACAAAAAGAGGTTGTGATGGTGTCTAAGGATGGTATTTTCTGAGTACAGGTAGGGTTAGTAAACTGGTGGAGACAAATTTTATAAATTTTGCTATTACTGAGGCAAAAGCTAGAATAACAAGAATTATGACAAATGGTCTAGTGGAAGGAAAGAGACATTGGTTTGAAGGGTGTAAGTCTAATATATGAAAATGAGGTTTGTTCTCTTAGTTTCATTTGTACTTGGGTGTGGTCAGCAAATGGCACTAATTGGGTTTCTGCTATCTGTTCCCCTGAGTAGGTTGATTTAAGATATTTACCTTCTAGTTAAGGAGGAAAAATACAAACCACTCACTATCAAGTATCCGTGGTTTAGGGAAGACAGGATTTACTATATGGTTGCAGACTGCTTGGTATCTAGATTTCCTAGATGGCTGCAAACTGCTGTAATTATCTCAGTTTCCCTATTCTGCTTGTCCTGACTTACTGGCCTATACCATTTAAGGACCAAATGTTAGGGTCACCAAAGGAGGAATGCGCAAGGCTGAAAGGGGTAAAGAATTATGAATTTATTAAGTCACCTGGAAAACCAAATGGGCTGAGCCCCCAAATGGTGCCAGCATCGAGGGACAGGAGTCAGAGATTTTAAAGGACTCTAGGCAGGCTTTATTTGGGCAGAGAATTCTCTAGGCAGGTCCTGAAGGGAAAGATACTGGTCTTAGTAAGTGGGATGTGGTCTTAGCAAGTGGAATGTGGTCTAAGCGATAGGGAATGTCAGTTGTGAAGTGGTTTAAAGGTCAGTTCCCAGGAGCGGGGGTATTAAATCTGTAAAGGAAGCTTTACAGATTTTCAAGTGGAGATGCCTAGTGGCAGGTAGATATATGAAGCTGGAGTTTAAGCAGGAGGAAAACATACATTTATGAGTGAATATGTACCAAGAAGCAAGTATAGAGAAAAATAAGAACCAAGCACTCAGGCCTAAGTGGCCAGGGAGAAGAGGATGAATCAGCAAAGGATCCCGAGAATGACGATAAGTTTTGCTTGTTTTGAAAGGACCGTACATGTAATATGAATTTAGGCCCTAAACCCCCTGAAGGTGAGCTGGTGGTAAGAGACTCTTAAGAAACTCTATGTTCTCCTTGTTCATCCTGATCCCTGCCATGACGTTATATAGAAGCTTCATGGCCAAGTCTCCAGTCCAACCTCTTACTATTCCTAGACCTCTCATTTGACTCCTCCCTGCTCTTGTGACCCATCAAAAGTTTTGGGCACCTGGGTGCTTACCTCAGGGCAAACATAATACTCGGGATCTGTGTATTCTTTCCATGATTGACCTACAAATAGTTGTTTTACTTTGCATCACCTCAAACTGTACTTTAGCAAATTGTATTTGAGCTAGAATCCTATATAATAAAGAGGGAATATGCAAATTGACCACCACTCCACCACAAAAATGGCAGTGGCCATGGCGGAGGTGAGGTTTCTATAACACAACATGGCTGCACCCACAGCAGAGGCCAAGTTCCCGTAAGGAGCCTTAATGAGCAATCAGCAGGGACCTGAGGATGTGCCCCCCCACCCTCGTGGCGCTTGACAGGGGACCTCAGGCCACGTACCCCCACATTGACACTAGGCCGGGGGACCTGAGGCTGCACCTCCCACCTGGCAGGGCTTGAAAAGGGTGAGACCAGCCAGGCCTGGATCTAGCCCAATGGGAGGGCAGCCAGGTCTGGGTGTCATGTGATTTTGAGGTGCACATGGGTGGGCGGGGACTTGACTCTGGGTCCCATGGTGTGCCACAGATTCTGATAGGAGGAAGATTTTCATATAGATTTTGCTAATTTTATTTCATCTCTGACACTTCTATTATAGAGAAAGGGCAAATAGCAATATTAAAATATTTCCTTTAATTGATCCCCTTTTAATGTGCACAAATTTTGTGTACTGGGCCACTAGTTTAGGCATAATTTACCTGAAGAGATTTCTTTCAACACCAAAACTACTTTGCTGTCCTTGTCAAATATACTGTTAGATGAGTTGTAAGTTATAAAAAATTGAAAGGAGTCAAGGATGACCATAAGTCTTTGGGACTGACAAATTAGTGGAGGGGTCATTTGCTGAAATGGTGAAGATTAATGGGTGAATTATCTTCTTTTTTTATGGGGTGGGCACAGAATCAAGAGTAAAGAACTGATATAAATCCCAAATTAGAGTTGTCCATTTCAAAGTAATCATCTTGGGAAATCTTTCATTTATTCCACTGATGCTGGCATTTCAAAATCAGTTTAAAATGCCTTTTTAAAGATTGCTATCAAAACCTGTGGAATATTTTTTCTCAATATCCTGTGGAGCAGTAAATCTCTGGTCTGTGAGGATGGATTTGCTTTTTAGAAACAGCCAAACAATCATTTAGTACTGGTCTGCTGAAAACAGTGGTTGATCAAAACAGAGAGTGATTGTTTGGGGTCTACACTTTAATGACTGCCACAATTTAAAGACTAGCTTTCTTTTGTGATATCTGTGCCCGCTTGTGCATGTTTCAACACTTGTGGTCAATGTGCATTTATTGATCATGAGCCTCTTTACAGCATGATCAGGGACCTGGCCAGAGTGAGTCAAAATCATACACCATAAATCTGAATGAGTAATCGTGAGGAGGCTGAGGGTTCCCGCACTTTATAGTACATCTTGCCCCTTTGTTTATCCACTGGCGTTCACTGTAGCCCATGGAGTATACTGCTTGTCAGTGATGTGACTTTGAATGACAAAGTTTTCACATAACCTTCAAGCGAAGTCTCAATCCAAACCTATCGCTGACGGCCTAGGCATTCCCCGGGCAACAATAAATGTCTCAGGTTCATTTTTCACCAGATAATACTGTGGCTCAGGGTCCCAGAAAAAATCACACATGGCTCTATTACATTTTAAATGCTTCTGAGTCCCTTATTTACTGGCTTTCCTTTAAGGAAAACAAACAAACAAAAAGGATTTCTTTTGTCATTTTTTTTAAGTTCATTTATGTCCTTTTTGTTTCCTTTTTAGTTGAAATGTCCTCAGTAATTGTATTGTAAATAATCTTAAGTGATTCTCCCATTCACTTTAACATAATTTTCATGGATCTGTTTATCTATAATGAATACATCTGTCTTAGCTTTTGTGACAGTGTTAATAATTTTGAATTATTTTACCATTAAAATGTGAGGCTAGCAATTATAATAAAATGTTTCTACATTTCTATTTTTATGGTATGTATTTTAATATTAAAAACTATGGATTTTTGCAGGACATTAAGTTTCCAATTCCAAAATAGCGAAGGAATATGTCTGACGTTTTGTACTGTGTAATCATGTGCTAACAGATAGCTGAGTGATTTGTTTTAGGTTTAATCAAATTGTGTTTCTATTTTTTCCAAGAAAAGTCATTATGGTTCAAAGCTAGATTAAGAAATGTAAAATTAAATATCCCAAAGTGTTCATAATTAGATTTAGAAAATATATTTTATTTTTCTTGAATTTATTAGGGTGACATTGGTTGATAAAATTATACAGGTTTCAGGTGTACAATTATATAATACATCATCTGTATATTGTATTGTGTGTTCATCACCCAAAGTCTCCTTCCATCAGCATTTATCCACCTCCCCCCAGAAAATAATTTATGAAAGATACTAGAGTTCAAGAGCTAAAATATTCTTTATATGCTCACTTATGGTTAATTTTCAGAATTCTTTTTTTTTAATTTTGGGATTCTTGCTATATAAGTAGAAAACTGAGACAGAGAATTTAGCAAAACTTACCTCTTAAATTGCATGAACATTCTAATGTCAAACCAACTAGATCTTATCAATGTACACTTTTCAGTAACTTGCTTTTTAATTTTATTAACTTCTGTGATAAATGGAGAGGACAAAAGAAGGAGTCCAGGCACTAAAGGAGTTCCAGAGGCTCATATGCATAGAAAAGGGTACTGGGCTTCAAGTGCCGTGACATGGGATCAGTGGATCAGGTCCAACAAAGCAATTCTTCTTCTTAACCCATAGCACATCTACTCAACAAGGTAAGCCAGGCCAGCATGGCTCAGCGATTGAGTGTCAACCTATGAACCAGGAGGTCATGGTTTGATTCTTAGTCAGGGCACATGCCCGGGTTGCAGGCTCAATCCCCAGTGTAAGGTGTGCAGGAGACAGCTGATCAATTATTCCCTCATCGTTGATGTTTTTATCGCTCTCTTCCTCTCCCTTCCCCGCTGAAATCAATAAAAATGTATATATTTTTTAAAAGAAGGAAATATGTGGTGGGAGGTGAATTTGGGTGATTTCTAATTTCACAAGTGAATTCTTGGCCTTGGTCAGTTTATATGCCCCAATTATATAAAAATATGTGACATGGACCAAGTCCATCTCTTTCTTAGCTGATTGATATAATTCAAGATGAGCTGGTCTAATATGAAATCCAGTTGTCTGAAAACTTTTGCAAGATCAAATTTAAAAAATTAAAAATGTATAGGCAATCAGGTGTTCTGAGAGATACATGGAAGTTGTTATGCATGTGTATTCATATGCACACAAACACTTCCTCGTGAATATTACATAGACATAACATACTATTGATCCTCCTTGGCTTAACACCTATCTATTAAGTAGTTACTCAGGACAGAAATAAATACAAGATAGTTGATTTTAAAATATTCTTCAAGGACTAACTATTATAGAATGATGAAAAATAATTGTAAAGAGGTATAGACACAGATAATTATATTAAATGTAAATACAAAATATAAAATCCTTGTAAATATGAGTGAAATTATGTAAAGTACACATATATATGGATAAGGATAAGAAGGTCATGTTACAAAATAAAAAGTTAAAGAGCCCTGGCCAGTGTGGCTCAGTGGGTTGGAGAGTTGTTGGATACACTGAAAGGTTGTGGTTCAAGTCCTGCTCAGGGTACACACTTAGGTTGCAGATTTGATCCCTCATTGGGGGGGCATTCAAGAGGCAATCATGTATTCTTATTTCTAACTAGTGGCCCAGTGCACCAATTTGTGCACATTGAAAGGAAATTAATTTAAAAAATACTTTAATATTGCTATTCGCCCTTTCTCTATAATCAAAGTGTCAACCGAATTCACAATCCACAATGACAGATGGAAACACAAGCATGCGATTGGTGCCAGCGAGAGCTTTCTACTAGAATGTATTGTGCATGTGCAACTCAATTTAACCTTTTATATAGAGAGAATAAACTTGCTTAATTAGACCTGCTTTCTGATTTAGCTAAACTTTTTCCAGCCCAGTGAAGCACCCAAATTCTCTTTCAATTGTTAGCAACACAGCAGTAAATATCAACACAAAGCAGGTTATTATTGTAGATCATGCAGGGAGAACAAAGGTTAAAATATTTAACTGCAGCAGTGTTTGACTATATTCTGTGCAGTGACAGAACTTGAAGTCATTTTCAAGGTCCACCATTTCTTCTTTTCAGTTGGGTCAAGTTTCTAAGCTTTCTAAATCTCCATTTTCCAGCTAATGAAAAGAAAATAGGATTCCACTGGGTCTCTTATCTACCTACTCCAGGACTTCTATGAGGATCAAATGAGGTGAGGCACGGAAAAATGATTCACAGACATTTGGTTAAAGTGTGAAATGTTTTCACCTGGCTATAAAGTAAGTCATGTTCCTGGACTAAAGAAACTGCAAAGAGGCTAGTCGTCACTAAAGGGAGGAAGCCTAGCATTGCTATGTGATGTCATTACCCAGCGCCCACAGCGACAGTTTCCGTGCTGGGCTGTGGGCTGCATTTTGTACCATGGAGTCTCAGGAGGGTAGGCTGTGATTTGGTGGGCTGTTGCTCTGGTGTGGTGGCAGGGCCTGTTCCCACTTGGAGGAAGCCAAATGTTACTTTGTGGACCCCAGATCCCCAGTGCCGTTTCTCTGTGTGCATCATAGCAGCTTCTGTGTTGAGCATCTGCCCCCTGGTGGTTAGTGTGCATCCTGGCAACTGGTCAGACAGTCAGACACTTAGCATATTACTTTTATATATATATAGGCTAGAGGCCCAGTGCACAAAATTCATGCATGGGGGGTTGTCCCTCAGCCCATCCTTCACCCTCTCCAATCTGGGACCCCCTGGGGGATGTCTGACTGCCACAGGGATCAGGCCTAAACCAGCAGTCAGACATCCCTCTCACAATCAAGGACCACTGGCTCCTAACCGCTCACCTGCCTGCCTGATTGCCACCTAACTTCCCTCTCCTGCGAGCCTGATCACCCCCTACTGCCCTCCCCTGGTAACCTGATCATCCCCTAACTGTTTGCTCCCCCGCACCGGCCTGATGTCGCCCCTAGCTGCTTGCTCCCCTGTTGGCCTGATAGCCCCTAGCCACCTCTTCCTTGGCCCCTGCCACCATGGCTTTGTCCAGAAGGAATTCGGATGTCTGGAAGATGTCCAGTCAATCCAGTCTAATTAGCATATTACCCTTTTATTAGTATAGATAACAGAAGACTAGATACAGCTCAAATGTTTAAAAAGAAAGGAATTGAGTAGACTATGGTACATCCACAAATTAGAAAACTATGTAGCTCTAAAGAGGAAAGCAGCTGATCTCTCAATACTGATGCAGGGCAATCTCCAAAATGTATTGTTATGTGGAAAAGCAAGGCAAACAATTATGTCCTCAAATAAGAAATTAGGGAAATACTAATATATTTATTATAGACATATTTCAGTTATATTATTTAAAATGTTACTGAAAATTAGAGAGTAAAAATTAATAAAATTGATAACCTACATTAGGAGAAAGAACAGGATGGAGGGGAAAGGAATCGATTGACTCTTCTGTGAAAATACTTCGTTTCATAATTTTGGCTTTGGAATCATGTAAATGCTCTATGCAATTAAAAACAATACATGATCAAAAGGAAAGAAAAATAACTCCTAAATATTAAAAACAAACTGACTCTTTTTTTCACATACAAATGATAAAAAATTTGATGAGATAACCACAGTGACAACTGAATTTCTTTAATTGATTTTAAAGCATAAGATTCAGACTTTATATTTTTAATGGTTTATACTCTTAAAGCAAAAGAACCCAGAAGTCCAAAAGTGCATTCAGTATCTTATTATTAGTAGTACTATTAGTAGTGCTGTATAGGAATTTCAAAAACTATTATAGTTTAAAATGAATACTTAAGTTAATATAATTAGTATAAAATATGATCAGTGTATTAGATGAGATACAGCTATAAGTAAAATATATTATTAAAATGTTTTAATATAAGCTCATGATTTATTTTTCTCCTACTAAAAATATATTTGTAACTCTTCCCCCTTAAATGGCCTAAGAGTTAAGACACAGAAGGTGACCATTCAGAATTCTTCCACTGGAGTCCTAGAGCCTTGTGTAGAACAGTATGTGATCCACCATGAAATGCTCCTAAAAATAATCTTTGTGCACCCCACTCTTAGTCTTATGTTATATAAAACACAAATTGTATTAACTTCTACTAAAAAAAAAACACTCAGAAAATAATAGAACAGATTGAAGGACAGTCTGTGATCTTTATTTAGTATTTTTTTCAAAGATTATATGAAGAAGAACGGCTTTAAAAAGTTACTATATTCACCCTTGGCCAGTGGTTAGAGTGTAGGCCCACACACTGAAGGATTACAGGTTGAATCCCCTGGCCTTAGTCAGGCAGGGAGGCAACCAATCAATGTGTCCCTCTCACATCAATGTTTCCCTTTCTCCCTGCCTGCCTCCCTCCCTTCTACTCTCTCTAAAAACAATCAATGGAAAAAATATTCTCCAGTGAAGATTAACACAAAAATGTTATTCAGACAGTGAGCTAGTGTCTCCCTCTGTAAATAATAATTCTCACACTTAAGTATACTAAAAATTATACCTTTTGTTAAATCCTCCTTATCAAATAAAATTTATAAATATCAATATTAATAGAGCAGTAATCAGAGATATAATTCAAATCATAACCGCCAAAATTAGATGGTCAATTGGAGTTTTAGATATAATTTGTTGAAAAAGTCAATGTTTCTCTGATCTCTTATGCCTTTCAAATCACCTTAAGTCAGTGGTTCTCAACCTTTCTAATTCCACGACCCTTTAATACAGTTCCTCATGTTGTGGTGACCCCCAATTTCATTGTTAGAAATTGAACATAATTAAAGCATAGTGATTAATCACAAAAACAATATGTAATGATATATGTGTTTTCCAATGGTCTTAGGCGACCCCTGTAAAAGGGTCGTTCGACCCCCAAAGGAGTCGCGACCCACAGGTTGAGAACCGCTGTCTTAAGTGTTATTTAAAATGATATGTAAATGGAGCTTCATTACATATGAAGTGCTATGTTCTGCTAAACAGTGCACTGAAGTATCACGGGTTTGATTCCCAGTCAGGGCACATACCCAGGTTGTGGTTTAATCCACGGTTGGGGCACATATAGGGGCAATCAATCAATGTTTCTATCTCACATCAATGTCTCTCTCTCTCTCTCTCTCTCTCTCTCTCTTGCTCTCATTCTCACTCTCTCTCTGTCTCTCACTTCCTCTCTCTCTATATAATCAATGAAAAACATGTTCTCAGGTGAGAAATAATAATAATAAACTGAAACAACAACAACAAAAAGTAAACACTCAAAGAGAGAACCAAAAAAAGACAAAACATTGAACCAGATTTATAGTACAAACTATCAAACTGATTTTTTAAGAAAATGTCTAAAACCAATAATAAGCACTATCAATATTTTGGAGATTATTTTTATTATTATTAGCAAGACCATTAGTGTAAAAGCCTATGGACATTTCTGGCAAATAATTTCTAAATGTCATTGTTATGGGGACTATAATCTTCAAGTAAAGAACCTAAGAGTATCTCTGAACTAACCCAAATTAATTAAAATTCTAAATAATGTCACAATACAAACATCTGTTGACTTGGTGTCCAGGTCATTACCCTGCAAAACAAAACAATCCCCCAAAACAGAGAAAAAAAAATTGGCTTACCAATGCATTTAAAAAGCCAGGGATCTGCCTGACAATAAGTGGAAATAAAACTCGTTAGAAGGATAGAAAGTAGCCCACATAACAGGTAGGAGGACTGAGGATCGAGGCACAGGACAGTGCCGCTAAGAAAACTGCCTACCAGTTTGGTAGTTGCTGCTGCACTCCCCGTGCCCAGAACACTAAACACCATGTGGCCACTGGCACCACTACCAACTGCTGCCACCACATGGCTCCCACCTCAAAATAAAGGACAGAGGCACTCCATTGGAGAAGCCAGTCATGTCCATAACCTCACTGCACCGGAACCTGGGAAAGGAAAGCTCTACCACGTTTAACTTTTACAGTGGGAGACAGGTTCTCCCTCCTACCAAGACTCAGAATGGAAACATTGTAGATGTGGGTTGACAAAGGAATGGTAGATGTTTACTCTAAGAAGATCCTGGCAGGACTATGATGAGACACCCAGAGACAGAGACACAATCACCTCTTACCAGATTGGATTGCATTTCATTATTTATTTACTTATGATGTGTCTTACTCAATGTTAGTTCCTTGAGGGTGTTACCTATAGCTCAATCACAGGTGTGCCTTTAAGTGCTTTTGGTACCAAATCTGACCTTCTCAGCAAATGGTTGTTGAGTAGAGAAATAAATGAACAAATGAGTGAAAGAATGAGTGAATGAATGAATGATATAAATAAGCACTCTTGCTTCACAGTAGTAATAGACCTAGGGGGGCCTGGTGATATTTAGTTAAGTTTCTCAGTACGTTTCCTTGGTACAGTTGCCCATGGCAGAGGTTGAGCCTTGAAAGTCCAAAGATATTTTCAAAACCTTAATGGTGAGAACAGAAACTCTGGGATTTGAGCCCAGACATTTAGACATGGAAGAATGAGAATCAATACAAGAAGGACCTCTTGAAGCAGCAGCTTCTTAAACATATATGGATTTTCTTTCATTCTTGGTAGGACCTGCTTCTTGTTATCCCTTTTTAAACCCACTATGTCACAGTTGGTTCTTGGATAAAAATTAATGATTGATTTAAAAAAAATGATGCCTTATACATTCAACCCAAAAGTCTGGTCATCATGTGACTAATTGGTTCCCTTCTCTTCAAAGAGAAATCCAGGACACATAAATTGAACTTTCTGGGGTCAAAGAAAGCAAAATATATGACTTTGCAAATTCATCTCAGAAAGTTTCCTGAATGTTGTGATTAGATGTTTTCAAATATTTCATCATTCAAGATTAGACAGACTAAAAATAAGTTTTCAAGGGTAGTGTAAGGGTCATTGAAGGGACCTTGAAAAGGGAATGTGTTATTCGAAGGTTTTATAGAGAAAATACATAATTCATTAAACAAAGTAATTTGCAAATCATATTAGGCTAAAACTGTAGAATTTTAGTAATAAGGGTGAGAGTATTTTAATCCATAGAAAGCTTAAGTGAACATAAAATGCCTGCTGTACAGAGAATGGAACTACCCACACAGTCTGTGCATTTTGAAAGTAAACACAGAAAGAGCCTAGGAAAAAATATTTGTTAGTCTTTAATTTTAAAACACATCCTTCTGAACTGCCCATTTAATTATCACATTTCTTTATAGGTAAGAAGCAGTACCATTCATAAATCCCCAAAATAAACTGGAGAACAATTTGTGCTCATTTAATTTTGTGAGGTAAATAATTGTCCCCCCCCCCCAACTGAATTTGTGTGATTTGATAATCCTTTTTTCATGGCAAAAGGAAACAAAAGCTTTGAGAAATATGTTACGTGGGATTTATTGTCTGCTTAAAAGAGTCTACTTCTGGTGCTGTCCAGAAAGGTTTAGGTCAGTGGCCTTAAAACAGTGATTCAGGCACTAACATAAGGATTCTCTCAGTGGTAGGAAAGTGTAGGATACAAAGATGTGTGCATGTGGTAGGAGAGGTAGCTGGTTATTTATTAGGATTAGATTTTAAAAAAATAAGTACTTAGTGGAAATCTGACTTGCAGATACTTTGTACAAATCTCTTCTTTTTTTCCCTCATCCACTTTTGTTTTCTTGTCATTGAATTCTAGCCTTGGAGGATTTTTCCAGCCAATACCAATAAGGAGAGAGAGAGAGAGAGAGAGAGAGAGAGAGAGAGAGAGAGAGAGAATGGAAAGGGAAATACAGCCTTTCCCAGCTGTTTGAGGTTGGTGTCTAGTTAGCATTTTGGGGTTTTTTTTCCCCCCAGCCTGGTCTAAGCCTCCAATACACCAAGTTTAGGGTTAACCAGGGTTGAGGTTTTACTACTAAGGACAATGGAATGGAGTAGTGTCATGATAGCTGGGAGTGTAAGCAATGGAGTTGTAACGATGGATCTTGGAATCCAAGCTGGCTAAGAAGAAAGGTGATTATAAGTCAGGGTTGAGGGGCATTGATGATTTAATAGAGCCAATGAATTGCAGGACCCAGAGGTGTAGAGGATTGTTGTATATAGGATACAAAATAATGTGAGCTACAAAATAGAAGGTGGTGGTAAAACAGTGGATACCAGAAACTGAGATTCTGGAGGCTGTGCACTTATTGGTAATATTAAAGTGTAAGGGGAAGAGTAAGGTCATTCTCAGAAAGGAGGTCAGGTACTGGAAGCCAAGGTATTGGCATCATCATTTACATACTAAAATAACTATGAATTATTAAGGTAATATTACAGATAACAACAAGGATCCTTAACCTAAAATCCTCAAAAAATGAGCATGGAAATCTGGTAGTCTATAATGGCTCAAACAAAGAGGGTTTAGTTGGTGACATGAACTCAGATTATGGCACGAGTTTGAAAATGATGAGCATTTTTAATTATGGGGAATGAAGGGTGAATAATTTGAGAAGAGCAAAAAAGGCCCAATAGTACAAGCAATGTGAGAGAATATAGCCACTTTCTGAGGGTACAGAGCACCACACCAGTGTCCTAGAGAAGAGCCAGCTCTCACTTAAGGTGAGAAGGTAAAGGGAACATCAGAAAATGAGGTTGGGGATGAAGAGGATTTTGCTGATGATAAACTGTGAGTTCCAGAGGGCACAGTGGAAGGGTTTTGAATGTTGGAAATGTATAGAGATATGGTTATATTAGCAGATGTACAAACCATATTAGGGATAACAGCCAGGTCCCCTATATTTATGGCTACCTTTGGAGAAATGACAAGCCTCCTGAATGTCTATATATAACATACTAGAGGCCCGGTGCACAAAATTTGTGCACAAAGGGGGAGGGGCTTCAGCCAGGCCTGCACCCTCTCCAATCCAGGACCCCTCAGGGGATGTCTGACTTCCAGTTTAGGCCCTATCCCTGTGGGACCACTGGCTCCTAACTGCTCACCTGCCTGCCTGCCTAATCGCCCCTAACTGCCCTCCCCCGGCCGGCCTGATCGCCCCTAACCGCCTCTGCCTTGGCCCCTGCCACCATGGCTTTGTCTGGAAGGAAATCAGGATGGAGGACGGATGATGTCTGGTGGACCCAGTTTAATTAGCATATTACCCTTTTATTAGTATAGTTAGGATTGGAAGCTACAATCTTAATGATGTTTCTGGAGATCCACGGGCTCATATATGGATTTTACATCCAAGGAAAAAAACAAGTTGGACACCTTGAGCTTCTTAACCACCAACTGCAGAGTAACTTTGGATTTCAAAGATTGAATGTCCTTTCTGCTAGATTTTCTTTGAATCATTTACCTCTTCAAGTGACCAGAGCAGTGGAAGTCTCTCTAGGTCAGTGATGGCGAACCTTTTGAGCTCAGCATGTCAGCATTTTGAAAAACACTAACTTAACTCTGGTGCCGTGTCACATATAGAAATTTTTTGATATTTGCAACCATAGTAAAACAAAGACTTATATTTTTGATATTATTTTATATATTTAAATGCCATTTAACAAAGAAAAATCAACGAAAAAAAAGAGTTCGCGTGTCACCGCTGACACACGTGTCATAGGTTCGCCATCACTGCTCTAGGTAATCCAGGCTACACCATTAACTGGCCTGCTGTCCAGTCCCCATGACTCAACTCAAGGAAATTTAGAGTTCTTGCTTAATTAGTACCAGGTACAGTGTGTGTTATATGGTAAATTCAATAAAATAATTATAATGAGAGCTGTTGGATTTGAGGGACAAAAATAGGACCTCTCTGATGCATAACTGCTATTCTTTTGAGAAACATCCTTACTTATCATTGGGCTCTGTCAGAATCTGAAATACTGTTGAGTAATACCTGGTGTTTATGCAAATGGAGTTGTGCATCATACAGTGTGAGCTTTCTCTGTCTGCTGGACCTCGAATCTGGGTGTACTCAGCAGCATTGCAGCATTACATAGAAGTGAAATTTATGAGTCCAGACACTCAGAGACCCTGAAATGCAAAAATATAGTTCCTACAGTTTGCTCCTCCCTCAAACTTCCTTCTAATCATCCTCATTCAGTCAATTCTTGGGGCTCTCTTATGTCCATTGACAGAGTAAGAATATCGACAGTGTATGAAAATATTTGACCTATGTTCAGTGAGGACTCTGAAATCTGTCTCCATCCACTTTGTAGTTCATAGGAAATCCTACTAGGCTCCAGGAAATGGTTAAGTGTTGGCCTTAACTCCATATTATGTTGCCATTTTTTGTGTGTGTGTGTCTTTTTATGTGCCTTTTCAAATAATTTAACAGAAACTTGAAAGAAGTTATAGTCAATTCTCAATACAGTATTTGTGGTTGTTATATTGTATAAACACTGAATTAGTGACTATTGAACCAGTGCTCCCAGAGGAAATACAGGTTAGGTTCCTATGAGCCTAGGTCATGACATTTTCATCAACCAATCAATACACAATCTTGGTTTATATATGTTTCTGTTTAAAGATTCCTTACTTGGTATATATTGTTAATTCATTATCATCAAATTTAAAGCCAACAGCATTATAATTCATGACTCACTGAAGCTTATCTAGTTCACTTATTTTCTATATAAGACACAACATAATCTTCTTGTGCTTAGAAATATTAGCACTTCATTCAGTACTACGCTTGGAGGCCATTTTCAACAGCAAAATCTCCAACAAGAAGTATGAAAATGTGTAAAATACAGCACTAAATATACTTGTTAACAGTATACTTGTCAATTTCAACTGGTGAAATGAGCATCGGAGGACTTAAACTTTTTGCCACTCTACAGTTGTCCATGATGAGCTACAAGTGTCACATTTGATTTGGGGATTTAATATTTCAGAAAAGATGACTTAACTGTCAGTTTTACACAATTGAAGTTGTGTACAGATAAGAAAACTTTGGTGGATTTTTTGTTTTATTCTTTTGCAGGTTTTGTTTTTATAATAAGGTCTGAAGTAAAACAAATCTTAAGTGGCACCTGTTTCCCTTACCCAGAATTGGGACTTTTTAAAAAAAAACAAAATTTTT
>NW_006292588.1:70351-71450 GCF_000327345.1 Myotis davidii | reverse complement strand
GCATTACTGCTTCTGCTCACATATGATTGGCTAAAACAAGTTACATGACCAATCCTAACTGAAGGGGTCAGGAAAGTGCAGTCCTATAAGGTCTAGAAAAGTGCTGAATAGCATTACTGACCACCACCCAGAAGCCTACTTATGTCTTAGATAAGAAATGCCTTAAATAAAAAATATCAAAAAGACTTCTCAGAGAGGCAGGGTCTCTCATTTCTGACTCAACTGCTTTTATGTTCTTAGAGGGTACATAAAACTGAACACTTTTATGGTCAGATCCGGCTGACCATATTATGATTTAACAATAGTGAATACATTTCTAAATGCTTGTTTTAATGATTGCATAATATTCCACTATTAGAGGCCCGGTGCATGAAATTTGTGCACTGGGGGTGGGGGTCCCCAAGCCTGGCCTGTGCCCTCTCACAATGCAGGAGTCCCGCGATGAATTGCCCCAAAGAGGTAGGCCCCACCCACCCATCCTGGGTTCCTCAATGGATTGCCCCAAAGAGATAGGCTGGAGCCACGGGCCCTGCCTCCACGCCACGTGGAGCTTCAGGACCCCTAG
Organism: Myotis davidii; assembly: GCF_000327345.1. NCBI lineage: Eukaryota > Metazoa > Chordata > Mammalia > Chiroptera > Vespertilionidae > Myotis > Myotis davidii. The sequence continues at coordinate 70,885 of NW_006292588.1, read as the reverse complement.
GCCTCGATGCACAGAGCTGTGGGCCCCACCTCTGTGCCGCACACGCAACATCAAGCTCCTGCTCACCCACATGTGCGTGCAGCCCCACCCACTCATGTGCACACACAGCCTCCTGGTGATTGCTCATTTCAGCGTGAGGGCATCACAGCATGAGGGCATCATGGCGTGAGGGCGTGATGACCACATAGGCTTTTATTAATAGGACTAGAGGCTCAGTGCATGAAATTTGTGTGCTGGGGGGTTCCCCCAGCCTGGCCTGTGCCCTTTCACAGTGTGGGAGCCCCACAATCATCACCCCAAAGAGGTAGGCCCTGCCCACCCATCCAGGGCTCCTCAATGGATTGCCCCAAAGAGGTAGGCCAGAGCCGGGGAACCCACCTTTGCAGCGGGCTTGGGGCTGCGGGAAGCCCGGCGGAAGCCACACAGAGTGGCTGCCAGGTCCCGCTCTATGGCACGCGCATGGGGCCGCAGGAACTCCATCTCCGCTGTGCATGCAGCCATTTTGTGACAGCATGAGGAGCACCTAGGCTTTTA
>NW_006292588.1:65434-69578 GCF_000327345.1 Myotis davidii | reverse complement strand
TCCCTTTCGCCTCCCTGCATTGTGCCTACATATGCAAATTAACTGCCATCTTGTTGGCAGTTAACTGTCAATCTTAGTTGGCAGTTAACTGCCAATCTTAGTTGGCAGTTAATTTGCATATAGCCCTGATTAGCCAATGAAAAGGGTATTGGTCGTATGCCAATTACCATTTTTGTCTTTTATTAGATAGGATATTACTTGTCTGTTATACATTAAACGATATCCTACTTCAGACATTTTTATTGGTGTCAATTTTTCACTACTTTAAGCCAAGGCTGTTATAAATATTTTCTATTGGGGCAGTTCATGTTTTTTCTGATTGGTTTGAATATTTGATGTTTAGCTACTAAGAGGCTTTTTGTCATAAATGTTGCAAATAGCTTTCATGATTTTCTCTTTGCCTTTTAAGTGTGATCATGATACTTTTGGACAGGGAGGCTTTCAGGAACTCTGTTGGAACAGCCACCTATGAGTGATGAACACTCCACGTTCATCCTGTGCATCAAATCAATAGTCAGAGCAAATGAAATCTGATTATGAGCTTTGGGGTCTTAACACCCCATAGCTGTCCTTATCATCTAGAATTTTGTTTGCTTTTTTTTAATTGACTCCTTGGATGCTCTGATCTCTATCTCTATAAACAGTAAAGAATAATAAATCAAACACATGAGAAAAAACAAAATTTAGTATTATTAAAGGAAAAAGAAGAACACTAGGTTAGGAAGACAGATAGGAAGAATGAATATCCCTAAATAATGGCAGATGCACTGAGATACAGATCATATTACATTTCTCCAGGTCATTTTGCCAATGTTTTTCTTTCTCATATCTTAGTCTCCAGCATGCAAGTATACTTGTTTTTAGGCTTTAAGGCACAAATTTCAAATGCTCGTATCTGCTCATGTTAGCTGACATCCACGTACAAGTCTAACATTTTGTTCTTTGGTGAAAAAGCAAGTTTATTATCCTTTGGTAATGCAAAAAAAAAAAAAAAGTCTTAAACTAAGGGTCCTTTTATTATCAATATATTCATCAAACATTGTAGGATTTAAATAGACCTAAGGAATTAGGCTTTTTACTGGGTGCACTTTTATGACACTTGAATGTTTTGTAAGTACTTATAATTATTTTTATAAGAAAAAATTTATGTGATTCAAATATATAAATAAACTGGGGAAATAATTTTAAAATTATCTTATGTGCTGCTAAGAAAATTCTACATATAAATACAACTGGTTTTAAAGTAAGATGGTGACTTGGAGCAAAGGGAAAATATATTTTTGTTATTCTAAATCATATAGTTAAAGGGATTTCAAAGGTAAATGAAATCTTGATTTGACCATAATTCATATGACTTCTTGGAAACACATTACTTAGAATTACTTTGTTCACACTTTCCTCTCTAAAAAACAAATTTGAATTGATCCAGAGCCTCTATTAAAGAATTACATTGTAGAATATAGTTTAAAAGTAAATTTGATTTAAAAGAAAAAACAAATTGCTCAGATGACTTGAGGAATGAATTAAAGTCACTTATTTATAAATCACTGACATCAAAATATACTCTGTAGCCGAAACCGGTTTGGCTCAGTGGATGGAGCGTCGGCCTGTGGACTGAAAGGTCCCAGGTTCGATTCCGGTCAAGGGCATGTACCTTGGTTGCGGGCATATCCCCAGTAGGAGATGTGCAGGAGGCAGCTGATCGATGTTTCTCTCTCATCGATGTTTCTGACTATCTATCTCTCTCCCTTCCTCTCTGTAAAAAATCAATAAAATATATTTTAAAAAAATATATACTATGTAGATACATTATCACCAAAGAAATGTAGAAATTATATTCTGATTTTTCAAAATGCCTTTCATTGGAAAAGTGAAAACAAATGATGTTACCATCATAAGATATAGCAGAGAAATATTCCATAGGTGTCATGAATGTCCAACAGAAAACTTTCTGAATCGACCCAGTAATAATAAAGATCTATGAAAAAGTATTTGGATAAAATAAGTCATCCCCTGAGAACTATTTGATTACTAGATTCAACTTCTCCTGACCTTATGCTGATTATATGATAAAGTTTTATGAGGAGGTATAAAGGCAGAGCAGCTACTCAGTGGGGGAAGAGGAGCCAATAGCAAGTTGGCAGCTTCAGCTGCTCTATTTTAAATAGTAGCACAAAATTATGCCAAAGGATAAAAATCATAAATACCTTAGGACCCCGATTGATGTGCATTTGACAATATTTTGAGATTTTTAAAGTGTAGTATATTTTTCTCTAGGCAAAAGCTGTAACTTAAGGTTAAAATGATTGTAGCCTCAGGACTGAACTAAGCTGGATAGTAACTAAGGAATCTTGAAGACCTATTTCTTTTTTGTGTGCCACCCCCAATGAAAATGTATTGTACCCTTTCTTTGAATGGAAACCTATTTATTGTGTAAGTTAATGACATATCCTACTGAGGCCTCTTACAGAGAACGGACTGTGTGTAACAGTAATACAACAATTGTTATTTACAAACACAAAAAGAGTTATTTATCTAGTAACTTTAATTATCTAGAAAATAACAAATATAAAAAAGTAATACTGTATTTGAGCCCTGGCTGGTATTGCTTAGTGGTGAGAGCATAGGCCCCCACACCATCGGATCGTAGGCTCAATTCCCAGTCAAGGGCACGTACCTAAGTTGTGGGAGGCAACCAGTATCCTTGAGTGAGGATTAACAAAACAAAACAAAACAAAAGAGATACAGTATTTGAATAGCCAAAACAGGTAACATACAGGCCAAATTTTATGAGCTCTGTGCTCATTGAAGAAATATTTAGACCCTTTGCTCTCTCTACCTTGCACAAACTTTAAACATAATTTTAACTGCTTTGCTTTCTCTGTTTATAGCAAGTTAGAAGCAATACATTAGAAGTGGGAGACATTAAAAGCAACAAATTGACATCAGTAAGAACTGGTAACACAGCCTGAACATAAGGGATGAGACAGAAAAAATGTTACAGCATAGATTTAACAAGGACAGCAACAATAATAGTAGTAATAGTAATTTCTTGCCAGTTAATATGCCATAAATGACACTTGTGTCTACCATAATATAGATGAAAGAAAGTATGAATCTGGGGTATGCAAGTATTCCTATATGAGAGGCCTCTTATGCTCTATAGAGAAAGTATATCTCTATAACTTTCATTATGAAATATTGCTAAGGGTTTGCCTAATCCACGGGTCCTCAAACTTTTTAAACAGGGGGCCAGTTCACTGTCCCTCAGACCATTGGAGGGCCGGACTATAGTTTAAAAAAAAACTATGAACAAATTCCTATGCACACTGCACATATCTTATTTTGTTAATATGATAGCAATATCAGCCACCATTTTATTTAATATATTTTATTGATTTTTTACAGAGAGGAAAGGAGAAGGATAGAGAGTTAGAAACATCGATGAGAGAGAAACATCAATCAGCTGTCTCCTGCACACCCCCTATTGGGAATGTGCCCACAACCAAGGTACATGCCCTTGACTGGAATCGAACCTGGGACCCTTCAGTCCGCAGGCTGACGCTCTATCCACTGAGCCAAACCGGTTAGGGCCACATATCTTATTTTGAAGTAAAAAAACAAAACGGGAACAAATACAATATTTGTATTTGCATGTGGCCCACGGGCCGTAGTTTGAGGACCCCTGGCCTAATCTGTGCTCACCAAGGAAATTTCTACTTAGCATCTCAGAAATCTTGACATTAGAAAAAGGAATGACCTCATTAAGAGATATATGCATCCAGTTGCTGAAACTCCCACATTAAAATTAATAAGTGAACTTTCTGATTTATATATGGGTTGGCAAAAGTAAGTTTACAGTTATTCACATGGAAAATAATCCTATATAATAAAAGAGAAAAATGGTAATTGGCGTACGACGATACCCTTTTCATTGACCAATCAGGGCTATATGCAAATTAACTGCCAACTCAGATAGCAGTTAACTGACAACAAAATGGCGGTTAATTTGCATATGTAGGAACAATGCAGGGAAGCGAAAGGGAAAGCAGGAAGAAGCCCCCTGCCACTGACAGTGATCGGAAACCCAGGGGGGCGCTAAGAGCCCCCAGCGCCGCCTTTGCCCTGCCACACAGCCAAGCCT
>NW_006292588.1:25746-65028 GCF_000327345.1 Myotis davidii | reverse complement strand
TCAACGCCTGAGGGCTCCCAGTATGTGAGAGGGGGCAGGCTGGGCTGAGGGACACTCCCCCTCACCCCCACCCAGTGCACGAATTTCGTGCACTGGGCCCCTAGTATGATAATAAATAACAATACAAGAATAAACTCTGTATTTCCATACTCACAACTATAAACCCCTCTATATGTCTTGTATCAGTTAAGTCCATTATGAATCAAATCATCTTTGAATTTACTAGTGAAATCCAGTTCTTAAACCTGGAAGTCAAGAGAAATGAACTTTAGTTCCTGGTAAAATTATGAAGCCATGCCACCACCCTATGCCTCTGAACACCAGCCTTCTTCCGTACTCCCCAAAATAAAGATAATTTCTCTTCAAGCACAGTTTCACCACAAAGAGTCTTATTTTAAAGCATTTGCTATATTTCCTTGTGGAACTATTCATTTTCTTAGAGAAATCCTAAGAGTACCTACCCATTTGCATAAACATTCTTTAATAAGTCATGCTGTGATACTTTTACAAATGATCCAATTACTCCTCATTTAGAATCTTTAAACATTTATCATTAAAGACTTTCTGGTCACACATATAGGCATTTTTATAATTATACTAGAGGTCCAGTACATGGATTCATGCACCGGCGGGGTCCCTCGCCCTGGCCTGTGCCCTCTTGCAATCCAGGATCCCTTGGGGGATGTTGGATAGCCAGTTTCAGCCCAATCCCCACAGGCCCAATCCAGACAGGAGGGAGCCCGATCCTGTGCATTGAGCATCTGCCCCCTGGTGGTCAGTGTGCATCATAATGACCAGTCAACTGGTCCATCAGTTGTTTGGTCGTTCTGTAGCTTAGGCTTTTATATATAGAGATAGGGAAATTCCCCAGAAAGGCTGATAAAAGCAAAATAAAACCCTTTGCTCACAGCAGAAAAGTTATTTAGAAACTTACAAGTCCTTCTGTGATTTTAAGCCAGCTTTTGGGGAGGTTAAATTCTGAGGTCTCATTGCAGGCACTCTGTCCAGAATAAAACTGTGAGCCTGAAGCCTGTATCTGTAAACAGAAACCACCTGAGATGGAGGTGCTCACAATCTTATAGCATTGTAAGCTTCATATAATGCCCTTCCATGATTTTGCACTCAGAGTGCAGTTCTAGGCATTGTACACAGTTGTATCACACAGTCATGGGCACACCAATGGAGAGGCCAAGAGTGAGTCTGCTTGTCTTGTTTATCTCTGAGTGTAGGTACAAAAGCTGCAGATTTAGACAGGGTGGGGGTGGGGTGGGAAGGTGTCCTCTTTTTCAGTTTATTGGACCAGACTTCATGGTGCTGTTTATAAGATAGGAAAGGGGATTGACTGTTGAGTAAAATGCTTATTTGTTTTTTATATTGGAGTCTGTAAGTCATTCAACAGAGATGCTTACACAGAGCCACCTGTTGTAAGGTACAATTCTACAAAGGCAGGAGTATATATCATGCCCACAATGTGAGAAAACATCCCTATTTGGACCACGACAGGAGATGTGAGCCCTGCACTCAAGATGAAATAAAAACTAAAAAAATATATATATAGGTTGTTGGCTTTTCCCACAAACCCTCTCCCCAAAATGTTTTTACTCATCCAGAAACATGTTTAGAATATGGTCTCAAGCATGATATCCAAATAGATATTATGGACAGAGTACAGATGTAGAAACTGAAAGTCAATGGCAACACGGCAGAGAGCATGGCAAGAGATGGAAGCCCAATGTCAGTGCCCCCGAGTTCTTATTAGTTCTCTTCATTGCCAAGCTCTCTTTGTGCTGTTTGTTAGCACAAGGAAGTACAATATGGGTTGCTTAGCTAATTATCAGTGGGTATTACAGCATTACTTGAATCTTGGCTCTGTCCTTCACAGCCAGAAACTACCCTTCCTATGTATCACTTTTCTCATCTGTTAAGTGGGTATGATAATGCATATCTTCCCAGACTGCAGACAGTTCTACAGAGAATGCACATAATTCTCCCAGCATAGTGCCTGCCATAGTGCACTCCATTCTCAGTGAATGGAAGTTCTCCCTAATAGCATTTCATTTTTTAAAATATATTTTTATTGATTTCAGAGAGAGGAAGGGAGAGGGAGAGAGAACATCAATGAGAGATAACCATTGATTGGCTGCTTCCTGCATGCTCCCCACAACCCGGGCATGTGTCCTGACCAGGAATCTATCCATGATCACCTGGTGCATGGGCCGATACTCAACCATTTGGCCACACTGGCCGGGCACTAATAGTATTTTAGGAAGACTTCGTCCACTGCCTGTTTTTGTTGTCTATACATTATATCTTGACTTAAAAAACATTAAAAGTTGCTAACATCCCTTTCTGAGAGTTTATCCACCTATAAAATGAGACTAGCAGGCCAGAGGGTATATTTAAATCAGAGATAAAAAATTATATTTGTAAACTGTGGGAGACCACATGAGAGAAAGACATTCTGAATTGTATCCTTGCTATTTTAGTATAAATAAAATTCTGCTTTGGGAGTAAATTTTCTCTTTACTTATATAACATAAAGTACTCTTCTGTAGGACTTGGTGTATTCACAAAGGCTTCCTTTATTGCTGAGAGATTGTTAATATAACACACAAAATCTGTGGCACAGAAATAAACCATGACAGTATGCATTCGTGGCTTCATAGAAGGATGCCAAACAGAAAACCTGTGAGAAAGTTCAGAAATCAAAGAGCAAGAGGAATAAATAGCTCAAAAATAGAGGAATTTTTATTGTGTGCTTTTTGTCCTCATTTGCTTCACTGTTTCTTATACAAGGACTCAATGATTAGTGAAATTTGTTCAGAAATGTCTATATTTTGCCAACTCTGTGTTGCCAAATTAGATATCTATATAAATCTTCTTATAAAAGCAGTTAGTAGAAACTAATGGTTATAATCATAAAAGGAAACTTGGTAAAAAAAATGTTTTATGGTCAGTCAGGATTCTCATGATGTCAAATATATTATATTTATGTTTCATAATTTGAACCCTTCAAAATATATCCGGGGACTCAGTTTCATAATACCATTTTAAACACATTCCATATTCTTTCTAAAACTTAATTTTAAAACATGAAGAAATAAAATTTATATATTAAAAGATTTAGGGACTTGAAAATCAGAAGACAAAGTCTGTGTTTCATACCATTTAAATGAAATTTAGAGACAACCAAAGGGAATTTTCCATCTTATCTAACCTACATGAGAGGACAAAAGAGTGGATAGTCCAGACTGCAGGCAGTGACCTATAAGATTAAAAAGAAGTCTCTTTGTCGCAATTTTATCATTACTTGTAAGTGATAAAGTGCCAAAAGACAGGCTGGTGGCAGTAGCAATATATTTTCTTCAAGGCAGTAAAATCATCAACAAGGTGTCTGTATATGTGAAGTCCTGCTTGAATATAAAAGCAATTTTCCAGAGCCTTGTAGCTTCATTCTATTGTTTTCGTCAAGAACGAATATTCTGGATCACAATTTTCAGTGACTGATTATAATGGACACAACTTGAAAAATGGATGAGGAAGCTCCCCAAATGATTACAGAACAAGGATCCAATACCATCCGTGGCAATATTTGCATTTATCTAAAAAAAGATTAAATGCTAACAGGTCTGCATAGCATCCTGGCATGCTTTTTTTCTATTAAATTAAAGTAGGGAAGCGCAAGATTACAACAGAACAAAATATAAATAGAAAAAATCCAAGTAAACGCATAGTAATATAAAAATAAAGACATGTTAGAGAACAACACTGGTTTTTAAATATTCCATTATTTAAAAATAAAACAACTCCACTAAAAATATAAATGTCACTTAATTTTATCACTTTCAACAAGTTCATTCTAGGCTAAGTTTTCAAGTCTAAGGCAAATCCAAAATTGAAAAATGTTAACATATCACTTTATTTTAATCCAGTTAAGACCAAAGGCGGTTTTAATTACTTAGATTCTCAACAGTTTTTATGGATAATTTTATAACCAATAATTACTGTCTAGAATGTTGCTTAGAAAGAGTAATAACTTATGTGTGAAGAAGTAAACAGGTTGTCATGGGTCATTAATTAATTGCTCTCTCTGTTCTTCTGTTCCATTTACATTCATTCAGTAAGTTCATGCTTTGGAGGTTTTCTTATCCTTAGAAGTGTCTTTCTGCTGATGGTGCCACCAGGGGGCATACATAAATGACAATCTCAAATTAGAGCTTGATGATATTCATTTTATGACATGCATAAGTGAGTGGTACTTAAGAATTGGCAGGGGTACTTGAGTGGTTGTTTTAGAAGCACACAGGGGATAGCAAATGACGGAAAGATAATAAGATTGTAGAACTCAGGGGAAAAGGAAGAGCAGAGAATTGATGGCCTGCCAACGTTGAAAGATATCGGGGAGAAAAAAGAGCATAGAATTCTCAGAAAATAATGTTTCAATTAATTGAGTTTTTAGAACATTTATAAGGAAGACCTTTTTATTTCAATCCTTAACTTTGAAGATATTTCTAACAGAGGATGTGTTTTGTATTAATTAGTATAGTAAGTAGTAGTATAATTCCATATTTCATTTTTATGATGATTTAAGGTCTTGTAAAAGTTCATTCTGCACCTCAATATCACTGTACAAATTCTACAAATTTAGAGGAAAAAGTGTATATTATTGGATTAAATGTGGATAAAACTAGAACATCTTAAGGAGCTGATTATGTCATAAGCCCCTAGTATTATCTTTCTTTTTGGAGATTTGCTTTCTTATTTTTAAAAACAGTATCATGGAAAGATTCTCATTCATTGAGTATTCCTATCTTTCAAGATTTCACTTGTCTAGAAAATTAGGATATGGGAAAACTAGCAAACACTATTTTTTTTTTATTGCTTAAAGTATTACAAAGGGTATTACATATGTGTCTTTTTTTTCCCCCGCCCTTGCAAACACTATTTTAACCACACATTTGAAAATCTTGTTTACATAAGTAACAGACCATAATGATAAAGTTAAAAGTCAGGTTTACTGTGGTACTATCTGAGGGGGGAAGGGGAGGAGGCATGTGATATCTATCCCTAAAAACCCAAGTGATTAAGCAGTAGCCTGGGTAGAATGGTTTGGCAATAAGTGATCCCAGAAACAGAGGTTAGAGCAGAGGAATCTACAAGTACTCTCTTGCATCCGACTCTATGAGTCTATCTTCATACAACAGAATTTAAATGCCTTCCTTACTTGAAAAAAAAAATTGTGAATTGTCTCTATTATTCACCCATCCTCATACCAATTCCTTATAACCACTCTAATTCTGACTTTTAGTTACCCATTTTTGGTAAGAGTGATTGCTACACTCTTTAAAAAGCCCATAGTAATTTGACTACCTTCTTCACTTTATAGCAAAAGGAACTAAGACAGGAATCAGATGGCTTGTCAAGACCACACAAATAATTCCTTGTATAGCCAGAACCAAAACCCCAATCTTTCTCTGCTTAGTACGAGTCTATTTAACAAGGAAAGTGGTTTTGCATTCCCCTATGACTAAAGTATATATATTGCACCCCCACCTCATGAATGAGGTCTAAGAGTCCAAATTCTAATATATCAATAAAGAATTTGTCTTCCTGAAAACACAATTTAGACCACATTCTATAACAATCATTTTCAACTGGTGTGCAGCAATAATTTTTAAAACATGCAATACTTGACTATTTAATCGGGGCACTGACCTCTTTTCCCTTAGGTTGTCAAATTAAAAAAATGACAAGAGCCAACACAACAATTGCTCTCCAATGTGAATGAATCAAAAGTATATCTATTTTTGTCAGATTGGCAAAAATATAAAATATATTTTGATGTGGCATAATTTTATTAATTAGTTTATGTGTACTATGAGATGAAAAAAGGTTGAAAATTGCTGTTATAGAAAGTTAGTGTGCCCCAGAGGAAATGATTATCATTCCTGGTGCAGAAAATTAGTTAAATCTTTGGACTGGGTAAGGAAGAGTTTACTTGTCTCTGTTTTAAATACATATTCTAATGTTATCATCTGACCATTAATCTAACTGAGAGATTTCAGTGACTGCACACATTGCAAAATTAGTCCAGGAATGTCACTAAACACACTTTAGAGAGGGAAGTGAATCTCATTTCTAGGTTTCCACATGATGTCCAAAATTCAACAAAAATTAAGAAACTTGCAAAGACAAAAACTTATGACACTTGTACAAAAGTACACAGGAGAATTTTAAAAAGGAGTAAGTAGAAACTGCCCTTGAGGAAATTCAGTTAATGGGCTTATTGGAAAAATTAAATTGTATGTTTATGGATAAGAATACTTAATATTATTAAGATGGCAGTACTCCCAAATTAATATACACATACAATGTATTTCCTACCAAAATCCTAGCTGCCTATTTTATTTATTTTTTAAAATCAATTTTTATTTCAGAGAAGAAGAGAGAGGAAGAGAGATAGAAACATCCTATATAATAAAACCCTAATATGCAAATCGACTGAATGGCAGAACAACTAGTCACTCTGATGTACACTGACCACCAGGAGGCAGACACTCAACGCAGGAGCTGCACCCTGGTGGTCACTGTGCTCCCATAGAGGGAGCATCTCTCAGCCAGAAGCCGGGTTTATGGCTGGCAAAGGCAGCAATGGTGATGGGAGCCTCTCCCGCCTCCGAGGCAGCACTAAGGAACAGTGAGCCCGGCTTCTGGCTGGCAAGTGCAGTGGCAGTGGTGGGAGCCTCTCCTGCCTCTGAAGCAGTGCTATGGACCCCTTGGGGGATGTCCGCCTGCCAGCTTAGGCCCACTCCCTGCCCAGACTGCAAGAGGGCGCAGGCCAGGCTGAGGGATGCCCCGCCCCCCCAAAGCACGAATGCCATGCACCAGGCACCGGGCCTCTAGTCAATGATAAGAGAGAGTCATTGATTGGCAGCCTCCTGCATGCCCCATACTGGGAATCAAGTCCGCAACTTGGGCATATGCCCTGATGGAGAATCAAACCCTGACCTCCTGGTTCATAGGTTGATGCTCAATCACTAAGCAACACCAGCCAGGCCTAGTTGCCTCTTTTAAAGTTCACAAAGTGAACATGCAAGAGATCCAGTGGTCAAAAGTTTTGGGGGGGTGGGAAACAAAGTTAGAGAAATTACATTTCCCAATTTTAAAACTTAGTACAAAGCTAGAGTGATCAAAGCAATATGGTACTGGCATGAGGATACATATATAAATCATTGGGATAGAATTTAAAATTTAGAAGTAAACCCTTACAATTATGGTCAAAAGCAAAAAAGAAAAATATTGAAAAGACATCCCACAAAATGGAAGAACATATTTGAATATTATATATCTGAGAAGAGATTTATATCCATATATGTAAAGAACTGTTAAAGCTCAATAATAGAAAAACAATCCAAATTAAAAGTGGGCAAAGGATTTAAATAATATTTTCTCCAAAGAAGACATACAAAAGGAAATAGGCACATGGAAAGATGTTAAACATCATCATAATTAGGGTATGCAAGTCAAAACCACACTGACATAGCAGTTCATACCCTCTAGGATGGCTACAATAAAAAAGACAGAGATTAAATGTTGGCCAGGATATGGAGAAATCTGAACCTTTATACATTGCTGGTGGGATTATAAAAATGTGCAGCAAGTTTGACAAATAGTTTGACAGCTTCCTAAAATGTCAAACATTGAGTTACCATTAGACCTAGAATTTCACTACCAGATATATATGTCAAAAATGAAGACAATACATTCACACCAAAACTTGTACATGAATGTTTATAGCAGCATTGCTAGTAACCAAAATGTTGAACAACCTCAATGTTCATCAACTGATGAGTTGATAAACATACGTGGTATAACCACACAATGGAATATTTCTTCTCAATAAATACAAATAAAGCCATAATCTATAATAATAAAAGTGTAATATGCTAATTAGACCAGATGTCCTTTTGGATGTCCTTCCATCCTTCAGGATGAAGCCAGGGGTGTAAGGGAAGCCCAGGTCCTGGGTGCCAGAGGGAAGCCCACATCCAGGTGCCTGCCAGTGGCCACAGAGAAGCCGAGTTCCCAGGTGCCTGCCAGTGGTCAGAGGAAAGCCCAGATTCCAGGTATCTGCTGTCAGCCAAGGGAAGCCTGGGTCCCAGGTGCCAGACGGAAGTCGGTGCCTGCAGCCGGGGAAAGGAAGGTCTATTCTTGCATGAATTTCATGCATTGGGCCTCTAGTACATACTATCACATGGATTAACTTTGAACACATTATGCAACTGATGGAAGCTAGTCACAAAAGACAATGATGTAAATATTAGTGGTGGCCAAGAAGGAGAGAGGGAAATGAGAGTGACTGCTAATAATTCTGGAGTTTTGGGGGAAGGGATGTAAATGTTCTAAGACTAGAGGCCAGGTACGTGAAATTTGTGCAAGGGGGGAGGTGGCTCCTAAGCCCAGCCTGCGCTCTCTCACAATCCAGGACCCCTTGGGGGATGTCTTACTGCTTGTTTAGGCCCGATCCCAGCCTGGCCTGTGGGGACCGGGCCTAAACCAGAAGTTGGACATCCCCAGAGTGATGTAGTAGTGTGCGAAGTGGCAGGCGGCCAGGGAGGAGCCCAAACTGGGGCCAGGCGCTGTACCGATCGCACTCATCCCGGCCCACTGAGCCTGCTGCCTCTGCTCGTAGTGCTGCCGTGGAGTCAGAAGAAGCTCCTGCCACCGCAGCTGCGCTCACTAGCCGTGAGCCCCGTTTCTGGCTGAACAGCGCTCCCCTTGTGGTAGCACACTGACCACCAGGGAGCAGCTCCTGCCTTGAGCGTCTGCCCCTAGTGGGCAGTGCACATCATAGCTACCAGTCGTTCTGGTCATTCCACCATAAAGGTTGCTTAGGCTTTTATATATACTAAAGGCCCAGTGCACAAATTTGTGCATTAGTGGGGTCCCCCAGGAGTGTGCAGGTACCCGCAGATGAAATGGCCCCTCCTTGATGTCCCCTCCAGCGCCACAGTTAGGGACACCAGGCCTCCGCACCCAGCACACTTGTGTAATGAAGTTCCTGTTGTTCAGCCTTCAGGTCACAGGCACCCTTTGATGCCCTCATCACCTACAGCAACTGCCACTTTTCCCCTGGATTCCCTCCCCACATCTCTCCCCAGAGATTGATGCAAAGGCAGGAATCCCAGGCCCCTTACCCATATGAACTGTCTCCACATTACCCACTGCCTCCCAGAGCCGTAGGACAAACCCCATCCCCTCAGCTGGGTCGCCCCACAGAAGCCCAGCCCTGTGCTCCCCTCCTCCTGGTGGCTTCCGGCATGGGCACCCCCCGCCCTTCACCATGAACCTTTATGTCCAGCCTGGTTTCCAGGGGGTTCTCTCCTCACCTGGTGGCTCCGGCCCATCCTGATCCGCCCACCTCAGGGATTCCCGCCCCGCCATGGTCTCCCCCACTGTCCAGCAGAACCAGCACCCCATGCCTGAGGCCAGCCTTAGCCAGAAATCACCAGTCACGGTAAAAAAATAAAAGAGGAAAACAAGAAAACCTCACGTGAAGAAGCCTCTTAATGCCTTCATTAAGAGGAGGGGCTGAGGGTCCAGGTGGTGGCTGAGTGCCCTCAGGAGGAAAGTGCAGCCATTCCCCAAATCCCGGCAAGAAAGAAAGCAGCATCACCTGTCCTGAGACCAGGCCAGGTCCTAGGGAATGGCCCCGAAGGAGAAGGAGCGGCAGCTCCACCACCTGCTCCCCAACCCGCTGAGCCCAGGACAGCCCCAGCGGGAAAAAGGAGAGGAGAGAGAATCAGCTGCCGCAGACACAGGCCCTGCAGCCAGTCCAAGAGGCGGAGGGTTCTCTGGCCTCCTGAGCAAGAAGCCGCGTGTTCAGTACTTGCCCCCTGAGAAGCCCTGTGACAGCCCTGCCTCTCCCCGGGCTCTCAGCTAGACTTCTGGGCCACCCCGCACAGCAACCTGGGCTCGCAGTTGCCCCTGCTGCAACCCCCGCAGAGCAAGCCCGGCCCTGTCCCTCACCACCAACCTGGAGAGGGGGCCCAGCTGGCTCTCCACTCAGCAGCCTTCCTGTCAGCTAAGGCTGCAGGCCGGTCCTCTGGCCAGATGGGCAGCCAGCCCTCCATCCTCCTCTCACCACCCCTTCCTTCCCATCCATGCTCACAGCTCTGCCGACTGCTCCCACTTCCTTCCCAGCCACACTCCATGCCACCAGGCCCTCCCAGTACTCCAGACCCAGCTTCTTTCCTCCGCTACCAAGCCCACTAAGCTGCCGTGTGAACGAGACCCATCCAGTAGTAATGACTCAGAAGAGGGGGAACATGGAAATTTTATTGGTCAATATGGACCACTCTGAACTGTTCTGCAAGTGACTGGTAACAACAGCACTTTACATCTTGTAGGTGTAACCAATAGTGGGTCTTAAGGCTTTTTAAAAAATATTTTTATTATTTTTTAAAATTTATCTTTAGTTTTGAAAGTATTTCAGATGTCCCTTTCCTTCCCCCTTTCCCCTTCCCCCCACCCCTTACCCTTTCCATGCTGCCACTCCCAGGCCTTCACCATACTATTGTTTGTGTCCCTGGGTTATGCAAATATGGATATACATTTTTGGTTATTCTCTACACACACACACACACACACACACACACACACACACACACACACACCTCCTTCTCTCTGAGATTTGTCTGTTCCATGCTTCTACGTCCCTGGATCTATTTTGTTTATCAGTTTATTTTGTTCATTAGATTCCACATATGAGCGAGATTGTGTGATACTTGTCTTTCTCTGATTGGCTTATTTCACTCAGTATAATACTCTCTCCAGGTCCCTCCCTGCTGTCTCAAAGGCTAAGAGAACTGAGAAGTCCTGTGTCGTTCTCCCCATACCTGCAGTGGTGCTGGACCTGGGCAGATCACCCCCTTCTCTCCACCTCACATACTTTCTGCCCATCCCTATTCTCTCCATCCCCACATGCCCCAGCTCCTGCACGCATTCTGCATGGTGGCCATGCTGCAATTTCTAGCCTGCTGCTTCTTCAGCTAGACTCCATTCCTGGACATTTCCTTTTATCTCACCAAGTTTTTCTCCTTTGCTCAACTCCATGGGTTCCTGCCTTCATCTTCTCGCCCTCTGCCCCGTGAAAAGCTGTCATCATGTGAGAAGCCGCCTTTGCCTGGCTTGTCTCCACCAGCATCCCCTTCCCCTCAGTGCGCACTAACTCTCCAGCCTCCGGCTTTGGATGGAAAAAAGCCCCCTGAAATGGTTCTTCCCTACGTTGAAAGAGACTCAAGGTGCCTGCCACTTCCTTAGTGATGAAGTCTGTGTTTCCCCCTTCACCCGTCAAGATCTCCACCTCACTGTCCTGGAGTGGCAAACAGGACCTACTCAGAGGCCTGGCTCCTGCCCTCTGGGTCTATGCTAGCAGTCCTCCGATTCTAAAGACCCTCCTCCTCCCCTATCACCTCACATGCTTCTGTGTACGTTTATTTTGTTTTTATGGGTGTGTGGGGTTTTTTTTTTTAGAGCAATCTCAACTCCCAATAAGCCATTTATTTTCACAAATGAAAATTGCAGTTGCAAGATCAAAAGAAATTATACTCTAGACCTAGGATCTAAATGAAAACAAAACAAAAACATAAATTTGGCAGTTAGGAATTTAAAACATCAATAAAAGGCATGCATCACCTCCCCCACCCAAAAAAATAATAAAATAGAGTAAAAATGCTGCATAAGTAATGTAACATAACATGGTATAATAAACTATGAGCAGACTGTAATACAATATGAGTAGACTAGAGTATTACAGGACATGACCCTGGGTGGGTGTGTAACTGTAACTAGGAAAGGATAGCACCAGTGTACTCAGAAAATTAGTGTCCTGGAGTGAGGGCTTGGAGACAGTTGTCTGTCCTCTGATCCTCTCCCTTGGGGTTACCATGGGATGAACATATCCAAAACTACCATTTTTCTCTGTGAAAGCCAAGGTCTTGAGAAGTTAATCATGGTAGGCCAGAAGCATAGGCCCTGGACCACCCTCCACTATGGGTGCAATAGGACCACAAACTCAGTCAGTTAGGACATTTCATTCTCTTTTCTTTACATATAATAGTAAAATTAATACCTACCTAAAATGCCCATCTCTATTTGATTTCTTTGTACATATATTGATACATAAATATAACTTAGAATGTAATCCATATATACTAGTATAATTTTACATAAATACACAGATGTGAGCATACACATGCTTATTTTAAGTATAATTTTTTTCTTTTCTGCTTTTTTCTGTTCCTTCCTTATGCTTCCCTCTTCATTGACATCAAATACTGTCCCCCAAATAATCCATGTTAAAAATCTAATACTATTCATATTTTTGTACTCCTCTAATCCTATGTAGTCATATATAGTCACATGCTGGGGATTATCTTGGCTTTTAAAAATAAAGTCATGGTGCACCACTTCTCTACATCTTGATTGTCATTCTGGATACCTTGTGGAAATGTTTCCAAGTCATCTGCTACGCCCTTAATTCATTCTTTTAAGGCTACATCACAGCACTTACTGTCCACGCTGTGACTGTGCTATAACATATGCAGCCATTATCACACTCACGGTTTCCACTTTTTTGCTACTATGAAAAATGCTGCAATAAACAACTTCAATTATTAGAAATACATGCCCAATGTATGTTTTTTTTTTGTTTTTAAGATATAAATTCCCAGGAGTAAGATGAATGATATATAGACCATTATATAGAAACACATTTACTAGTACATGTATATAATTTATTTATATACATATAAATTTTAATGGATGTTGCCATAAAGACTGTAATACTTTATATTTCTACCTCAATGTATATGTGTATACTTTTCCCACGTCACTACCTATAATAGGCATTGTAGTTCTTTTTCATTTTTTGCTATGTATATGTCTTATCTATTGAATTAGTTAGAATTCTATCCATTACAAATTTCAAAGAAAGCTACTAGATTGCTTAACCAAAAAAGGAATCAATCGCCCATAGTTGTACAATATTATCAACCGTGGTTTCTCCTCTTTCTCAGCATCCGCTCCGCCCTGTGAACCTCATTCTCAGATTAGCTCTCCCCTCAGGTCACATCATAGAGGCCAGTAACTCCTGGGGCTCCATTCTTCTAGTTTGACATTTAACAAGAAAGAGACAGAGCCTTGTTTTAACATTCCAAGCAATAATTCTGAGGTGCACTCCTACTAGATCAACTGTTTGCATCTCTGAACATAACACCTTGGGAAAATGAGATGCCTTGATTGGCGTAGGTCTGCATCACATGCTCTACCCTAGGACTAGAGGTAGAGCCTTCACCAGACTATCTGACATGGGGTCTGGAGTTAAATGCACCCTCTCCTCCCCCAAATATCAGGGTCATTGCCAAAAGACAGAATAGCAACACAAATGTCCACTATACCTTTCTTAATATATGAAGTACAATTGCATCTTATTCATATTGTAATTGTTGCAAAAGGATGTGTTCATTTTAAGTAAATTATGGCACAGCCTTTTACACAGATTTAAATGTCAAAATTTACTATTTCAATCTTTTGTTAAAATTTTTACTAAAGTATATTATATTTTACATGCATAATAACCATATTCTCTTGTAAGTGTTTATTACTTCAGAATAATCATTAGGAATCTCTGTTGTCATAATGTGTTATATTTCAATATAATTAGGGTCTTTGAAAGATACAGGATAATTGGCTTCAAATAATCTTCTTTTTTAATTTCATAGTCTTATTTACATCTTTATTCTCCCTTTTCATGATATCAGTGTACCCATTTCTAGCCTTCTCCACTGCGACTCACCTGTCCTGAAACCTGCCACTTATAATATGCAAGTTATCAAGAGATAAAGCTCTCCAAGTGAGAACCTAGGGAATTCCTGCATTAGGAAAGTACGGTCACTTCAGTAGAAAGGCTCTAGGTCAGACTCAATCTGTCTTGACCACATTGGTGTGTGAGCACCTAGTAACTCACTTATTTTATGACTGAAAAAATTGTTTAGGGTCCTCAGAGGTCTTTTTTGCTCATTTTAAGGGTCCTTAGCGCTATCAAAGCTAGCTGAGATTCTCAGGGAACTAATTCAGAATAACAGCTCTCTCTCTCTCTCTCTCTCTCTCTCTCTCTCTCTGTGTGTGTGGTGTGTATACACATATATAATATATTGTATATTACAAAGATACTAGAGGCCCAATGCACAAAATTGTGCAAAGGGCTCGGCCCTCGCAGCCCCACCTGCCTTGGCTGGCCCTCGCAGCTCTGGCTTCATCCGGAAGGTCATCCAGAGGGTCGTCCGGATGGTAGTTCTGCTGTTCAGTCTAATTAGTATATTAGCTCTTTATTACATAGGATAATAGGAGGAAAGGCTCTGGAACCCGTCTAGGTTGAGCACATACCAGCTATGTGATCTGAAGCAATATGGTAAGCCTCTCTGTGCCTCCGAGTTCCTACCTGTAAAATAGCAACAATATCAGGATTTACTCCAGAGGGCTGTGCAGAGTATAAGGTGGATCACCTTTGTAAAACTCAGCAAGGTGCCTGGTATGTAGTGTATTCAATTAGTGAGAGTTGGTATTATCCATCTGCTTCATTGTGGGCAATGATATTCCCAGTATGCACCACGGTGATAGGTTAGACATAAATATTGAATGAAATACTAGAAATTACAAGGTACTTTTTCTCTATGTTCATAGATGTGTACATGCATATTTACACCATATCAGCCAGGAACTGCTGATCTTAAATATTTCAGTAATAGAATCAGTAGGTATGAAGTGAAATAAAACTGTATATGCCTGGGTTTATAACAAAGCCATCATAATTCTTTAAAACTGTGCTGAGAGATTTCTAGACTGGAATTCAGTTTTCCTGTTTCCTTTCATCAGGCTACTCATTTCCCTACTCAAAAATTCTTCATCCAGCAATATTTTGCATAGAGAGACCATAATTTTCAAAGATGAAGCAATTAAGAAGAAAAGAATGTTTAACTGATGGAATGAAAATATAGCAGTTTTTCTTTTTAAGGAAGTATTCCGATTCTGATTTGAGAGCTGTTCAGATTTTAAATAACGTTGCCCCAGGTTACCTGGGGAATCCATTCTGAACACGCTGATCCTGAAATATCTTTGGATACCCCCACTACAGTTTACACTGCACTTTCCTTCCCCATAGCTACATTTCCCCCGGACCTCGAAATGATCAGGCTTTGTTTTTAAAAATCAAACAAAAAGAAAGTCAGGATTATACAGAGATGTTAAGACCCAAAGCTTTGCCTTTAACTTTCAATCCTCTCATTAATACCCATGTCATGACTCTTGTCGAGAAAGAGGTTTAGCGTCACTGTCCTCAATCAGTGTTCTTTCATTCACTTTCATTAGGAGCCATGTTTCCCTGACAAAGGATAACAAATGGGTCCTGTTGGTCCCTAATGTGCTTTTGACTACAGATCCTGCACCATTTCTCTGTGAAGCAATTGCAATTATTTGTCATTTTAATATGACTTGGCAAGGAGGTCCGACAAACATAGCTATTATTCATCAATATGTATATTTTGTACTTATATTAATATTATAATATCATTATTACTCTTCTCACATTGTATGAGCAAGATAAAATTACACCATGTAAAAAATGCATTAAATTTCCTTCAGCTGCCCTTACATAGCAAAAGTAAAGGTAATTTAAGATCCTGCACCATTTATATGCTAAATGCTACCATTTATTATTATTAGTGGAGAAATACCTTTACCTTTGCATTAATGGAAAGTATATCAATATGTTTCCACTGTTAATTGGAAATAATATAGCTAATTCTAAAACTCAAATCTTCCGAAGTGTATTATCTATCCTTTTGCAGCCTGAAATGTTCTAGTGCCTAATTTTTCTATCATGTTAGCATAATGTAAATGTAATTTTGATATTAGAATATAAATCTTTAATTCATTAGTTCTGCATTCTTTCTCAGGATTTTGCATATAGAATTAGTTTTTGAAATCCTTGAAGTTCAAGGACTAGCTTTGTAAATAATTACAAATAATTTAGCAGCCAACCTTCTCTTGATAGATACAGTTAATATTACATCATAATTGTGATAAAACAAGTTAAATCCCTATGCAATTCTGAGCAGTTTTAAATTGTTTCTGTAATTTTGTAATCCTTTTTTCTAATTCTAATAAAGAGCTAAGTAAAATAAATACACAATTTTTAATTGCTACATGCTAACTAAATTGGAGAAAAGGGCATGTTTGCTAGAATTTGTTTCTCTGAATTAAGAGAACACACACACACACACACACAATGAGAACCAAAGAAAGGCCAGTCAAGTAGGCTTTGTGTTTCTGATATGAATAAGATCTAAATCATCAAGCTCAAAGTTAGCTTTTATCCATTCAACAGTTATTTACTAAATGCCTTGCAAAAGGCTAAGTTCACTATTTAATCACCTACTGAATCTACAACTAAGGGTACGAAGGCTTGATTTTAGCGTATCAGACTTAGAAAGTTGTGGAGCCAGATGACAGCCCCTTAGCTGAGGAAGCAAGCCAGCAACAATCAAGGCAAACAACATGCTTATTTGTGTTGGTGGGTTGGATGGGTAGGTTGGAAGAAGGGAAAAGACTAGAAACACTTAAAGCATTGCCAAACTTCTAGTTATGAGATAATGGGGATGAGATTAATTTAACTAAAGAGAAATATAAAATTCAAGGATATCCATCCATTATTAGGTATAAGGTAAAGATTGGTTAGATATATTATAAATTATAGAATGAATTATCTAAAATTGTCTTTAAAACTATAAATCATGACTTAACAGCATAATTTTACATGTGGAGATATAAAAATTCATCAGGTAAAAATATACTTTTATAAGAATGCATACACATACATAAAACACAGATATATACATATGTATAAAACAACATGCTACCAAATATTTACTAAATGACAAGATTATGGGTGATTTTAATTTTCTTCTTTATATTTTTGTATTACATTTTCTGTTATAAATGCATTACTTTGTCAGAAAAAAAATGTCACTTAAAAGACATTCTAAAATATTAAAAAGAAAATTATTTTTTAATACGTAGAATTTTAAAGTTTTATTGTTAGCACTCAATTCTGGATTAAATTATGGATTTCAGTTGAATTTATTAGGAGGCTTAAATCTGTGCTAAATAAACTTTTGACCCTTGTTAATGATATTTTAAATATTGACACTTTTTAGAGCATTTCTATTAAAGGCAAAGCATTGTAGGGGGCATATTAAAAACTTGCTTCCATCCTAAAGAAATCACAGAACCTCTAGGAAATATAAAAAGAATCATTATTTTTAAAAGTAAACATTAATAATGTAATCCATATTTTTTAAAGAATTGTCTCACTCATTGATAGTTTATCCCAGTGTCAAATCTGAAAACACATAGATTCACAAAGTCATGAAAAATAATATGTTTTTACTGAACACCTCATGAGGAGACAATGAAATATGAATTTATGCTACATAAACCTCCTCCAAATGCTCTTTGAGAGTATATTCTCAAAATTGCACTCCCAGCTTGCTCCCCTCTGATGAGTCTTTTCAGCTCTCAGGTCACCCCATTGCCCCATCATCTCCAGAAACCTCCAATCCATGTCTTAAGGTAGATCATTTTTAATGCTTAGATACTTCCAGTTCCCTCTCTACTACCCACCCCAGTCGGCACCTCAGATTACTCATCTATAACAATGTGAAAATTGATACCAACCTCAGAAAGGGTGATATCCTGCCATATAGTTCATTCAATAAGAAATAATTTACCCCTTTAACAATGATAGCTCTGCTTTAATCCTACCAGCCTCTTCTCAATCCTTTTTTGTCAAAATATAAGAGAATGCACTATGAGCCTTTCTACTCCCATCATCTTTTGTGAAACAAAGTTATAACAATAATAAGACTCAATAATATTGTAATGGCTTTGTACAGCACCATGGGTACTACACCCATCAGGAGGATCATCTCATAAGTTATATAAATGTCTAACCACTATGCTGTGCATGTGGCATGAATATAATATTAAATGTCAACCAAAATTATTTTTTTATTTTTTAAATAAGATTCAATAATGAAAAAAGGTATTTCTTCTAAAGTATATAAAATTAATCACAAAACAAATATAATTTTTTACATGAAAAACTGATTTTTAAAGTTCATATGAAAAGACTGTTATGAGAGACCACAAAGAAAGTCTGGGGGAAGAAAGAGTAATGAAGGATGGATAATCCAACTAGATATTAAATCCATTTATGAAACTATACTAATTAAAATAGTTTGTGACTTCTCAGTAATAACAAGAGATCAATGCAACAAAATGGGGAATTATAAAACGAGTCTAACTACTCCTAGGTGTTAGGTATATTATAAGAATTGCATTTCAAATAGGTGAGAAGAGGTGGGTGTTTCAATAGTGTCCTTTCGCCAATTCGGGGTGGGTGCTATTAGTTTCAGCTGCTCACTCCATTTGCTCCGGGACACGACCTGGGACGCGTCTGCCTATATCGCCGCCATCTTCAGATGATAATTTACTGAATATTTAAGATAAAAATATAAAACCGTAATATAGAAGAAAACTAAGATAAAATTTTGTATAATCTTAGGTTGAGAAAAATCTTATTTTAAACAAGATACAAAACCTAATAGCCATTAAGAAAAAAATTTAAAACAGTTTATTACATAAAAATTTAGAACTGCATTATGGCAAATAAATATTAAAAGTCAAAAGGGAAACCAAATGACAGACACAAAGGAAGTTTTCTTTATATATAAATACTTCTAACAATCTAATAAAAGAATAAAAACCTAATAGACAAATGGGCCAATAATATGAAGACATACAAAGAAAAGAAAAAGAAATACAAAGTAAAGTATTAACAAATAAAATAATACTAAACACTTTGAAAGAGACAAGTGACAGCCATATCTGGTAATAGTCTTGTAGCATCAAACTCTGGATAGAAAGTATCCATTCAACATTTCTTCATGACCTGCTTTAATTCCTTCAAGTACCAAAGATTTTATTCTGTTTATAACTAATATATATAATCTTTCTTTTTGACAAAATATTTAACTTAGGTGTGTGTCCCAAATATCAGACTAATATTAAGCACACTCAATATTGGTCATAACTGAATATAAGTCACTCCCACAAATCAGTCATTTTTTAATATTTTTTTGATTTCAGAGAATAAGAGAGAGAGTGAGAGATATAGGAACATCAATGATGAAAATCATCGATCAGCTGCCTCCTGCATGCCCCCTATTGGGGATCAAGCCTGCAACCCAGGCATATGCCCTTGACTGGAATCAAACCTGGGACCATTTATTCCACAGACTGATGCTCCATCCACTGAGCAAAACCAGCTAGGACCCACAAATCATTCTTAGTATTTAAAATGAAGTGGTATCATGGGAAAAGTAGCCAGCTTTTGTTGTTGGCTTAGTGCACTTTGTCTAACTAAAGACAGCTGTAAGATAAATTATATATATATATATATCATGCAGTTTGGTGAAGCTGTTTACTCACAACACATTCTTAAAATACCTTGGAAAACACGAGGAACTCTATTTTTTGATGCTGGAAAACAGGACTCAGACCCATTAAGAGCATGCTTTTACAAATTTTAAGTTACTGTAGAGGATATGGGCCTGTTCTGTAGGCAAATTCAGGTAATAATAAACCTCTCAATAACTTTTTTCATTAACTGAATAGACCTATCACCATTTGAGTGAATTTTGAAAATTCAATGGTATGAACCACAGACACCTAATAAAATAATACTAGAATGCAGCTTAATAACTTAATACCTGAAACTTTTTTAAAAAGAATTTATGTGGGAGCATCACATTGATTAAGCTGGAGGATTCCAGAATCTTCTGATGAAAGTGTGAACTATAACTTCAATATCTTACATTCTTTATGTAATTTGTTTTATGTATCTATAGTACCAATAAGGAAATATCAGGCAACTGTTCACAAAGGAAACTTAAAGCCAAGCGACAGCTAAAGATTAAGAGCCTAGAGGTACTGATTTATAAAGAAAAATGAAAAGAACTAAATACATTTTCTTCCTGAGTGATAAGGAGAAAGTGCTGTGGAAATTGAGAGTATTTAAAATTATAAAATAGAAATAGTGGAGGCTTGTTTAGAATAATCCAAGAACGTAATCTCTATATATCAAAAGCCAGCAACCAGAATGCCATAATGACCAGAATGGTCGCTATGACACCCCTTGTGGCCAACAAACCAGTCCAATCAGGGGGTGGGGCCAGCTGGCCAGCCTCCTGTGGCCCCTTCCCCCAGCCAGCCCTGCTCCTGATCACCCCCCTCAACCCAATAGGGGGCAGGGCCAGACAGCTATACTCTTGCAGCCCCACCCCCTGCCTGGCCCCACTCCTGTTGGGCGGGCCACCACCACCCCCATTGGCCACAGCCCCTCCCCCGAGTCAGCTCCACCCCCTGATCAGTTCCCCCACTTTAGTTGGGGGCAGGGTTGGCTGGCCAACCTCCTGCAGCTCTTCCCCCTGGCTAGCCCCACCCCTGATGGGCCCCCACCACCCAGATTGGCTCAAGGCCCCTCCCCCAAGCCAGCTTTGCCCTTGATCAGCCCCCCCACACACACACACCAATCAGGGGTAGGGCTGGTCAGCCAACTTCCCACAGCTCCTCCCTCTGGCTACTGACCCCCAATCTGGGGTGGGGCCCACTGCTCAACAGCCCATGGCCCCTCCCCCAGCTAACCCAGCCTTGTCAGGGCCTCGATCAGAGTGGATTGACCAGCCAACCTCTTGCCATCTCCTCCTCCCAACAGGCCCGGTCCTGATCTGCCCTGGGACCAGGCTGGCTGGACTCCACCAGTGCACAAATTTGGCTAAGCAACCTGCCCGACCAGTTGACTGGCCGACTGGCTGGTAGATATGATACACACTGACCACCAGGGGGCAGATGCTCAACGGAGGAGCTGCTGAGCAACAGCAACTTTGCAGAGCACCCTCTTGCACTTTGGGACCCCTTGGGGGATGTCAGAATGCCAGTTTCAGCCCGATCCCCACAGGCCAGGCTGAGGGACCCCACCTGCTGAAGGGACCCCACTCACTCTGCAGATTCCCTCGAGCCCCAGCACCACTCCAGGTGCTGTCGGCCGGGGAGTGACCACGGCTGGTTGGCTCCAGGGCATGTCCAGCCAGTCTTGCCCAGTCCTGCCCCACCAGCCCACCTTCTAATTAATTGACTTTCAATATGCACAAATCTGTGCAACAGGCCTCTAGTTAATAAAATAAAAATGATAAATTTAGAAAGTCATTAAAGAGTGACATGAACTAATTTATCACAAAGTTTTTAGTAATATTCCTAAAGAGCATAACTTGAGTTTCATGCCTTTTTCTTTCAAGGCAAGGTTCAAGGTAACAAACTGAACTTGTAAATGTGTACGTAAAAAAATTAATTTTTTCTCAACCTCTAATGTTTTAAATTGAATACACTGCTATTGGTGAGCTTTGTACACTAGCGTTAATATATGTATGATGTGGAGAGTATTTAATTTCAAGTCTGTTATTTGACAATAAAAAGTGATGCACCACTGACATAAGCAACAATTTGGATAAATCTTTGTTGCACAAATAAAGCCAGACACAATTGAGCACAAGCTGTAACCATGCTATGCATGTAAAGTTCAAGAGCAGGCAAGACTATTATTCACTGTGGACATTTTTAAAAATATATATTTTTATTGATATAAAATAAAAAATGGAGTAGGAGAGAGAGAGAGACAGAAATATCAATGATGAGAGAGAAAAGTTGATTGGCTGCCTCCTGCACAGCCCTTACTGGGGATTGAGCCTGCAACCTGGGCATGTGCCCTGACCACCTGACCGTAAATTAAACCATTACCTCTTGGTTCATAGATTGTTGCTCAACCACTGCACCATGCCAGCCAGTCATCAGCATAGAAATTTTGAGATTCATTCTTTGCTGCATGTATTAGTAATTATCCATTTTTATTGCCAAATAGTGTGTCATTGCATGATTATGCCACAATTTATTTATTCATTTACCTGTGGATAAATTTTTGGGCTATTATAAGCCTTTGCCTATTGCAACTAAAGCTGCTATGAACATTTGTGTAACAGTCTTCTTGTGAACATTGGTTTTTTATTCTCTTGGGTAAAAATGCCTAGTAGTAAAATGATCAGATCCTATGGTAGGTGCATGTATACATTTATATGAAACTGTCAAACTTTTTTCTAACCTGGTTATACTATTTTGTATTCACACTGACAATGAAACAGAGTTCCACTCACTCTACATTCTCACCAATACATGGTCCATTTTTAAATTTTAGTTGTCCTAGTGGGTTTGTAGTGTGTCTCATGGTTTTAAGTTTAATATCCTTGATGCTTTGGCAAGTTTTCAAATTATAGAATATCCAAACTAAGTTATAGTACAGAAAGCAAATCAATTGTTGCTGGGGATGAAGTAGAGGGTAGGATTACCAAGGGGCACAGAAAACATTTAGGAGTGGCGGAAATGTTTCTAATCTTTATTGTGATGATGGTTTCATTAGTATACACATGTCTAAACTGACTTAATTGTTCACTTTAAATACATGCGATTTAGTGTTCTTCAATTTCATCTCAACAAATTTTTTTTACAAGAAAAAGAACAGGCAAAACTAGTCTATGATGCTAGACATCTGAACAATGATTTCGATGGGTGATTTCTATTGTTTTTTTTTACATTTCTGCTTACATATCTATTGAATGCACAGCTTTTCCTTTCAGAGATTCTTCTTTAAGTAAAAGCATAGTATTTGTGGCAGACCTCAAGGCTGGCCCGTGATCTTTGCCTCTTGGTGTTTCCATCTTCGTGTAATCCCTTCTGTGGGAAACTGTTTATTGCCTTCACTATCTGAAAAGCATAGACAGAGAACCTCCCCCCCACCCCCTCCAAGGCTGGGTGCCTTCGAAGCCCTAGCAGAGGTCAGCTAGGCGCCACCTCTGTTTGTCCAGACAGTGGTAGCTGAAACTACTCCCCCATTTATTACTATGTAAATCCTTGCTGATGGGCTAGTCTGCATAAGGGAGATGCTATGGGAGCATCCCA
Source organism: Myotis davidii (assembly GCF_000327345.1). Classification (NCBI taxonomy): domain Eukaryota; kingdom Metazoa; phylum Chordata; class Mammalia; order Chiroptera; family Vespertilionidae; genus Myotis; species Myotis davidii. The sequence continues at coordinate 41,841 of NW_006292588.1, read as the reverse complement.
GATCAATAAAAGCTTGGTGAGGCCTGAGCACGGAGGAAGTTCTTCGGGACTTGCCACCTGGTCCCCCAATATTGCAAAATTATCTCGTGTCTTTTTCTCTCATTTGTTGTGCGGCTCCTCTTTCAGATACCGAACCCTACTCCACGCAGAACGTGGAGGGAGTCATACTCGACACCTTCCCCCTTATGTCTGGGCAGGACCTATGGCTTGCTTCTAACCAACAGAACATGGCAAAGGTGATGGGATATCACTTCTGTGATTACATTGCATTATGTAAAACTCCATTTTGCTAACAGACTCACTCTGCATATCTTCTCTTCCTAGTTGGATTTGAAGAAGTTAAGGAGCCATGTTGGAAATTATACTCGGCAAAGAGTTATTGGGGAGGGGTGGAGCGGGGGAGCTCAGATGCTGAGGGCAGCCTCCAGCTGATGGCCAGTAGAAATGGGGCTCTCACTCTACAACAACAACAAAAAAGTGAATTCTGTCAATGACCCAAGTGACCTTAGAAGAGGCTTTCTCCTCAGTCCAGCCTCCAGGGCAAGTGCAGCTCATCCAACAACTTGATGATAGCCTATGAAAACTTAAGCACCGGACACAGCTAAACCAGGCCAGACAATTATCCCACTGAAACTCTGAAATGTTACTTGTGTGTTATTTGAAGCTGCAACATTTGTATTTATATGCAGAAATACAAAGCTAATACAGGATTTTCTATTGGAATGTGCTAATTGAAGCTCTTCAGTTACCTTCTGTGTTCCCTTGACTTCCCAATTTATTCCTGAAGCTTCAGCTCAGGTCACAATCCTGTGGCTCCAGAGTCACTTCCTCTGCCAACTATGTATTTGTTGGCACAGAATTTGGCTAGAGCTCAAGCACTTAACAAATATAGACTCATATCTTCAATTCCTCTGAAGAAATGGAATTACGGCTTCATTTCAGGCCAAGAAAATAATTTCCCACCTGTACACAATAAAGGCTGGGCTTGTACATTCAACTAAGCGATGTTAGGAAGTAACCCCAGGCTAAATAAACTTAATGAAATAAATACGTAATATGGGAGAGAAATTAGGGTTTAATTGGGGCAGCTTAAAATTTTGAGTTGTGCATACTTGCATTTTTCTCTTTTAAGTTACTTAGGAAAGTAACTTCTGAAAAAGATCTCACTGTCAAAAATATCAAAAGAATTCTTAGTATTATCTCGAGGCTCACATTTCAGAGTTGCTCATTTTGAGAGTTTAAAGGAAAAAAGCTATGACAGAATTTTCATATTGTTAGTCTTCAGTTTTATTTTTCTCAATTTTTAAAAGTTCAAGACCATAAAAGAATTTGACCACCTGAATGTCCTTTCCTTCTCTTTCATGCAATGCAAAATAATCTTAGTTTATTGAAAGTGCTCTACACTATTATTGAAGTTCTTCAAATCCCATCTTTCAGTTTATTTTTTAAAGTACTTTGTTTCTTAAAATATGTGATTTGGTTCTCTTTGTTATTTCCAAACTCAGTATTAAGCCTAGATGGGTTAATTGAGCTATAAAATAAAACAATATACTTGTCATTTTGTTCTACGGTATGCATAACTCTGCAGATCACATTAAAATAAACAAAGGCAGCCCAGCTATGGTGGCTCAGTGACTGAGAGTTGATCTATGAACCAGGAGGTCATAGTTGGATTCTTGGTCAGGGCACATGCCTGGATTGCTGGCTTGATCCCTAGTGGGGGGTGTGCAGGAGGCAGCTGATTGATGATTCTCTCTCATCATTGATGTTTCTATGTTTCTCTCCCTCTTCCTTCCTTTCTGAAATCAATAAAAATCTATTAAAATAAATAAATAAAGGTAAACATTAAATTCTGCCATTTTAAGTGATAGTTTAATAAATCGATCAATAGGTATCAAGTTCTTACAGGGTACAATACTAAAGCACAAACATATATGCATGGTTTTAATTATATGGGGAAAAGTTGTTAGTCTTAAGTATTATTTAGAATTAACAAAACAAAGACAGAAGACTATGTAATGTAAGTGAATAAAAGAAACCCACTGAATTCATGCTTTGTTTATATATTATATGGAGACCTTGGAACTGAATCAAACAGTGTGTCATTAAACTGAGCAATGATTTATAAAATAAAGGATATAGTCAACAAGTTTAATGTAGACTCAAGATCTAAGTGTCTTTCTGCATCCGTACAGAAAATGGTAACCGGGAGTCTGAATGAGGTTTTTTTTTCAGGGAGGCTTCCTCATAACTGAAGAATAGTGAGGACTCTAGAGCACTGAAGTACAGAGTACACAGTGAATATGCTGATTCCCAAAGTCCTGAGTTGTGGAGTACTGTTCAGGAATAATAAATCAAGGCCAAACAAGTTAGGAACAAAAGTGACACCTTTTGGTGGTTCTCAATACGTATACATTGGCATTTTGCAGATGTTGAGAAATCCTATAATAGACAAACCTTTGTAATTTTGTTTAACACTGTATTTTCAAAACCTGTTGAATATAGAACACTTTCAAAAGCTAAATTACTTCCTCAAGAATAAATTTTTAAGAACTTGTGACATGTCTGGTCAAAACTAGAGTGTGGAAAGATCCTAAATGAGCTTTAGGGCCACAGCAGTGTAAAGCCATAGCTAGCTTCACACTAAATTATTTAAAAAATAGAAATAAAAATAAAATAAGAAATCAAAAAATGAAAATGAAAACTAACCATCTAATTGTAGGGCCTGGGAGGCAGTAGTAATTGTACACGCAAGTTCGGCCATACCCCAGCTTTGAATCCTGTAACAGAAAATAACCAGAAAATGATGACAGTATGTTTCAGATCTTTTCCATTATCATCCCATGATTCAGATACTTAGAGAGTCTTCCACAATGAGATCTAGCAAATGTACCTTTCTACCTGAATTTCTCCACTCTTACCCTCACTGTCATAGCCTGCCCATCCACCAACTTTTCCTATTCTTGCAGGAAAAGGTCATGATTTAGCAGGAAGCAACTGTCATGGTAGTGAGGTTCATATGCAAATAGATTAGCCAAAGCAACATTCTGACGGCAGCTGAAGAAAGAATCCTAAAATAACTGAATACTGGAAACCAGAGTTTCATGTATACTATCAGAGTCCCTAAGAAACAAGGAGCTGGATAGTTCTACTTATGTTAAACAAAAAAAAAAAGTGGTTTGGAAACTGTAGAATTGATCAGAACTTGCAAGGGAGGAATATCCATGTGCTTTGAAACTGATGAACTATATGACCCACAAGAAAATTTTGCAGCCAGAGAGTAAAACTGGTAGCTCTATAGATTGCAGAAAGATATTATATTAAGAAACAGTGATAGGATGTGAATATAGTCTGGGACTAAAACAAAATGGGGTGGGCAGAGTAGGCTAAAAATTTTTTAAAAAGAGAGAGAAATGAATACAGGGATACTCAAAATAAAATAAAAGTGAAAAGCAAAACTCAGGTTGCAGAAAATCAAAACAGTAATGTGGAGAACAGTTATTCCAAATGCAATGGTAAAGCAAAAAGTGAGTATAATGGAAGGGAGGCAAGGGATAAGAAGGACAGATACAATAAGCCAACATAAGGCAGGAGGGGTAGAGGAAACAGGTGCTTCCCATATAAAAGGGACCTCACTGCTCAGAGAAAACCACTGTTCTTCTGTCTCATCCTACCATTAAGATTAATAAGTAAAGCATAGGGAATATAGTCAATGATATTGCAATAATTATGTATGGCACCAATTTGGGTACTGGAAATATCAAGAACACTATGTAAAGTACATGAATTTCTAACCACTAAGCTGTAGACCTGAAACCATTACAAAATAAAATTGATAGAAAAATAAAAAAGATTTACAGGGCCATTTCTAACAATGTTGGGGCATTTGGGGATGGGGATAGTAAATTCAACTCATGGTGGTATTATAATCTAATGCCTTGGACAGGGAACCCTGTGAAATAAAGATTTGAATGCAGGGACTAAAATAACAATAGGGAGAGGTCATATTGGGCTAGGAAATGCAACTTCATTTTGGGACTTTAGTTAAGCACATGCTCTTGGCAATTTGTGGAGACTTTTCTGAGCCATGTGTCTGATGTTTACACTTGTGGTTCTATACAGTGGGGCCTTGACTTACAAGTTTAATTCATTCCGAGACCGAGCTCGTTAACTCAAATTACTCTATCAACTCAATGCAAAAAATCGGAGAGACAGCTGGTATCTCAAAATCTCATTAGTCGGGACACTCGTAAATCACGGTCCCACTGTATTTTTAATGTCATTAGCACAGTACCATGGAGCGTTTACATGTTGAGGTCACTGAATCTATGGTGTTTGGTCCACAGACAGGGGATACATAGAGGCAGGTTGTATTTATTTGCCAGATCATAAATCTATGCCTCATGGATGTGACCTTCTTTAAGCTTCATCAAAGGCCCTGGAAAGCAGCACGAGTCTCAGGGTGCTGGACACAGTATGGCCTCAGCAGATGTTGGCCACTTGGATATCAATAAGCAAATGCCAGCCATGATGACTTCAACCAAGCATCAAGTAACCCTAGGGGGAGACTGCTATAGCCTGGACTTGGAATTACAGATACAGCTTGACCTGGTATTACAAATTTGAATGAGCCAGGATTAGATGTTATTTCTAGGTACAGAACTATATTTACTGTATGACAGCTGAGTTCAACATGTATTGTGAAACATTAGTAAACTTCTCAGTTTAAAATGTCAGTGTTGGTTTTGAGGGATCTAGAATTGAATAGATGAGTGGGGAACTTACAATTACAAAGAGAAACATGGAAAGCATCACGATGTCTTTTCCAAAACAAGAATAACCTTGTGCTACAGACTGAATGTTTCTTAAAAACTTGTGTTAAATATCATCATTCAAAGTCATTCTCTTCTCATTGTAGCATCATAATTATTAAGCCACAGATAATTGGCAATATCTTACCAATGAAAAGGCAGTAAGAAAAAGGCAGAAGCAAAACCTTAGAGTTAATTATTATAAAGATAATTTTAACAGTTATAATTTCTCACACTAAATGAAAATAAATTCCTAAAACAAATTAATAGCGATACTTTGCCTTTAAAAACTAAAGTCTTTTATGATAATAGTACAGATATTTTATTAAATGTAAAGGCTTTTAAATTATTTAAGTTGAGTTCCAAATATATTTACATAAATCTCTAAATTGATTTACATATCAATTCATAATGTATCTAAGCATTATATGACAGATTTTGAATATTTTGATGAATGTTTCACATATTAAAGAAATATAAACTTTACTCTAGAAAAAATAGTCAATACTTTCTAAAATAGACCATAAAAATAACACAGACATCCTTTTGATCCTCATGAGTATACTTTATTTGTCCTTGAAAAAATATATCCAATGTACCTTTCAGAATGATTTATTAGATGTTATTGTTATGGTGTTCAATATTGTTCAATACTGAACTGCTATACTGATTACCACTCTCCACTCTGCTTTAGTTCTATCATGTGCTTTTATTTACCTCCCAAGGCAAAAACATTTTAATTGGTTTAGAGAAGCTTGAACTCTCTTTTATCAATGACAGATTTTATCAAAATGGAACTAACCCAGCAGCTGTAGTCCCGGTGCACAAAAACCATTATCCACTTTAGGATTCTAAGGTATAAGACTTATAAACAGTAAAAAGAAATTTTCTAAGAACCTTTTTTAATCTATGCATATATATGTATATACACACATACACACACATGTACATATGAGTGCACATAGATGTATATAATACTCAGGTATCATTTTGAAGAAATTTTAAGAAATCCTATATAATAAAAGGGTAATATGCAAATTGACCCTAACAGCAGAAAGACTGGGAATGACTGGTCACTGTGACACACACTGACCACCAGCAGGCAGATGCTCAATGCAGGAGCTGCCTCCTGGTGGTCAGTGTGCTCCCACAGCGTGAAATCTGCTCAACCACAGCCAGGCTGATGGCTGTCAGTACAGCAGTGGTGGTGGTAGCCTCTCCCGCCTCCTCAGCAGCATTAAGGATGTCAGACTGCAGCTTAGGCCTGCTCCCCACTGGCAAGTGGACATCCCCCGAGGGCTGCCAGGCAGCCAGAGGGATATCTGATTGCCAGCTTAGGCCAAATCCCCCAGGGAGCGGGCTTAAGCCAGCAGGTGGTCATCCCCCGAGGGGTCCCAGACTGCGAGAGGGCACAGGCCGGGCTGAGGGGACCTTCCCCCCACCGAGTGCACAAATTTTTGTGCACCGGGCCTCTAGTATCAAATATATTAGAATGTCTACAAAATCTTTAATATAGCAAAAATCATTAATAAGTATAATTTAGGAAAAGTAAATGAAATGACTTAATATTTCTACTATTTTTTAATTGGCTGCTTGCCAAATTATCTACATTTTAAGGTATAGAGCAAAGACTGCAGTCAATTTGGAAATAATTTATAATTACAGTAAATCCTACTAACTGCATAAGCTTAGGCAAATGAGGCCTTAAATTAATAGGTCTATATTTCTTTATTCATTCACAATGCTCTATTATTTATGAGCAATAGCATAAGAAATAATTTGCTTGTTGCACAGAATTTTTTTTTATTCAATAGATTTTAGTCCCATAGGATGTCACTACTTCAAAAAGTAAACCTAAACTGATTTGCACAGAGGCAAATATTAATCATACTGCATATGCAAAACAAATACTAACCACAGTGAAAACACCCACTTTTGTTCTCTCACTTTTGTATAATTTTATTGTGAAAAGAACATGAGATCTACCCTCTTAACAAATTATAGGTATACAATACAGTATTATCAAAAGTATAAAAGTTTTGGTGAGGATGTGGAGAAATTAGTACCCTTGTGCACTGTTGGTAAGAATACGAAATGGAAAACAGAATGGAAGTTCCTCAAATAATAAAAATAGAACTACTGGGTAACCCAGCAATCCTACTTCTGGGTATTTATATAAAAGAACTAGAGCAGTGGTCAGCAAACTCATGAGTCAACAGAGCCAAATATCAACAGTACAATGATTGAAATTTCTTTTGAGAGCCAAATTTTTTAAACTTAAACTATATAGGTAGGTACATTGTTATTAACTTAATTAGGGTACTCCTAAGGCTTAGGAAGAGCCACACTCAAGGGGCCAAAGAGCTGCATGTGGCTCAGGAGCCGCAGTTTGCCAACCACAGAACTAGAGGCCAGGTGCATGAATTTCTGCACCCGTGGGGTTCCTTGGCAATTAGGGCCTATCCAGGGGGCCAGCCTGCCAGGGGGAGAGACCGAGGGAGGTTGGCCCCAGCGGCAAGCTAAGGCACAGCCAATTCCATGAGGAATTTGGCTCCCTCCTCTCTCCTTTCTGAGTCTGGGGTGCAGGTGAACCAGATTCAGGGCTGTCAGAGCCCCAGCAGCAAGGTCTGGGTCAGTGCACATTATAGCTACCTGCTGGTCGTCCAGTCATTTTGGTCATTCAGTCATAATGGTCGCTTAGGCTTTTATATATATAAATTAAACTCAGAATCTCAAGAGATATTAGTACTCCCTTGGTAGTGTTCATTGCAGCACTGTTCACAACATCCACGATATGAAAATAACCAAAATGTCCATCAGTGGATGAGGGGCTGCCACTTTTATCAAGCAAGATGGCAAGAAACATAACCACTAGACAAAGAAGGGCCAACAGAGGTAAAAACAAGTTCTTTCTACATTCCTGATGCAATGAGACATAGCCGTTCTTTGCACTGAATTCTAGTGCAATTGGTAAGATATAAATCCAGTGGGTGCTCTGTGCATAGGAAAGGTAAAATAGGTTGTTTAAAGTGGGTGGCAGCTGCTGTCCTTTCAGTAAATTCTTTTAGTTTATGCCCAGTGAGAGTCTTCCTTAATTTTTATTAAGCACTATTTTTTATTGTTCTATTATGGATTTGTTTGGGATTTTTTCAATCTCTCTTTCTGTATCAAGCTGAGCAGAAGCCCTTGAGAACTACAGACATTGATCTTAATGTTTCCCCCTGCAACATTAGGGTGTTTACTTGCTCAGAAAGTTCATTCTAAAGTCATCTTATATTACTTAGTTGTGTTAAAAGTAACAGTGAATTATTTCCGTGAGTTGGTAGGAGAAATTATTCTCATCTAAAAGGCAAATTTATGGAATAGGTAGAAATATAGGGTCACCTCGGTGATGTAATATGAGACAATACATAAATTCAGTGCATTCACATATTATTCCCAGGCACAGAATATACACGTGTTCCCAGATATTGCATTATTCTGTATTAATATTCTTTGTTAAAAGCAAACAAACAAATGCCTGTGAAAGTACACTTTTGTCCACAAACCAATCAAGTATTTACCGATGACCTGCTCTATGCTAAGCTATGTGCCCGAGTGTTATGAAAGATTACTGACAAAATGTAAAACACCACTCCTGCTCTTTAGAAACAGCTAACAATTTGGTTGGAAAAAATCAAGATGAAACCATGAAACAACATCAAACAAAAAAGGTCATATTACTTGAACTCCTAAATGCTATGGTCCCTACAAGGGGTCAGCAAAACTTTTCTGCAAAAAGGCAGATAGTAAGTACTTTAGTCTTTGGAGGGCCTAAGTCATTGTAGTAGGAAAGTAGCCAAAGATAATGCTAAATAATGTGTGTTTGTGTTCTGATGAAACTTTATTTATAAAAACACTTGGTGGGCTGTAATTGAGCTTCCAATTAAATGGACTTACTGCCCCTAAGTCCATTTAATAAATGTTCTTACATTATGTTAATAATGACTTGGTAAGATCAAGATGTTTTCTATATCTTTATTTTTGTTAAATATCAAATAATATTATATTTGATATATAATATTTTATAAATTTAAGTCAGATATTATGTGAATTTAATACATTTATATAGTGTAATCTGATTGCCACTGTACTGATAATTGGCACCTAAATCAATCACATTACATGATTATTTCTTTTTAGTGGTTGGAATCAAGTTCTACTCTCTTAGCAAATGTGATTATTATAATACAATTAGAGGCCCGATGCACAAAATCCGTGCATGGGGGGAGGGTCCCTCAGCCCATCCTGCAACAATGCCAGCATCTCTCACCTCAGACTCTGGCTCGAGGCCCCACCCCTCCCTCCGCCCAGCTGGGGCATGGAATCCAGCCCGAGGCCTCTGCCCTCCCCTCTCTTCACCCAGCCGAGCACACATGTTAAGCTTTAGAAGTTATTTACTTACTGATGGTTAGCAAATAACTTCTAAAGCTGAACACGTCACCATAAGCCCAGCATTCCTCACTAGCCCCCTCCCCTCCCTTCCTTAGGCATTTCCGGGGCATGAACTCTGGCCCAAGGCCCCTCCCCTCCTTCAGCACAGACACTGGGCTTGCATTACAGCAAGCCCAGCATCCCTCACTATGGACTCCAGCCCAAGGCCCCTGCCCTCCCTTTCCTCTGCCCGGCCAGGGCACACAAACTGGGCTCGTGTTGCTGTGAGCCCAGCATCCCTTACCACAGACTCTGGCCCAAGGCTCCTGCCCTCCCCTCCCTCCACTAGGCTGGGGGGCGCAGATGCTGAGCTTGCATTGCTGGGGAAACACCGTCAGCATCCCTCCCCAGCCACTATGGACACTGCCATTTTGTTGCAGAGTGACGGTTCATTTACATATTACTCTTTTATTAGATAGGATATTTTGCCTATATTCACTATATTATACACTAGCTCTCTAGGGCTTATTTGCTACTTGTTGCACATTTGTATCCTTAAACAACATATCTGACTTATTCCCCCTACCACTTATCTCATGGCAACCACCATTCTAATCTCTGTTTTATGAATTTGGCTTTTTTAGATTCCACATATAAATGATACAGAGAACTTGCATTTCTCTGTCTGATTTAGCATAATATGCTCAATATCCATCCATATTGTTGCAAATGGCAGAATGTCCTTCCTCATGACTGCAGAATATTCACATATATGTGGGGTGTGTGTGTGTGTGTGTGTGTGTGTGTGTGTGTGTGTGTGATCTTCTTTATCCATTTTTTTCTGTTGATGGGTTGTTTCCTTTTGGTATATCTCCATAAATGGAACTGCCGAATCATATAGTAGTCCTAATTTTAATTATTTGAGGAACCTCCATATTCTTTTCCATAGTGCTTGAACCAATTTATATCCTCCCCAAACAGTGTACAAGGGTTCCCTTTTCTCCATATTCTTGTCAACACTTATCTCTTGTCTTCTTGATGGGCATTCTAACAAGAGGAGGTGATATCTCATGGTGGTTTTGCTTTATATTTCCCTGATAATGGGTGATGTTACACATCTTTTCATATACCTGTTGACTATTTGGATGTCTTCTTTGGGAAAATGTCTATTTAGTTACTCTACCCATTTTTTTAATTGGATTGTGTAGTGTCTTTCTATATGAGATCTCTAAATATTTTTGGATACCAAACCATATCTGATATATGGATTTCAAAATATTTCTTTCATTCTCTAGATTGCTTTTTCATTTTGACAACTGTTTCTTTTGCTGTGCTTTTGTTTGATGTATTCCCATTTGTTGATTTTGCTTTTGTTGTTTATGCTTTTGGTGTCATATCAAGAAAAGTATTCCCAATACTAATGTCCAGGAATTTATTCCTATGTTTTCTTCTAGGAGTTTCATGGTTTTGGGTCTTAAGCTTAAGTCTTTGATACATTTTGCATTAATTTTTGTCAGTGGTGTAAGATAGTGGTTTAGTTTCATGGTTCTTTATGTATTTAACCTGTTTTCCCAATACTGTTTGTTGAAGAGACTATCATTTCTCCATTTTTTATTCTTGTCTCCCTTGTTGAATGTTATTCATCACATACATGGAGATTAAATTCTGGCTCTTGATTCTGTTCCATTGTTCTGTGTTTCTTTTAAAGCCAGTACTATACTGTTTTCTTACTCTAGCTTCATAGTATAGTTTGAAATCTTAAAGTGTGATATCTACACTTGTGTTCTTTTTCCTCAGGATTGCTTTGGCTCTATGGGTTGTTTTGTGGTTTCACACAAATTTTAGAATTTCATTATATTCCTGTGAAGTAATAATTACTTTAGTATTTTGATGTGGTTATGTCAAATCTACAGATGACTTTGGGTAGTATAGACACTGTAACATTTCTTTATGATCTTTGAACATGGGATGTATTTCCATTTTCTTGTGTCTTCTAGTTCTCTCAGCAAAGTCTTGTGATTGTCATTGCACAGATCTTTCATTTCCTTGGTTAAATTTATTCATAGGTTTTATTGTTTTTGATGCTATCATAAATTAAATAGTTTTTTATTTCTATTTTAGGTTTTTCATTATTAGTGTATAGAAATTCAACTGATTTCTGCATGTTGATTTTATACACTGCAACTTTACTGAAATTATTGATTAGTTCCAACAGTTTTTTGTTTTAGGGAATTTCTATATAGAAAATAATATCATCTACAAACAGTAACAATTTTACTTCTTTTTTTTTTCCAATGTACATGACTTTTATTTTTCTTGACAAATTGCTCTAGCTAGGATTTCCAGTACTGTATTAAATAAGAGTAGGGAGAGTAGGCATCCTTGTCTTGTTTCTGATCTCAGAGTAAAAGCTTTTAATTACTTTCCATTGAGTATTTTAACTGTGAGCTTGTCACATATGGCCATTATCATGCCGGGGTATGTTCTTTCTATACCCAGTCTGTTGCAAATTGTAATCATGAAAGGATGTTTTTTCTGCATAAGCAAGATTTTTTAAAATAAAGCTTATTTTATCATTTTTTTTAAATTTTAGGGATGTGATTTCTGTGTCCTCTTCATGAAAACTTTTCCTAACCAATGCCACAATAGAGTCATGTTAGAAAGACCAACAGTCAGCTGTAAGAGTTTTTAGCTGGTTACAATTGTGACAGTTTTGAACATTGAAAAGAACAAGATGATGTGATTGCTGAACATTTAATATAAAACACTGAATCAATAAAAATTTATGATTCCATCATAATAGCAACCAAAAGTGAGGAAAATCAGAAAAAACTAATTTTTGCATTTACATTGGGTATCAAATCAATTTTTCTTTATATGAAATAAAATGGAAAAATTAAATTCATGTATCTCTGCCTTTTTTTAAAAAATATATATTTTATTGATTTTTTACAGAGAGGAAAGGAGAGAGATAGAGAGCTAGAAACATCGATGAGAGAGAAACATCGATCAGCTGCCTCCTGCACATCTCCTACTGGGGATGTGCCCGCAACCCAGGTACATGCCCTTGACCGGAATCAAACCTGGGACCTTTCAGTCCACAAGCCGATGCTCTATCCACTGAGCCAAACCGGTTTCGGCATATCCCTGCCTTTTTAATAGGAACTGTATTTGAGAGTAACCATGGGGAAAGCTCTACTCTACATAAGAATGCCAGCTAATAGTCACGGAAAAAAGAATACAATTCAAAAAGAATCATTATTTTGCAATGTTCAATTAAAATATGTAGTCAATAATCACAAATTTGTTTTAAAACCATTACACAATGAATGGATGCATATATGATGCCAAAGTGCACCACATAAATTATTTTCTGGTTATAAAGTAAAATTTTAATGTGTGACAAAGGAACAAGGCTGTCTTCTTCTTAATATGGTGGCTGATATTTAGTTTCAAAAATGGTAGGACAACCAAAGATCATGTGTTTCTCGATATAATGCAGTATGAAATATGCATCTCCATGATGCTTCCTAAAAATGTTTAGTATCCAATCCAGAGTTGGAAACTAATTCTAGGTTACGGGAAATATAAGGTACTGAGTTATGTATAACGTTAAATGACACTGTGAGGAAGATATGAGGCAGTGTTCAAAAGGTCAAATTCCTGTCATGAAATTGTTTTTGAACAAAAGAGACTTAAGTATGAGAATCAGGTACAATATATGCCCATGGATTCAATAATTTTCATGCAAAAAGTGTGAAAACTATTGGGAAACAATAATGGAAAATTTATGGATTGCCTACTAGATGTATATGTAGTAAATGTTCTTACTTTTAAAAAATACAATTCATTTTGCGTGTGTGTGCGCGCGCGATGTAACAACAGTACATCACTTTTAAATGATGTAGGGTAATAAGGGTTAAAAAGAAAAATGTAGCCCTAACCAGTTTGGTTCAGTGGATAGAGCGTCAGCCTGTGGACTCAAGGGTCCCAGGTTCGATTCTGGATAAGGGCATGCACCTGGGTTGTGGGCACATCCCCAGTAGGGAGTGTGCAGGAGGCAGCTGATCGATGTTTCTCTTTCATTGATGTTTCTAACTCTCTATCCCTCTCCCTTCCTCTGTGTAGAAATCAATAAAATATATTTTTTTTAAAAAAAAGAAAAAGAAAAATGTACCCTCACTCCAACTACCTCTCACTTTTTCATGCTCCCATCCCTGGCCCACTCTCCAGCACATATTGTATTGTTTTCTCTATGACAGTTATTATTAACTAGAAAGACTGGGTTAGTTGGTTGGTTGGTTGTTGCCTCTCTCCCTCCTCCAGAATGTTATGTTCTAAGAGATGTGGGATCATGCCTGTCATATTTACAATTGTCCTCTTAGACCTTAAATAATACATGGCATACCATAGATGCTCAGTAAACATTGTTAAATGTTAAAAAAAAGTACACTTGCACTAAATTACAATTAATATTTTATTTGTGAAGAACCTTTTGAAGATTTCCTTTGCCTAGCTTCACACATGGTTTCTTGGTGAAATATATTGACAAAATTGGGAAGGGGATGTTTTTATTTAAACATATGAATGTAATTTACATTATGCACTGCCAGTTAAGAGGGTACAAGGATGGAAAGATGTGGGAGTTTAATTCAGTGCTACTTGCATCACAGGTGAAGGGGCTGCTGTGCTCTGCTGGAAGACACCGCGGCGCACTTCCAAGAGCTGAGTGTTCTCGCACCTGTTTCTGAGCTCTAACCTGTTTACACGTCCTTAATAAGAGGAAACTCAATGTTTTCAGAAGGCCAGCACATGACAGTTCTAAACATATCCTGTTGGAATTAAATCCTCAGTTCTAAAAATAAAGCTTTCAGTGCTCAGATGAAAGAAAATTAAAACATTTTATTTTTTTAAATATGACACTATACATTGTAATCTAAAGTAACTGTACCAGTGTGAATAAGAACATTTTTTATATCTATAGGAAGCATATATTAAATTCAATATTATATTTCCATTTATAGATTACAGAGACTTTATGACTCAAAAAATGCTAGTAACAGATTTTTGTCAAATATGGACTGGATTCCAGGGAAAACTCATAAGACCATATGCTTATCATTTGACGACTTGACATTGAAAAATCTGCCTTAAATAAAAAAAGGCCACCCAAAGAAGTCCACTAGTGACATGTCTAATGACTTATTCTGTATCTCTTACTCTAATCAAAACATGGAGAACTAGAAATAAGCATCATTGATGCTACCATTACAACAGCAAAGCACTGTTGCATGAACATTTTTGCCAGGTTACGATTTCTTAAAACCAGAATTTGACTTCACGTCTAAGTTTCATTGTCATTGAAAGGGAAGATCATAAGGAGGTATAGAAACACAGGGTGAGAGCTAGTCAATAATGAAAAATAAAATCAATCCCCGCCCCCCCAGCTCATCTATTCAACAAGTATTCAGTGAGCTTTTGTTACTTGCCACATACTATGCTAGGAACTGAAAATATAAAAAACAAAAGGAACATGGTCCTTGTTCTATATTATAGTGGGAACATCCCTGTTCTCATGGTGTGTTCCAGCAGAAGCTACATGAGTGAAGCAAAATATATTCTAAAGCTATGCAGAAATAGATCAGGAAGTCAAGCTTCTAATAATAGTGTTTCCTTAAGAGGCACAGAGTAATCTGTTAAATAATCTATTAATGCTATGGAGTGAACGTGGGTGTAAACCTGAAGTTCATATATTCAAATCTTACCACCACCCCCAGTGGTGTTAGTAAGGGGTGGAGTCTTAGGAATGTGATTAAGTCATGAGGCTGTAGCCCTCATTAACGGGATTAGTGCCCTCATAAGAAAAGATCCCACTGAACTCCCCAGCCCTTCACCATGTGAGGATACGAGGAGAGGTCTGCAACCAGGAAAAGGGCCCTCATCAAAACTGACCATGCTGGCATCTTGATCTTGAATTTTGCAGCTTCTAAACATTTTGTAGTATTTTGTTATAGCAGCCAAATAGACAAAAACAAACAAACAAACAAACAAAACAGTTAGTATGTTAAATGATGTGTCGTCTGGTGTTTGATGATGCAATGCAAAATAAAATACTTATCAAAGTTTAAGGCATTACACAAACATAATGAAAATAGTATTCAGCATCCAACTTATTTACTGATGTTTATAATTTTGATAAAAATTGAGAAGCTTAAAAGTACCATACAAATACCATACCTATCTAAACTACACAAATGTACAAAGGTAAAATTAAGCAACTAACATATCAAGATCAAGAAGAGTTTGTTTTGCTCTCACCAGTTTGGCTCAATGGATAGAGTGTCAGCCTGGGGACTATAAGGTCCTGGGTTCTGTTTTGATCAAGGGCACTTACCTTGGTTGTAGGCTTGATCCCCAGTCCAGGGCACGTGCAAAGGTTACCAACCAATCAATGTGTCTCTCTCTCCCATATCGATGTCTCTCTCTCTCTCTCTCTCTCTCTCTCTCTTCCCCTTCCTTCTACTCTTTCTAAAAATCAGTGGAAAAATATCCTTGGGTGAGGATTGGCAAAAAAAAAAGAGTTTGTTCTAGTAATACAAAATACTTCAATATCATTTACTGTATTAACATAATCATATATCAGTGGTTCTCAACCTTGGCTTCACATTAGAATCACCTTGGAATCTTTTTAAAATCCTGATTTCTGGGCCTCATCCTCCAGAAATTCTGTTTCTTTGTTACTAATATTGTGGCCCCACCCCATAACAAAGAATAGAATTTCCAGCGGATGAGGCCCAGAAATCAGGATTTTAGAAAGATTCCCAGGTGATTATAATGTGCAGCCAAGGTTGAGAACCACTGATCTCAGAGT
>NW_006292588.1:8419-25592 GCF_000327345.1 Myotis davidii | reverse complement strand
CACACCCAGGCTGATGGCTGCTAGTACAGCAGTGGTGGTGGGAGCCCCTCCTGCCTCCTCAGCAGTGCTAAGGTCTGCTCCCTGCTGGCAAGTGGACATCCCCTGAGGGCTGCCGGGCTGCCAGAGGGATGTCTGATTGCCAGCTTAGGCCCAATCCCCCATGAAGCAGGCCTAAGCCAGCAGGTGGTCATCCCCTGAGGGGTCCCATGCTGTGAGAGGACACAGGCCGGACTGAGGGAACCCTTCCCCTCCCACCCTGAGTGCACAAATTTTTGTGCACCGGGCCTCTAGTATTCAAATAAAAATATGAGATGTACTACCACTACACAGTCAACAGAATGATTCAGATTTAAAAGACTGGCAACACCCTGCATTTGTAAGGATAAAAAACAATTGTAATGTTGATTCTTTGCCAGGAATGTAAATACAATGATCACTTTGGTAATTTCCTACAACATTAAACATTTAGCTATCCTGTATCCCATCAATCCCCCACCACAATATATTTATGCAAAGAAATCATCATCATCATCAGAGCAACCTTATTCATAGGAGCCAAAATCTGAAAACAAGTTATCAAACAAGAATGAGGAAACATGTTATAGTTTATTTAATTAGTACCATGAATATTATTTAGCAATGAAAAGATATGAAGTACTGAAAAAGGCAACAACATACATGAACCTCAAAAATTATTGTTGAATAAAGAAATCATATAAAAGAATAGGTATTTTATGATTTATTAAGTTCTACAATAGTCACAATTAACATTCAGTGGTAGCATTCAGGCAAATGAGAATTTTTTGGTGATGATAATATTCTAGATCTTGTTTTGAATTTACATTGTATAAAGTCATTAATCTAATACTTAAGATCTGTGTTTTAAAATTATACCTTTAGAAGTACTAGAAAATAAAAAAAATATATAAAAAACAATATGTGAAAATATATTCAACAGGAATATAGTTAATGCCACTGAATTGTACAGTTACAAATGGTAAAAATAAGCCCAGCTGGTTTGGTTCAGTGGTTGAGTGTTGACCTGTGAACCAGTAAAGGCACATGCTGGGGTTGTGAGGCTCGATCTCCAATGGGGGGCGTGTAGGAGGCAGCCAATCAATGATTCTCTCTCATCATTGACATTTCTATCTTTCTCTTCCTCTCTGAAATCAATAAAAATATATTTGTTAAATGGTAAAAATGACAAAGGTTGTTTTATGTATATCTGACTACATTTAACTATATATATTTTAATACCTATAACATATATGTTACAGCAAGTAGTCATGAATTTACCCAACAATGATACCAGTGGTCACAATGGAAAGTAATATTGAAGGATGAGGGCACAGGAAACTTTACCATTAGCATGAAAGCTTCACCTTTTACCTGTAAACATCCAATATTCTCATTCATAGACTTGTTTTTGCCATAAGAAAAATGCAAAAATTATTATGTGATGAGCAACCCTTGATCTCTGCACCTTTCAAACTTTTCTATCTAGAAATAGTAAAATATTCCAACAGTAAACAAGTCTAAATCTGAGCCAAAAATCTTCCCCAATCTTCCATCCTGCCCATTCCCTTCCTCTGCCGCATCCCCTTCACCTTAGCTTACTTTATCATCATTACCATGTCTACAAAGGAATCTCTGATTAAGTGATCGTACGGTCATCTGCAAGTTGGAGAAATGTTTTACTAACAAGAGCAGGGGTCCTCAAACTACGACCCGCGGGCCACATGAAAATATAAATATTGTATTTGTTCCCATTTTGTTTTTTACTTCAAAATAAGATATGTGCAGTGTGCATAGAAATTTGTTCATAGTTTTTTTAAAAAACTGTAGTCCAGCCCTCCAACGGTCTGAGGGACAGTGAACAGGCCCCCTGCTTAAAAAGTTTGAGAACCCCTGACAAGAGTTTTCTGGAGAAATGAAGGATTTGGGTAACTTCAAGAGAGAACCAAAGTCCTTGCTTTTTATTCATGGTTCTGGTGCTTCCCTGGACCTTTCAATTCTTCCATTGGTCCACACGCCTTCTAAAATAAAAACTTGCCTCATGCACTTTTTTCTGTTACCATTCTTTATTCTTTCCTTCCTCCTTTTCTCTTCTCTTCCTCCCCTTCCTGCTCCTCTCTTTTTTCCTCCTATTCTTCCTCCCTGTTCTTGGTTTTGATTTTGAGGCTTGATTCCAGGAGGAGTAGCTGAGAAACACTTCTTTTTTTCTACCATTTTTTATTTTCTATTTATGTTTTATTGAATTTATTGGAGTGACCTTGGTCAACATGAACATATAGGTATCAGGTGTGGGTTTCTATGTTACAAGATCTGTATATTTCAGCACTGTGTACCCACCACCCAAAGTCAAATCTTCTCCCATCATCACATATTAGGACCCTCTTCCCCCCCCCCCACACACCTTCTTCCCTCTGTCAACCTCCACCTGCTGTTTGTGTTCATAAGTTTCAGTTTTATATCGCATATATGAGTGAAATCATATGGTTCTTAGCTTTTTCTGACTGACTTATTTCAAGGCCCATCCTTGTTGTTACAAATGGCACCATTCCATCCTTTCTTATGGCTGAGTAGTACTCCATTGTGTATATGTACCACATCTTCCTTATCCAGTCCTCTATCACAGGACACTTTGGCTGTTTCCATGTCTTGGCCACCGTGAATAATGCTGCAATGAACATAGGGGTACAGATATATTTGTGAATACATGGTTTTGAGTTTTTCTGGTTATATACCCAGGAGAGGGATTGCTGGGTCGGATGGTCACTATTCTTAATTTTTGAGGAATCACTGGACTGCTTGCCATAGTGGTTGTACCAGCCTACATTCCCACCAGCAGTGAATGAGGGTTCCTTTTTTTCCCACAAGCTCTTCAACACTTGTTATTGATTGTCTTGTTGACACTCTAACAGGTGTGAGGTGGTATCTCATTGTAGTTTTGATTCTCATTTCCCTAATTGCTAGTGAAATTGAACATCTTTTCATATATCTATTGGCTGTTGGGATGTCTTCTTGGGAGAGGTGTATTTTCAGGTCCTTGGCCCACTTTTTGATTGGGTTGTTTGTTTGTTTGTTTGATGTTGAGTTTTATGAGTTCTCTATATATTTTAGAAATTAAACCTTTGTTGGAACTAATGTTTGAAAGTATCTCCTATCTGGCTGACTATCTCTTTGTTTTGTTGTCAGTTTCTTTTGCTGTGCAGAAGCTTTTTAGTTTGATATAGTCGCATTCATTTATTTTTGCCTTTACTTCCTTTGCCTTTGGGGTCTAGTTCAGAAAATGTTCTTTACAACCAAGGTCCATAAGTTTGGTTCCTATATTTTTGTCTATATAACTTGTTTCACGTCTTATATTTAGGTCTTTAATCCTTTTAAATTAACTTTTGTACATGGGGACAAACTGTAATCCAATTTTATTCATTTGCATGTGGCTTTCTAGTTTTCCTAGCACCATTTATTAAAGAGGCTATCTTTACTGCACTGTGTGTTTCTGGATCCTTCCATATACATGTGGAAGAAACATTTCTTGCCGAAGCTGGTCCATCCTTGATGCTTGACACAGTCACTGCAGGGAAGAAACATCTGCACAGCATATGTTTCAAGGGACCTGGCATATGGCATACTGTTCTTAATATGTTTGCTCCTCTTCTTAGCACTATGTGTTTTAACCAAGGTCACCTCTCCGAGAAAGGTTGTTTCCCCAGGTGGGGATTTTCCCCTGGAGTTGGGGATTGACAGGACTAAGGAAGGGAATAAATCAGTAAAACCCTTTAACTAAGTGCCAGGCGGGTAGTTAATCACTTTAACTATGAACAATCACACTTAAGCTACATAATCTTTACTTAGGATAATCTCCTTCAGTTAATTCCTTGTAGCTTAACAGAAAAATAGAGTAGTGACATTGGAATGGAGATAACGAACCCCCTAACCTTTGGAATAAAATGGATAGGATTAAAATCAACTGGTATAAATACAGATGTAACAGGACAATAAAGAGAGAACCTGGCTATGATGATTGACTGAACGCTGCCTCCATGTCATTCCTTCTTTGCCGACTCTGTCCACACCTTTGGGAAACCCTGGACCTGCTGGGGCTGGACCCCAACAATTTCTGACAGCTCAGTAGATGAAGGAGAGAAGCACTGAGTGTGGTTCCCTCACACAGGGGGGGAGGGGCTTGCGTTAGGTTGGGAACACAAAGTTCTGCCTACAGATAGAAGCTAGAGGCCCTCACAGGAAGCACAGTCCAGCTTCATAGCATCTTGGTCTCTGAAACTGAACTGAGATGATCCCAGATTGCTAGTGCTCTCAGGGGCCTAGCAAAAGCACATATAAAGCCCTCTCTGAAGGAAGATAACACCATCCAATGCCTCAAATTACTTTTATAAACAATTTTGCAACTGCAAAATCCAGCACAAACTCAACAGTAGCTAAGCTCCAAAAGAGTCATGAACACATGAAGGAAAATGAACAGAAATGTCACACCATAAAATCAGACCTAAAGGAGCTCCAGATATTAATGTCAACAAAACCCAGATTTTAAAATCAGAATGAATCCATCACAGATGATATCCTATATAATAAAAGCCTAATATGCAAATTGTCCCCTCGGTGGTCGACTGCGAGTTCCACTGACCAGGAGCTTGACCGCTCATTATGATGTGCGCTGACTACCAGGGGGAACTGTGGAACATGGCGGGTGTTGGCGATATGGCACTGGCAGTGGATGGCAGAGAACAGAACCACGGCAGTATGGTGGAACAAGTGAGTGGGTGGCACCAGGCAAGGTGGTTGCGAACGGGGGCCCATCAGCAACCAACAGTGCCTCCTCTGCCATCTGCTGGCAAACGGTGATCAGCGGTGCCGGTGGGAGGCGGGACCGCTGCCTGACTCCCAGGCACTGAGGGAGCTGGGCGGGGGTCCAGTCCCAATCGATCACCCTGCAAACGGGATGGTGGAGCCAGTGAGGGGGATGGTGCCAGGTCAAGGCAAGTCACCAGGCAGGGCTGCGGGACTGTGAAGCTGGGGGCATGAGCTGGGACTTGATCTCTATAGGCCACCCTAAGGGACCCCACCCATGCACGAATTTGTGCACAGGGCCTCTAGTTTCTGTTCATAAAAATCACCTTTAACAAATTACCTTAGGAGGGGGATCCTAAGAGACACGAGAAGTAAGGCAAGGGTCTGGAAGTGCTTTGTCCATATGTCCTGTTCCTAGACTGAAGGAGGCAGCCTTAAAGGCCTTGAGGTAAGATGGCCATGTGTTATATGTTTGTGTACCCCCCACGTCCCACGTGGTTCAGGGTTCAGGATCTGGAAGAGGAGCCACACACAAATGAAAGAGAAGAGACAAGAGATAATTTGGAAATATTGGGGGACCAGGAGGGCAATTCCAACTCAAGGGGAAGGACTTCCACTGGTGCCCAGGTCTCGCCAAACTTTTATTCAAATTTGGTTAAACATAAAGCCCTTAGTCAGGCAGGTAATAGCAGTAGCAGACAGGCTGTCATAAAGGTCAGTAAATACTAGAAGGATTTACTCTGAGGCTATTTGATCAGGAAATAGCTTGAGCTCCCATTGTCAGGACTAGACAATCGGTGCATAACTCAGGCCCCGCCATGGGTACAAGGCACCCCAGCCTTCTGGGATCCTTGTTTGCACTTCTTTGCTAGTGAAGACAATGGGTGGCGTCCTGCATCTCCCGCAGTCATGGGCAAGGAGAGAGTAAAGGCCACTAATGGGAATGGAGAAGGGGGAATTGAGATGGAGATTCTGAGAGCCCATGCTCTGCCTTTAGATGACGTATCCAGAGAGGGATCCTAGTGTCTGTGCCTTTCTCTGGATACAATTCAGGATTATTGATCCAGAGCTTCAAAGCTTGAAGGGTTCTTCGGGACTTGAAGAATAAGACAGGGTATCATTAAATTAGAGAAATACAAGACTTACAAGATGATTTTGGAGTTAGAACTATTGAGAATATAGTAGTTTGGGTATCTCCCAACATTCAGGATCACCCATAGAACTATAAGCTTTACTTATCTGAGTATCATCATTGCCTACTTGGCTATGAGTTCCATATCTAGAGTGATGTCTCTCTTACTATGTTTTTCCTGGTATTAAGCAGATTTCGATGTTAATGAAATTGAACTGTATTGAAATAACCTATGTGAAGTCACTCAAGTCAGTGAATAGGGTGGTATTCAATTCAACATTTATTAAAAACAGCTAATACTTACATAATACTAATATACACCAAGCACTGTAGACTTTTTCATATATTAATTTTGAAGGACCATTATAATCTTACTAGGGGCCCAGTGCACGAAATTCATGCACAGGTAGGGTTCCTAGCAGCTGCCGGCTGCCGGCCCGGGCCTTCCCTTCCCAGGATGCCTGCTGCCACTGACAACCGGGGTGGGGGTGGGGGCTGACGGGGGAGGGGCCACGGGTGGTTGGATGTACGGCCCCGCCCCCTTGGGTGAACTCCCAGTCGAACTCCCAGTTGAGGGGACAATTTCCATATTAGGCTTTTATTATACAGGATTCCATAGGTCTTTTAGGATTCTCATTTTACAGATAAGAAAACTGAAGCACAGAAAGGCTAAGTAATTTTCCTGGGTTTAAATGACTAGTAATGGGGTGGAGGGGTGTATTTAAAGGTAGGTGGTCAGGCCCTACAGCCCAAGATAATAACTACCACTTCCCAATTCAATGGAAAAATATTAAGGATTCCACCCTAGATTTCTTCTTGCTAGATGAATTCCACTATACTACTGTCCTCTTTCTACAATGCAGTTAGTTCACCTAGAACTGTGTCTTGATTGAATTTTCTTTTTGCAAAAGGCTCATCTTACATATTTGTTTTTTAAAAATATATTTTATTGATTTTTTACAGGCAGGAGGAGAGAGGGATAGAGAGTTAGAAACATTGACAAGAGAGAAACATCGATCAGCTGACTCCTGCACACTCCCTACTGGGTATGTGCCTGCAACCAAGGTACATGCCCTTGACCGGAATCAAACTTAAGACCTTTGAGTCCACAGGCCGTTGCTCTATCCACTGAGCCAATCCAGTTAGGGCCATATTTATTTTTTTTTAATAACTACTTACTTAGAAGGCTAAGCATTGTACATATATTTAAAGCATATAAGAGTGTTGATGTGCTGTATCTAAGTGTGCTGTTACCTAAATGAGTTACTTTTTAGTGCAAAAAAGTCAGTTCCATCTTATCCAACTGTGACAAAACCAACTAAACTGATACTTTCTCCATGAAGTTTTACTTGAAACATGTTTGATTGACTAAATTAATTTTTTGAAAGGGCCTCAGATTTTCCTAATTTAAATTTGCTGTATTTTGCAATTAGGGGACACAATGTTTGCAATAACATGTAGTTTACTTTGCCATTTTGTAAATGGTCTAGTGACTTTTGAACCACTTGTCTCAGGCAAGAATCTACTGCCTAGAGTGGGTATTTTCCTGTTTGAAGGCCATTGGCATGTTTGTCAGAATACTAAACTGTATTTTCTACACATACATATTTTTAAAGACATTAGTTTGCTATGTTAGCATCCAATTTCAGGTATCAAATATATGTTTCATATCTGTGATTTGATCAAATCAATATATATAAAACCTTTTATTATCAATTTTATTTAGACATCAGTATTCTTTTTAGCCAGATTTGTTATCTACTTAAGGTCAATACAGAACATAAAGAGAATTTCCACAGAATTAAACCACCATTTACTCAAATTTAGATTGAAGGATGTATACTAAGATATTATAGTATTTGAAAAAATTGCATGTTTCAAGCAATGTACAGTGAACCCAGTTGACAAAATCTCTCCACATTATTAAAAAGACTGATACAAAAGGAAAGGAAAGCATTTTAGTCAATTGAGAAATGTATTACCTTGTGGGGTGAGATATTTCATAGTGCAAATGTTGATATGAGGTGGACAGAGGTCAAAAACAATGCAATCTGTGAACTCAATTCACCCACGTTCCAGCTAATATTGTACAAGTGAAGGCTTTCATGGACGTATCATTTCTTGTCCCCCATTGCAGTTCCTAAAGTCAAGAATGCTTTAATTGCACTTAAATAAAATGAAGTTAAGTGAAGTATTACTAATTACTTAATTTAAGTCAAAATTAAGTCAGGCATTTGCTGGATGATTTTATGGCTTTCTTGAAGCACTGTGAATATTCCACAGAAAAAGTACCTGCATTATAATAAACAGTGATTACCATCCCCTATATCTTCTATTCAGCCTCCAGATCCACACTCCTTCCTTCTCCATGGATACAATGGGGAACCAACCTATAAGAACCACAGCAACATGTTCATTTGCTCCATGACTTGCTATTGGGTTGGCCATTTGGGTGCTGCAGATGAAAGGGAGAAAGGGGAGTTGCCTAAGGATGATCCTGTCCCTGGAAAGATGGCACAGTTTTCCTCAAAACACATGATTTTCTCCTTGTAACTTCCAGTTCCTTTCACTCCACTCTTCCCTTTGATCCTGGGGTTGGCCCAATGTGCTGCCCTGTCTCTTGAAATTTCCCTGTACCCTGAACACCTCTTTTCTATAGTCTTTTCATGAAACATATACCTCCCTCCCAGTGAATTAGCTCAATTTGAGTGTGCCATCAGATTCTATTAGAGGCCCTGGTTTATAAAATTAACATAAGAAAATATATTTTAAGCTCTCCAATGTAATAAAATACATTTAGAAGTTCTTATCTAATTCTTCTGAGAATCAAGAATGTATAACCTCCCTTTTGCTTGAAAATAGTTTAAAACATTTTAAGTAGACTAACCAAAGAACTTACTAAATCCCTCTTTTATCTGTTAGTGGACAATAAAAATGACTTGATATAAACCTCTGATTTAGAAGACTGTCCTTCATTTTTTCTTGAGCACCTATTATGTACCAGTCACTCTGCTAAGCCATGGAGATGCAAGGATTGATAAGAAACAGTCCCTGCCTCCAAGGATCTCAGATGGATAAGCTGA
Source organism: Myotis davidii (assembly GCF_000327345.1). Lineage (NCBI taxonomy): Eukaryota > Metazoa > Chordata > Mammalia > Chiroptera > Vespertilionidae > Myotis > Myotis davidii. The sequence goes on along the minus strand of NW_006292588.1, from coordinate 16,565 downwards.
TAAGTATAATACCATGTGGCAAGTATGATGATGAATAAGAGAAAGAGCATTATAAAAACTCAGCCTGAAAATACAAGTGAAAGTTTCTTGTCAGATTAGATTTTTTTTAAGATGGAAGAAATTGAATCTTTTTATGGCCTAGACTAGGGAAGGAGCAAATTCCAGGAAGAGATGACAGAGTAAGAACAAAATTAAGAGTGCATCTTTTTGGGAAAAAAAAAAAGAAATAAATGAGATACCTTTTGTTTACTTGGATGATGGAGGGCAGAGTATATTAACTTATTAAAATCAGTTCAAGTACAGCAATCCAGGACTGTGTCTCAACCTCAGGATTTATTATCACTCAGCCATCTGTGACCAACAGTCCCTGCGGAACTGTTCCAAATGTATTCTCCAACGTCAAATCTATGAGAGAAACAAAAAACTGGCACCTTTCAGTAGGTGAACATCTGGATTCATTCTGAACAGGTAAGAACCATGTACCTGATATTTTAAATTTTAATGACCACAAAGACCAATGTGGGAACACATTATTCTAGTGTAATAAAGTTGAAAGATCTAAGTAGGTAAGCTGGAAGAATGCTGACTGGTTAGAACACCAAAGGCCTACAAAATGGCAGAATACAATTTTGGAGATTTACTAGTAAAACAGCAGGCTGTGGGGGAAAAGTGTTCAACTTAGGGTTCACAGTCCCCAATTTTGTTTAAATGGAAACAGTCATTTCAAAAACGTTCTTGAAAATGCTATTTAAAAAGGAATGTCTGCAAGTTAGATGATGTGCATATGATATGGTTGGCAACGGGGTAGAATAGGCCTCATTTTCAGAGAGCAAAATATTATTACAGAAAAATAATTAATTTCAGCCTCCCTGAGATCAAGGAACTTGGAGCATGAGGAGTTATCAGAAGCACTGGGCTGAATCTACTGGCAGCAATCCTGAGCTGGGAAATCTACCCAAATGTCCACTTTTCCTTGGGCCTTTAGTGTTTCCTCCCAGCCCACAATAGGGATCAGTGCAGAATGACATGTGTGTCTAATCTTTCAACCTCCTTTGTAATAAAGAGTGATGGCTGTGCTGTACCTTCCATTCACCCTTCAGATCTACTCTTTTAAAAAACTAATTTATTTTTTATTTGCTCACTTATTTATTTTTAATTTTTATTAAATTTGTTGGGGATAATATTGGTGAGTAAAATTATATAGGTTTCAAGTGTACAGTTCTATGATACATCATCTGTATATTCCATGTGTACCTTAATTATCTATACTAATAAAAGGGTAATATGCTAATTAGACCAGATGTCCTTCTGGACAAAGCCACGTGGCAGGGGCCGAGGCAGAGACAGTTAGGGGCGATCAGGCTGGCAGGAAAGAGAAGTTAGGAGGATCAGGCTAGCAAGGGAGAGAAGTTAGGGGTGACCAGGCTGGCAGAGGAGAGAGTGGTTAGGGGCAACCAGGCCAGAAGGGGAGAGTGGTTAGGGGTGACCACCAGACCGGCAGAGGAGAACAGTTACGGGTGACCAGGCTAGCAGAGGAGAATGGTTAGGGGTGAACAGGCTAGCAGGGGAGTAGCGGTTAGGGGCGATCAGGCCAGCAGGGGAGAGTGGTTAGGGGCAATCAGGTAGGCAGGTAGAGAGGTTAGGGGCGATCAGGCAGGCAGGCAGGTGAGCGGTTAGGAGCCAGCGGTCCTGGGTGCGAGAGAGATCCCGGACTGGAGAGGGTTCAGGTTGGGCTGAGGGATTCCCCCCCACCCCCCCGTGCACGAATTTTGTGCACCGGGCCTGTAGATAGTTATAAAAGGGATGGAAGAAAGAGGTCCATCTGCCCAAGCCACAGAGCTGAAGCAAAACAGGCCTCTAAGCTGCTCCCTCCGGAAGTGCACCAGAGACTGACTGTATCCCTTCTCCCAAAGTCTAATGTTGAAACCTAATCTCCAATGGGATGGCATTTAGAGGTGATACTTTTGGGAGGTGATTAGGTCATGAAGATGGAACCACATGAATGAGATTGATGCCCTTTTGGGAAGAGACTCCAGAGAACTCTTGCTCCCTCTGCCATGTGAGGACACAGAGAGAGAAAGGACATTTATGAACCCAGAAATAGGCCCTCACCAGAATCTGTAAGTGCCTTGATCATGGACTTTCAGCCTTCAGAACTGTGAGAAATAAATGTCTAATTCTTTTTTTTTAACCCTCACCGAGGATATGCTTATTGGTTTTTGAAGAGAGAAAAAAACATTGATGTGAGATAGGAAACATTAATCAGTTGCCCTGACAGGGGATCAAACCTGCAACCAGGGTATGTGCCCTGACCAGGAATCAAACCCCAAAACGTTTTGGTGTATAGGGAGATGATCTAACCATTAAGCAACCCACCAGGACATGTCTATTCTTTATAAGCCACCCAGTTTAGAGTATTCTGGTATAGTAGCCCAAACTCTTACAGAGTGCCGTGACTCCCTGAGGTCACCCACACAGGAGGGCTGGGGATTAAGATATAGGGGAGGATAGATTTCAACAAGATTCAGCGGCAGGTCCAGAGGTGAAGGGTCCCCTATCAGAAGGTACTGCTACTGTGGCACCTGATGATCAAGGGCAGAAGCAGGCCAGCAAAGGGTGCTCCTGTGGTCACTTCTGGCTTTGCCATCAAATGCTGAGAACATCCTCATTCCCTCAAAAATGCACTGGGATTATCTGCATATTTAGCTTGGTATGACTTTCTGTACAATTCCTTAGCGGGAATTTATAAAAGGGCTCTTGTTAAGTAAAGTGTATGACATTTTTAAGGTCTATAATATACATAACTATAACCAAAATCCATTCAAGAGAAGTATACCTCAGAGGGAAGGCAGGAGAGGGTGGATAGGAAGAGATCAACCAGTGAACTTGTATGAATATATGCATCAACCATGGACACAGACAATGGGATGGTGCTGTCAACACATTAGTGCAGTGCCATTGTAGATCATTTCAAAGCCATTACTGCATTCAAAAGTAATAGTCTTTCATAGTATAATAAGTTAGCCACATGTGACATTTTATTTATTGAGCAACCACTATGAATTGATACTGTGCTCTGTGGTTATAAATATGAATAAGATAAAAACTCTACAATCAAAGTGTGTATGATTAGGGTTACCAGATTTAGAAAAAAAACGCCCAATTACGTATCAATTCCCGATACACAATTTTTGATACAAGTATGTCCCAAATATTTCATGGGATATATTTATACTTTTAAAAAAAATCATAGTTCATCAGAAATTCAAATAGTACTGGTACGCCAGTATTTTATCTGGCAAGCCAATTATGACAAAATAGAAGAGTAATAAAAGTGATTATTTATTGTAATAAATATAAGCAGTTGTATTAGTGCTATAAAACAGGAACTGAACCATGCTACACAAGTTGAGAGGTGGGAGATCTGAGAATTCATTAAAGAATTGTTTCGAAACTGGGTCTCAAGAAAGAAAAACCAGATTTAGACAGATGACAATCACTGATGTTCCAGAAAGGAGGGAAAGTATGAGTAAAAATGAATGCAAAAGAAAGCACCAAAAATATCCTGGTATTGTAGTTCATTTTGATTGGCCAAGAAATTTATATTGGGAGATATGTAGAAAGGAGCACCATCAACAGCATATGTAGAAGTTCCAAGTTATAGAGTGTGAAGAAAAGGCTGCATTACAGTTTTAGGATAATACTTAGAAATTCTACGATACAGTAGTTCAATAATTTGTTCTAAATTGGTGATATTTCTGACAGGAAGAAAAAAATAATTACTATAGCAAGAGTAATGGCTCCCTCTACTGTTCGAAAGTAGAAAAATTCTCAATTGGTATCAAGAAAAATGTCATGATTTAGAGACTGGACATTTCATTATAAAATATCGGGCAATATTGGCAATATCATGGAACATCTTCATTTAATCTAAATAGTTTTTTCCTATATACTACAATTCATAAACTTCTCAGTGACAAAAGTTGGGGGATTCACTTAAAGACATTAAATAAAAATAGTAAATTGCTTAAAGAAAGCTCACCAAAGTTCTTTCATCCTCACCACGGTTGTCTTCCTACATAATCTGACTTAAAATGAGAGCAGACAGTAAATCTGGGATTAAATACGTGCTCTAAGTGGTGCATAAATAAGACTCACTCTGTGAGCTTGTGAAATACTGTTTCCATCCCAAACCCTCTAAAGCACATGTGACATAAGAGGGGCTGCCAATTTGCACTTGCAACAATTGCCCTCAAGTGAGTCAGGGAAGTGCTTCTCCCAGGTGCATCTTCCTAATAAACTAACACTCTTCAGCTACCAGTGTGCTGCAGTGACTCCTGATTATCCGCAAGTAATTAGCACCACCTGTTTAACAAAAGTGAATAGCTCCCCACTGTCTACTAGATCAACTCCAAACCTCTCTCTCTGGCAGGAATTCGGGCTCTCCCGGTGGGTCTTCCCATCCAATCACACCCCCATCCAAGGCCCCATCGAGCGAGGCTTCTCTCTCATGCAGCCCCACTCTGCCTGGCCTCTCCCTGCAGAACCATTACTCTTGCAGGCAAGGGTGACATCTGCTCTGTTTTGAGGCTTAAGTCTCCACATCTACTCTACTGACCTCATCAGCCGCGTGTTGGCTTAACTCTCCAAATGCTACATGTGCCCCACGTTTCAGACTTGCTCCTGAATGCCATGCCGTATTTACTGGTTTCTGATCAACTTATAGGCCAACATATGTGTTGGCTTCTCTGGCACAATATATGTCTGATTAGTTCACCTGAAACACTAAAGCACTAGAAATGCCAAATAAAAATTAGTAAATGTCCTTTTTAATACATCAAAGACAATAACTTTTTAAAAAGAAGACAAACAGGATATTATCCAAAATTTTTAAACAATTACAAATGCCAGGCATATTTGACACAGAACCAAACAGTACTGCAGTAATTAGAAAATACACGTACTTGCTACAGAAGAAGCTCCCAGAATATTCAAACTTTAAGGCTATTATGATCACTGTTTTGACATAAAACTTTTGTCTGCAATGATGTCTCCGCTGTCATGAGCTAGAACATCAAGCTGTTCTGATGATGTCTAGTATATTCGGGACCAATTTTCAGCCAGAGCCCCACATAGGGCATGAAGTGTGGAATATATCCAATTACAATTTGCTACTTGCTTTGAAATGACCAAACTGTGTTGAATTACACACTCTTATCTAGTTTACAAGCATCAATTTGATGAGGAAGCACCCATTATCCATTAATTAAATAAACAAATGAACCCAAACAGACAAGTACAAAGTGTCCACTTTATCTAATAAGGTTACACACAAGTTGTAGTAGTTTTCTATTACTGCAAAGCCAATTACTACACACTTAGTGGCTTTCAGCAATACCTATTTGTTATCTCGCAGCTGGGGAGATCAGAAATCTGGGGTGACATGACGGGGTTCTCTGCTTAGGGCTGAAATGAAGGTGTTAGCTGGCTCCTCTGCTTTCTGAAGGATTTAGAAGAATTTATTCATGCTGTTGGCAGGATTCAGTTCCTTTTACTTGTAGGACTGAGGTCCCCATTTCTTTTTTTTAATTTATTTTTTATTGATTTCAGAGAGGAAGGAAGAGAGAGAAAGAGATAGAAACATCAATGACGAGAGAGAATCATTGATCGGCTGCCTCCTGCACGTCCCCTACTATGGGGGTGGGGAGTGAGGAGGGGATTGAGCCCGCAACCCAGGCATGTGCCCTTGGCTGGAATCAAACCTGGGACCCTTTAGTCTGCAGGCTGATGCTTTATCCACTGAGCCAAACCAGCAAGGGCTCTTTTTAAAAGAAATATATTTTTATTGATTTCAGAGAGAAAGGAAGAGGGAGGGAGGGGGCGAGAGAGAGAGAGAGAGAGAGAGAGAGAGAAGCATTCATGATGAGAGAGAATCATGGATTGGCTGCCTCCTGCAGGTCCCCCACTGGGGATCATGCCTACAACCAGGGCATGTGCCTTTGACTGGAATCAAACCTGGGACCTTTCATTTTGCATACTGATGCTCTAGTCTAGCCACTGAGCCAAACTAGCTAGGGCACGAGGTCCCCATTTCCTTGATGAATGTCAGCTAAGAGCCACTCTTAGCTCCAGGAGATTACCTGGATGCCTTGGCATGTGGTCCCCTTCTTCAAAAGCATCATTAGTAGATGGCATGTCCCTCAAGCTTTGGGTCACTGACTGCCTTTTCTTCCACTACCAGTGATGGTGAACCTATGACACGCGTGTCAGAGGTGACACGCAAACTCATTTTTTTGGTTGATTTTTCTTTGTTAAATGGCATTTAAATATGAAAAATAAATATCAAAAATATAAGTGTTTTACTATGGTTGCAAATATCAAAACATTTCTATATGTGACACAGCACCAGAGTTAAGTTAGGGTTTTTCAAAATGCTGACACGCTGAGCTCAGAAGGTTCGCCATCACTGCACTAGACAGTGAAAACTCTACTTTCAAAGGGTTTGTGAGATTAGAGCAGTGGTTCTCAACTTTCTGGCCCTTTAAATACAGTTCCTAATGTTGTGACCCAACCATAAAATTATTTCCGTTGGTACTTCATAACTGTAATGTTGCTATTGTTATGAATCGTAATGCAAATATCTGATATGCAGGATGGTCTTAGGCGACCCCTGTGAAGGCGTCGTTCAACTGCCAAAGGGGTAGCGACCCACAGGTTGAGAACCGCTGGATTAGAGGATCAACCTTTTGCCTTATCCTATACTAGGGGCCCGGTGCACAAAGATTCATGCACTGGGGGTAGGTACCTCAGCCCAACCTGCACCCTCTCCAATCTGGGACCCCTTGGGACCCATCAGGGGAGCCCTCTTTAATCCAGGAGTTTCTATCTGTCTTTGCAATCATATGAGCAAATTGTCTGAGACCCCCAACCCATTTTGGTTTGTTGCGCACAGACTAATAGAGGCATTTTTTTTTTCTTTGCTTCATTGGTGGAGATTTCCTGGAAGTTTTAGGATATCTTCCCTTTAATTTTTCCTGGACACTCTGATTTTACTTATGTCTCTCGCCTAGCTACAAAAATAATGTTATGGTTGGGGGTCACCACAACATGAGGAACTGTATTAAAGGGTCACGGCACTAGGAAGGTTGAGAACCACTGCTCTAGTGTCATTTGTCTGCCACCAGAACTACAATTCCCAGCATTCCTGGTACTCCCCATGCTCTTGGTTTTCCCTTCCTGCTCTGTCTCTGTCCCATGGCCTCCCACTCTGCCAAGTCCTCCAAGCCACCAGCTCTCCTGCTCTGCTCTCTGCCTGGTGCCTGTGTGTGCAAATTAACTCAAATTAACACAGGTTAATTTGCATACTCACTCCTGATTGACTGGTGAGTGTAGCAGAGGGACAGTCAATTTCCATGTTTCTCTTTTATTTTATAGGGTAATATGCAAATCAACTGAATAGCAGAAAGACCAGTCAGCTGGGGGCAGGGCCAGTGAACAGGCAGCATCAGGTCAGCCAAAGCACGGGCAGAGGGAGGGGACAAAAATGGGGGGGGGGAGGCGGCAGCAACCAGCAGCAGTGTGATGGGGGGATGGGGGGGCTGTGCCAGCCAGCACCATCCCCTGATCAGCCACCTGGACACCTCCCACAGAGGCCGTCAGTAGGACATCCCCTGAGGGCTCCCAGACTGTGAGTGGGTGCAGGCCAGGCTGAGGGACCCCCGGAGTGCACAAATTTTCATGCATCAGGCCTCTAGTAACATATAATCATGGGAATGGTATCTCATCACATTCATAGGTTTCACTATAATCAAAGGGGAGGGGATTTGACAAAGGAGAGAACCATTGTCTATCACATATGTCCAGTGTATTACTTGGTAGTTATGCTTTGTTTTTAAAAAGATTGAGCATATATTTATTAATTCAACACACATGTATGGCACTCCAACTACGTCCCAGGTGCTGTTCACACAAAGATTCATTAACCATGGTCCCTGACCTCAAGGAGCTTGATTTAAGTTGTGCTTTATTCCATAACTAGTGGCCCGGTGCAGAAAATTCATGCATGGCCAGGGCGGGGGTGGTGTCCCCCAGCCTGGCCTGCACCCTCTCCAATCTGGGACCCCTTGGGGAATGTTGGCAGGATTAT
>NW_006292588.1:7851-8384 GCF_000327345.1 Myotis davidii | reverse complement strand
CTGCTGACTTCTACAGCCACCTATGGTCTTAACTCTCCAAATGCTACATGTACCCCATGTTTCAGACTTGCTCCTGAATGCCATGCAATATTTACTGGTTTCCGATCAACTTATAGGCCAACATATGTGTTGGCTTCTCTGGCACAATATATGTCTGATTAGTTCACCTGAAACACTAAAGCACTAGAAATGCCAAATAAAAATTAGTAAATATCCCTTTTAATACATCAAAGACAATAGGGATCCTGTGGGATTGGGCCTAAACGGGCAGTCGGACATCCCTCTCACAATTTGTGACTACTGGCTCCTAACTGCTCACCTGTCTGCCTGCCTGATTACCCCTAACCACTTTGCCTGCCAGCCTGCTTGCTCCCAACTGCCCTCCCTTGCCAGCCTTCTCACCACCAACTGCCCCCACCTGCTGGCCAGCTCACCCCCAATATCTCCCCTGTTGGCCTGCTCACCCCCAAAGGACCCCCCACCAGCCTGATCACCCCAACTGCCCTCTACTTCCAGCTGTGTGCCCCCAAATG
>NW_006292588.1:7454-7792 GCF_000327345.1 Myotis davidii | reverse complement strand
ACTCCCCCCACCCACCAGCCTGATCACCCCCAACTGCCCTCCTCTCCTGACCTGATCTCCCCTAACCACCTCTGCCTTGGCCCTGCCACCATGGCTTTGTTCGGAAGGATGTCAGAAGGTGTCCCGGTCTAATTAGCATATTACCCTTTTATTAGTATAGATTCAGGTAGAGCCATTGATAATCAAGAGGATGATGGGTGATTTCTCCAAACATCTGACACGCAGACTATGAAATTATCACCAGCAACAAATAGCACAATCCAGCTGAAGCATATGCAGACTGACTCACTATTACTGTTATTACATTTTCGAGAATGAATTCTAATGGCCCAGTGCAA
>NW_006292588.1:4784-7317 GCF_000327345.1 Myotis davidii | reverse complement strand
GGTATTTTGTGGAAGAGCCACACTCAAGGGGCCAAAGAGCCACACGTGGTTCGAGAGCCACAGTTGGCCGACCACTGGCCTAGTGGACAGAAATGTTAATGTAACAGAGGAACCTAATTTATAACCAGATCGTGGCCCAGGCACTGGGGAAACCTGACTCAGCCTGGCAACTCCTCCATCACGGTTCTGGGACAAGTTTCTAATTTATCATAATCTACTTTGTCATACTCCCAACTTCCATGACCCCTCCGCCCACCCTCTGCCAGGCTTTCAACCACCCACAAAAAGGGTTTCTTTTATAGACTAGAATTAAAGCTTTGCACATTTTATACCTGCTGTTGCTTCCTGAGAAAAGGTTATAGGAACCTCAGTACATTTTAATGAGTTAGATTTTTAGGTCCCTACTGATTTATGTCAGAAAACATTTGAGATTTTGTAGTAAGTGTATGGTTGACATGAATTATCACGTCTACCATACCTCATACACCATCCTCTTATTTTAAAGAGTAGCCAAGTTATCAAAGTGGAATAATTAAATGTCACTGTTGGATCTCTAATAACTATAAAGAACTAAGTATGTAGAAAATCAAATTCCTCCTTCCTAGATGTGACTCACCATTAAGTTTCTTCTTATGGACAAAATACACTGTTTTTAAAAAAAAACAGTCAGGGGTGCTGTGGTCCAGATGAGGAAGGGAGGGTCTTCCCAGGAGGGCTTCTTAGGGAATTCTCAGAAATATCCTCGGGCTTTTCTGGACCCCTTAAGGCAATGGTTCTCAACCTTGGCTGCACATTAGAATCACCTGGGAATCTTTTTAAAATCCTGATTTCTGGGCCTCATCCTCCGGAAATTCTGTTTCTTTGTTATGGGTTGGGGCCACAACATTAGTAACAAAGAAACAGAATTTCCAGAGGATGAGGCCCAGAAATCAGGATTTTAAAAAGATTCCCAGGTGATTCTAATGTGCAGCCAAGATTGAGAACCACTGCTCTAGAATAGATTGTGCCCCCACGCCCACACCTTTCTCCCAGGCGCAGGGAATCTGGGCCTGAGCTAGTCCATCTGTTCCCCCCACCATTGATCCCAGCTGGAATGAGCCTGTGCAAGCACCTTCCACTGTGCACTCCCTGCATCCCCTCCAAACCTTAGGTGCGGGTACCTGAGCCCCTGGCAGGACCTCACCCCTCCTGCTCCCCCAAGGTTGGAGCCTGCACCTCCACACCAGCACGTCTAGGAATCCCGCTGGTCGCCCCCCAACACCACAGGCAATTGGAGCCCTTATGGAGAGCCCAGTGCATTCGCTTCTCCCCTCCCCCTCCCTCCACCCTGCCTGCCCTTTCTCCAGTGGCTATTGACTACACTAGTGGGGCCCTGGGCACAAGAGCCAAGCAGGCAGGCAGGCAGGCTGCCCAGAATGTAGAAGTGCCGGGTGGGGGGCACCGGGCTACAGAATACTGACCAGAACTGTGGGAATGACTGAAGATGATAGCGTGGGCTGGGCATGGAGACTGCAAAAGGCGGGTGCAGAGGGGCCTCCACTGGGCATTCCATGCGATGGGGCAGGCGGTGGGGAGGGGCATCCCTGGTGCCTTGGACCCCTCCCTAGGCCTGCCCACAGAGTGCACTAGCCCAGGGCGGCATTCCAGGCGCCCAGCCTGGGCCACTTTAACTTGCAGAAGTTGCCCAAGATGCAGCTGAGGGAGGGAGGCATGTCCTCATTGCCACCTGCAGCCTTGCCAGAGGCTCTGCAAGGTCCTGGGGGGGGGGGGGGGGGGGGGAGGAGCTGCTTCCAGGGCGAGTCCAACTCATCCAGACAGCCTGGCAGTCCAGCGTTCTCAGTGTCCTGCCATGGGGAGCAGGCCCAGAGCGTCCCTGGAGGAAGGTCTCAACTTAGGGAGAAGCATGAACACATGGAGACAGAAGGTAATGCCTGCCATTGATTGACAGGTTCACCTGTAGATAACTCAGGTTTATTGAGCAATTAGCAATAATAGGCAACTTATTGTATAAAACAAGAGTTTGATCATTTCTCTGTTCAAAGGGAGGACAGTTGACAAGAGTAAACATTGACTGCGTTTGGCTATGGATCAGGGCCCCCAAGACCCCCAGGCTTGTTGGTTCTTTGGGAAGACTGGCGGCTTTGATGTATCACCGGGAAAGAACAAGGCAACATTTGCAAAGGCGTTGGCTCCCAACGGAGACACGGGAGCACTCAACTCACCAGCACCCATTTCTGGGACACCTGAAGTGCTGCCAGCAGAGACTCAGCACCCTGACATTGTGTTGGCGGCCCATCCTGTGGGCATCCCACACTGGCATACAGCCTAGTTCCAGACCCCAGAATGACAATCGTGTTTAATACCAAGCACATTGCATAATTGGTTTAGGCACAGAGAGGCCTCTTAAGTAAAGGTGGTGGGACCCTGTTGAAATCTAAGTCCCCAGATGCTAGCAGAGCCAGCCTGTGGCCAGACTTCCTGAGGAGAGAGATGGTTAAGGAGTTTGGCCTGTTCTTTTAAGAATGTTGGGGGA
>NW_006292588.1:1631-2792 GCF_000327345.1 Myotis davidii | reverse complement strand
GAGTGGCCCAGTGCATGAATTCATGCACATTGAAAGGGAATTAATTAGAAGAAATATTTTAATATCACTATTTGCCCTTTCTCTATAATAGAAGTGTCAGAGATTAAAGAAAATTAGAAAAATGTTTATGAAAGTAATATATAAATTTATTAATAAATAAACAATAACAACCTGTCTGGGTCCTGGGTGCTGGTGAATGGGATTCCTGGCTGTCAGGCCACTGACAGCAAGCTGACCAATGGCCAATTCCCTGAGGGCCAATTCTGCTTGGGAGCAAAGCCATCCTGGGCTTGGCACTCCGGCAGCTTGCAGGCCAGCCATGCCCAATAGGGGTGTAGGTCCCTACTGAGGGGCAAGGCCGGCTGGACTTGGGGCACCAGCTTTTTACAGGCTGGCCACACCCCTGATTGGGGTGCATGTCCCTGCTGAGGTTGCGGAGTTCTGGTCTCTGGACCTACTGGTGACCAGTTGTTTGGTTGTTCCACATTATGGTGTCATGGCCACAGGCGTTTTATTAGTATAAATGAATTTTTGGAGAGTTTGTTCTAGGTTTTTGAAATATGTTGTTGGTATTTTAATGGGGAGTGCATTGAATCTATAGGTTGCCTTGGGTAGTATGGACATTTTAATGATGTTGATTCTACCAATCTATGAACACGATATATTCTTCCATCTGTTTATGTCTTCCTCTATCTCTTTTTTCAGTGTCCTATAGTTTTCTGAGTACAGGTCCTTTACCTCCTTAGTTAAGTTTATTCCTAGGTATCTTAATTTTTTGGTGCAATGGTTAATGGGATTGTTTTTTTTGTTTTGTTTTTGGTCTGCTGATCTTTATTGGATTTCAGCCATGGTCATTGCTTTATGCATTATCTATGGCTACCTTTGCTCTGTATGATAGCATGTCAGCTGAAAATAGTGAAACAGATTGGGTAGCCCACAGCTTAAAATATTTACTATATTATCCATACACAGGAAGTTGGTGTACCTCTGATGTAGACAGTCAAGGACTTCATATTTTAGAATTATCAGAGAAAATGAAATACATCTTTGAAGTGAATAAAGGCATACAAATTGAAAAAATTTAAAAAGTAAATAAAGAATAAGATTAACAAAAAATTATAAAGGAACTCTTAGACTGCTGCTGGGAGTTCATTTTCAATG
>NW_006292588.1:0-1058 GCF_000327345.1 Myotis davidii | reverse complement strand
TTAGTGTACCACATATTTTGTTTCAAGATGACAGGGGTATTCAAGAATAGTACAACAACTTCTGCTTGATATTCCATTTATGAAACTTTTAATAGATGAAATTTATTCATTTTGACTTAGAAATAAGTATATACTTACCTATTTATATACGTTTTCGTGCTTGGGTGAAAAAAAGTTCTTACTTTCGCTATGAAATTATACTCCTTCTTAGCTCTTTTATAGCTATTTCTATTAAAATGAATAAAACAGTGTTTATTAACTCACCCTAAAAAATAAGTACTTCTTTTTATAACTTTATGCCAGAGGCTAAAAGTCATACATGTTCCATCAAGCACAAAATAATAATATTCATATATGTATCTTCTTAAATTATTATAAAAATTAAGTAAATTATCAGTTTGAGTATCATTCTGTTCATTCAAATATGGTATCTTATTTAAGTTGTTAAATTTATGTGAATAAATAAAACAATACATACCATTGTTGTGATTAATTTAGTGATAGTTAAAAAGACTGTTGTTCCATTGAGTGTATAAAATGAAAATGTAAGTTTTTTTTTAAAACTTTGTTTCTTAATATAATTTAATATAAAAAGTCATCACTTGGATGGGGGAGGCCAGGGGATAGTCAAGGGCGGGGGGAGACACATATGTAATACCTTTTGTAATACTTTAAGCAATAAAAAAAAATTAAAAAAGTCATTACTTTATGCCTTACCATATGGGTCATTTTATTTGAAAGTTAGTTTATTCATATTTTAATTACGTATTAATTTTTACGAACAGCCAAAGTTTCACCGCCCATTGGCAGGACATGCTGTTTCTACTATATGGGATGGTGATAGAGAATGCTCAGGAATGAGTAAGTATATTCTTTGCTTATTTATCTCTTTAATGACTAATATTTCACTAGGTTATAGTTGGTTGTTATTCATCTGTTTAATGGCTTGTATTACTTAGAGCTTAAGGTAAGTGCTTTTTAGTAGAAGAATCCTTTACAGTTTTCACGGCACCATAATGTGAAAAACTTAGAGTTTGGAGGCAAACTTGGGCTAAAAT
>NW_006292587.1:769-3066 GCF_000327345.1 Myotis davidii | reverse complement strand
TGCGCACTGACCACCAGGGAGAAGATGCTCAATTCAGGAGCTTCCCCTAGCCCTCAGGCCCCAGGTCAGCCAAGGTGGGTGCCAGCGGGGGCACCCTGATTGCCCTGCCAGTTGTTTTGCAGAGGGAGGTGACCGGTAGGGGGCGGGGCCAACTGGTGAGTGGGCGGAAGTGGGGGTGGGGTGAGCCAGTGAGTGGGCTAGTGCTGCCCCCCAATCGCCCTGCTGGTCGCCTCCCACAGAGGGAGGTGACCTGCGGTGGGGGCAGGGGGGCAGCAAGCAGGCGGTGCCAAGCTGGCCAAGGCAAGTGCCAGCGGAGGCCCCCCGATCATCATGCTGGCTGCCTGCAGATTGGCCTTGATGGCCAGCCAGGCCTAGGGACCTTACCCATGCATGAATTTCATGCACTGAGCCTCTAGTACAAAATAGTTTTGAATGTAAACTATAATTGAAAAATTAAAAACAAAACAAAATTTAATATCTTTGTACTTAGTCTTTCTTTTTGTTAATAAGTTGAGGGTTTTTAAATAAAACTCCATATATTTGTTTTATTTTGATCAGTGATTATTTTATTATTGATTTTGTAATTATGTCTAATTTATACATTATTTATATACTAGAGGCCCAATGCACGAAATTTGTGCAAGAGTAGGCCTTCACAGCAGTGGCGACTGCCTGGGTCCCTCCTTTGCAGCCACGGTGGCTGCCTCCATCCTGCGGCTGCAGCCCCGGCTTCATCCAGAAGGATGGACGTGCGGTCTAATTAGCATATTATGTTTTTATTATTATAGATTTTTCACATGAGATATATATTTTGAATATACCTTTCAATCAATTTTGACAAATGCATATTCAGATTTAAACATTCCAATCACCCCCAAAAGTTTACTTATTCTCTTTTTCCTTTAATCTACTCCCACTCAGGAGTAACTGTTGGTGTGATATCAATCAGTATAGATTAATTTTCCTGACTCTTCAGTTTCTTCCACATAGAATTTTGTGTCCAGTTTTTTATTCTTGGAACTGATCCATGTTGTACTGATGCAGGCTTCAGTAGTTTATAACTATTAATTGCAGAGTGGTGCCCCATTCTGTGAAGATGACACCATTAATCAGTTTTCCTGTTGATGGATCTCTACATTATTTCCAATTTTTGTTTATTATGATAACTGTTGCTATTTAATCATTTTAGAAATTACCAACAGTTTGCCAAGGCTGTTATAATATCTTACACTCTCACAGCAACATGTGAAAGCTCCATTGTTCCACATTCTCTCCTACATTTGGTATTTCAATCTTTTCAATTTTAGCTATTTAAAGGACATATAATGGTATCTTGTGATTTTTAATTTGTTTTGTCCCGATGAACCAGCAATGTTGAGGGTCTTTTCATATGCTTATTGACCATTTACATAAGTGTGTGGGTAAAGAGTTTGTTCAAATTTTTGCTTTATTACACTGGGTTACATGCGTATTTATTATTGAGCTCTAGGAATTCTTTATATATTTTTAATGCAAGTCCTTTTTCAAACGTGTAAGTAATAAACCTTTTCACTGGCTTTTGGTGTGTGTGTGTGTGTGTGTGTGTGTGATCATATCTCGACATCTGAACCAAATTTGGGGTGGAGGTCCTTTCTGTTCTGACATAGAACATTGTGTAGGTTTAAGGCAGCTGTGGGCAAACTACGGCCCGCGGGCCGGATTCGGCCCGTTTGAAATGAATAAAACTTAAAAAAAAAAAAAGACCGTACCCTTTTATGATGAATAAAACTATTGAAAAAAAAGACCGTACCCTTTTATGTAATGATGTTTACTTTGAATTTATATTAGTTCACACAAACACTCCATCCATGCTTTTGTTCTGGCCCTCTGGTCCAGTTTAAGAACCCATTGTGGCCCTCAAGTCAAAAAGTTTGCCCACCCCTGGTTTAAGGTGTAAAACATGCTTATATAATTATACACAGCAAGGTGTAATAAGCTCTTTTTTAAAAGTTTGTTTTTATTGAGATATAACTGACATAGAACATTGTGTTAGGATTAAGGTATAAAACATGTTGATATTGAAGCAGAATTTTTGGACTGGAACCCAGATTCGTTATCCGCACGAGTCGAAAAATGAATCCATGGACAGAGGTGGTATAGCAAAGGTGGACATTTATTTATTTAAAAATATAAGACTCCCACATGCAGAAGGGGAAAGAATCTCATAGCACAGACTCTCACACGGGGAGGGGGAAAGTGTCCCACAAAATGGACCACCATATGGGGAGGAGGAAAGAGTCCCACTGAATTCCTATTTC
>NW_006292587.1:0-756 GCF_000327345.1 Myotis davidii | reverse complement strand
TAGGGAGGGGGAAAAGGTCCCACTGAGTTCCTTTTCCTTATGGCTTATAAAGGCTGCAGATCCTGGTGCCTTGATATCCCCTCTGATTGGTCACTATCCCCTTGGACTGGTTACTATAGTAACTCCTGAGCTCAAAGGTCAAACTTCACATGGAACATGGGAGGTTCTCCCCTCCCCCCCCCTTCCTTATTGTTTTCCTATTCCCTTTGGGCTTTCTTCTTCTCCTTCTGGATAAAGGGTTTCCTTCTTTATTTTGTAAATACAGACCTTTTGCTGGTCCCAGCTCCCTCATTCTATGGAAATGTACATGTTGCAGCTTTTCAGCTCCCCTATTCTATGGAAATATACCTTCTGTTGCTCTGCAGCCCTGTGCTTAATTTCCAAAATTTCCGAAAACCTGCCTATATCACCCCTAAAAATTCCCGTTTCAATATAATTATACATTGCAATTGATTACTACTGCAGTGTTTTCTAATACCTCTACCTCTTCACATCACTTAAGATCTAGTCTTTTAGCAACATTAAGGTTTATAACACAGTATTGCTGTCTATAGTTACGATGCAGTGAATTAGATCGCCAGGACTTATTTATCTACTAGTTTAAAGTTTGTACCCTTAAACAACATATTCCAAGTTTTCCTATCCCCCAGCCTCTGGTAACAACCATTCTACTTTGTTTTTATCAATTAGACTTTTAAAAATTCCCCAAATTATTATATCATCTAGTATTTGTTTTTCTCTGACTTTCCTTACTTA
>NW_006292586.1:0-431 GCF_000327345.1 Myotis davidii | reverse complement strand
GCATCTGGGTTCAGATAATCCCAGTCCCCCTGGTGGAGGCTGAAGTGGGCTAATCCAGAGCAATTCTAAGCTCTGAGCAGTATTTCCATTTTAAAGTTTGTTTTGCTGGGACTCTTAATTGAAACACTAAGACAATTCAAACATCACCACTGTATACCAACAAAATTTCTACATGTAAAATGATAGGGCCGCTGCATTTTCTAAACCAGTTATCGCTGTTTTTCACAATGATCAGGTAGTATTTTACAAAGTGAGTAAACACTTAAGATACTATATTGACTTAAAAGTCATGAGTCCCTGCACAGCAAGGAAAAAACTCAGAGGCTGAGGATATTCGGGTCAGAACAGCACAGTGACAGGGCGGGCGGCAGGCACCAGGACGTCTTCCCCGGGGCCCTGCTCAGGCTCCTGGAGAAACACTGGGACCCACT
>NW_006292585.1:564-773 GCF_000327345.1 Myotis davidii | reverse complement strand
AAGTTTTAGTTCTTCCTTGAATGTGTGGTAAAAGTCCATTGTGAATCCGTCTGGTCCTGGGCTTTTGTTTGATGGAAGCTTTTTGATGACTGCTTCAATTTCTTCCATAGTTATTGGCCTGTTGAGATTTTTAGTTTCTTCCTGATTGAGTTTTGGAATGACGTATTTTTCTAGGAATTTGTCCATTTTCTCCCAGTTGTTTTGTTTGT
>NW_006292585.1:0-207 GCF_000327345.1 Myotis davidii | reverse complement strand
ATAAACTTCCCTCTCAGGACTGCTTTCATTGTGTCCCATAGGTTTTGGATTGTTGTGTTTTCATTGTCATTAGTTTTCAAGATGTTTTTTTTTTTGAATCATTTTTTTTATTTTTTTTTAATTATTATTAAGGAATTACAGATGTGTCCTCATCCCCCCCATTAATCCCCAACATCCCCCCCACACACACACACTCATGCTCCCATC
>NW_006292584.1:0-447 GCF_000327345.1 Myotis davidii | reverse complement strand
CGAAGAACACCCATGTTTAAGAGACTGGAGATGTTGGCCTCATCTAACCCGTGTTCCCTGAAGTCCTCGGGCCTGAACAGAGTCTTTCCTTGACAGATGCCTTCAGCAGCCAGAGAGCAGAAGCTTCTCAGCTTAGTCCTGAGGGACTTAGCCTGGAGAACGTGGAAAAAGTAGTGCAGAAAGAGGGCTGTGGTCGTCTGGGAGGTCAGTGAGAGTGGTTGCTCCTGCTCCATCTGCTGCTTCAGGCAAGTGCAGACCAGCCAGGACACCAAGGGCATTAGACACATGGTGAAGAGAGCCGGGTTGGATTCAACCAAGGTAAAGGCTCTTATTGCTTGCCTTCTATCAGTGAAATATTTGTAGAAATACTCCTTCCTGGCAGACTTGGAGAATCCCAGAACCTCCACCCAGCGTGGTTGCTTTAAAGAAGGAATGAGTTTTCTCAGA
>NW_006292583.1:0-317 GCF_000327345.1 Myotis davidii | reverse complement strand
TGACTATAAAGTAAGAAGGGTTGACAAAGTGTTCACATGTTCTTAATGCCCAGGGAACTCTTCCCTATCTCTGACCATAAGTTTATATGTAGGTGGTACACCTGATTTATGTACCTGAAACAATGAAGAGCCAACATTTTCATTAAAGGTTGGCAACTATAAAGAAAATGCTATTTTTCTTAAACCAATAAGAGATCTCAGGAAGGGCAGCTTAGGCGATATCATCATCTAACAGGAAGTGGGAATTTTATCTGCTCTACCACTTAGTTTTATTCCTAGGCGCTTACCCACAGACATCCCCTCTTCCTGGATGAGCA
>NW_006292582.1:0-265 GCF_000327345.1 Myotis davidii | reverse complement strand
AAGGCAGCAAACTCCGACGTTAACCTATGCCGCAATCTTCGTTTCTCTCGAACCTGGGACCTTTCAGTTCACAAGCCAATGCTCTATCCACTGAATCAAACTGGATAGGGCTTCCTCTTAATTCCTTTTAAGAATTCCTATTAATTGGGTGTTTGATCTCTTTTTTTAAAAAAAAATGTTTTTATTCATTTCATAGAGAAGGAAAGAGACATAGAAACATCAATGATAAGAGTCATTGATCAACTGCTTCCTGCATGTCCCCTAC
>NW_006292581.1:0-448 GCF_000327345.1 Myotis davidii | reverse complement strand
GGGGGTGAATAGGCCGGCAGGGGGTGGAGGGCAGTAAGGGGCAACCAACCTTGGAGGGAAAGGCAGTCAGGGGGGATCAGGCTGGCGAGGGGGCAGGTGGGGGCAACCGGCCCGTAGGCAGAGGTGGATAGGAGTGATCAGGCTGCCATGGGGGGCACTTAGAGGAAATCAGGCAGGCAGGCAGGTGAGCAGTTAGGAGCCAGCGGTCCTGGATTGTGAGAGGGATGTCAAACTGATGGTTTAGGCCTGATCCCCAGGATCAGTTAGTTGGGCTTCCCCCAAGGTGTCCTGGATTGGAGAGGGTGCAGGCTGGGCTGAGGGGACTCCCCACTCACACACCATGGACAAATTTTGTGCAACAGGCCTCTGGTTATAAATAAGAAGGTTAACATGAAAGAAATTTGTAAATATACACTTTTCTTCTTTCTTCTCTTAGCTTCAGAGGGCC
>NW_006292580.1:0-361 GCF_000327345.1 Myotis davidii | reverse complement strand
GTTTCAGCCGCCGTCTCCAACTGTCCTTTTTTTTCAAGAACAATTTTTTAAAAATGAAATTTAACATACTGAGTAGTTTTTCTTTCATTTTACTAAAGAACATTCAGGAGTTGTACTACTTCTATTGAAATAAAGTGCACTTGGTAACCAAAGCCATTTGCATAATTTCATAGGAGAGGAAAATATAAGAGCTCAGTTTAACCCTGTTCGTACTTCATTTCTTCATATATCACTACCATAGCTGCTCTTTCTGAAAATGCAGACTTTAACATACAGTGGGTGCTATAAGAGGTCACTGGCTTCTCTTCCCTCTTTAGAACCCCGTATCTTATTTAGCTTGATGTCCATATTCTTACCATAG
>NW_006292579.1:0-493 GCF_000327345.1 Myotis davidii | reverse complement strand
ATAGTGAGGGTTGATCAGGCAGGCAGTGGGGGAACAGTTAAGGGTGACCAGACAGGCAGGCAGGTGAGTGATTAGGAGCCAGCGGTCCAGGATTGTGAGAGGGATGTCCCAGATTAGAGAGGGTGCAGGCTGGGCTGAGGGGACCCCCCTGCACGAATTTTGTGCACTGGACCTCTAGCGCAGCTATAAAATAGAAAGAACTCTTACCATTTGTAACAGTATGGATGGACCTGAAGAGCGTTAGATTCCACATGATCTCACTCATATGTGGAATCTAATGAACAACATAAACTGGTGAACAAAAAGAGACCTAGAGACATAGAAACATCAAACAGACTGTCAAACCTCAGGGAAGACAGGGGTGGGTGGAGGGGGGGAAGAGATCAACCAATGAACGCATATTATATGCATATATGCATAACCCAGACACAGACAATAGGTGGTGAAGGTGTGGATGGAGAGGAGGTGCGAGAGGGCAATGGGGGAAAAAGAG
>NW_006292578.1:0-1063 GCF_000327345.1 Myotis davidii | reverse complement strand
AATACTACTGCTTTCTACACAGTATCTGCTCTCGACACATGTGTATCTGGTCTGCATAAGTACATTATGGCACCAACCCTGTCACATATACCTGTATTTGTACCAGGTGTATGAGATGGGGTTGGCTTGATGATGTCATCACGCCCAGTACTCATATGTGGGCATATCTTCATGTGGGCAGACCTAACTTCAGACGGATAGAGAAGCAGTGTCTCGGTTCCTATGACCATGGAAAATATGTGTTTTCTGATGGTCTTAGGTGACCGTGTGAAGGGTCCTTTCACCCCCAAAGGGGTCCCCCACGGGTTGAGAACCACTGCCCTAGAGGCACGAGAGTGGATTAGGGAGAAAAAGTGGACATTATTGCTGAGGTCCAACTATTTATTTGAAAACTAATATCTGAAAGGCACTTCAAGATGCCCTAAGATCCTTGATCCAAGCCAAACTTCTGACCTCAATGTTCTCCTCCGGAATTTTACTGAATCTCTTTCTCAGTGTCCCAAACCCCACATCCAATCTTTTAGCAAATCCTCTTAAATCCATGCTTTCAACAAATACAGAAACTGACCCCTTCTTCCCATGCTTGTCTGACCACCCTCAGCTGTCACCTGGATCACTACACTTGCCTCCTCACTGGGCTCGGTGCCCTCCACCCAGTAGCCACCCAGGTGCTGAGGAATATAGGCTAAGGTGAACATCCTGATTCGTTCTTGAGCAAGTTTTTCTATCTGAATCTATGGCAGGAATGAGTTGAGAGGGTGGGGTGAGGAGGGGTCATAACTTCTTTCTGAGATTTGTTTCTTAAAAGCTTGAAATGAATATCCCAAATAGGAACTTCAGAAAGGCTAAATTTTGGAGGCCTTCACTAAACACAGATCACTCATGTTCACTGGGGCTCTGAGCCTTCCAGAGGCTCCTCAGGTCACTCAGAGGGAAACCAGATTTCTGGCTATGTCTCCTCTCTCTGATTCCATCTCTTCTCATCCTCAGCCATGTCTTCAAACCAGCTTGCCTCCTTTTGGCTGTCCATACATTTTAAATGGAAAGAAATAAAAACACCCCA
>NW_006292577.1:22852-24398 GCF_000327345.1 Myotis davidii | reverse complement strand
GGTGTAAGAAACACAAGACTCAGAACAGAGATTAGGGGGACCAGGCTGTGAGTGTCCCTGCCAACAGGAGTCCCACAGTGAGGTGGCTGAAGGACACTGTATTCACTGCAGACAGCTGGATGGTAACACAGCTCGTCAGCGAGACCCTCACGGCTGTGGGACAGCTGGGTGTGATACCGCAGGGCTGTACCCTCTCTGCCCGCAGCGTCTCACCCAATTGCTGTCAGGACGCCAAGGTGGTGTGGAGACCGAGCGTAAGATCCCCATTTTTCTGACTGAACATCGGTTTCCTGACACACAGGTTTTTGAAGATGCTGAGTACAAAAACTGACATTTTAGCCAATATTTTTACATTCATAATGGACTAAACTTGAAAATTCTGGGAAAAAGCAAAGAATTATTTTAAAGGCATTATTGTTATGGAGCCCAGTTTTTAAATTGTTTGATCTATCTACTATGTGTTCTCAATGTTGTTGCCACTTACTGTAGGGAACATTATTAATAAAGGAAACTCTAAGAAAAACTTACAAATATTGTAAGTTTTAGCCCACTTTGCCCACGGTAAGGCCCAAGGCACCTGAGAAAACCCAGCTAAGGTAATCAAAGCTGTCTAGGTGACCTGCAACTGATTGCAGGTGCATGAATGAAGCCACTGAACTCAGCTGAACTGTGCAGCCAATACCATCAATTCATGAGCAAAGTTAAATGATTATTGTTTTATGCCACTGGGGTTTTGTGATGATGTAGTATGCAGCAGTAGCGAACTGGTAAGAATACTTCACTGCTACTGTGGGAATTAAAGAAGACAATATGCATGAATAAGTTTTGCAAAGTATAAAGTAGTATGAGTTTTAAAAATCCTTAAGATCAATGGGTTATTGGAGATGAGGACACAGAAGAGTGATGTAGAGTTTAGTCATTTCCAGCATCCATTCAAGTGTCCAAGTTATTCTGTTTATTTTTTTGTTGTAGTTGTTCAAATACGTGTGATATATATTTATTGTGTCCACCTATTTATTTGTCCAAATAGCTTAGAAGTGCTTATCACTTATAAATAATTATTTAAAAAAAGGAAATAGTAGAGAAAGTCCATGCTAAAAACTAGATATGGAAGAAAATTGCCAGATTGTGTTCATTTTTTTTTTTGGCAGGGTACAGTGAACTTTAGTGATGGTGCACAACAAAGCAGGGCTCCCTAGGCCCCTCCCCTTCTCCAGGGGGTCTGAGATGGAAAAGATGGTCAGGAGAGTCTGAGTGTGTCAGGGGTTCGATCTGGGGCAGGGACTCCCCAGCAGTGGAGGGCCTCTCTTCCTCTTGCTGGGGCTGGTGGTCCAGGGGACTCGTACTCCTTGGATGCCATGTGGACCATAAGGTCCACCATCATGTTGCTGTAGCCAAATTCATTGTCATACCAGGAAACAAGCTTGACAGAGTGGTCATTGAGGGCAATGCCAGCCCCAGCATCAAAGGTGGAGGAGTGGGTGTCACTGTTAAAGTCGCAGGAGACCACCTGGTCCTCAGTATAGGCCAGGATGCCCTTGAGGGG
>NW_006292577.1:19751-20298 GCF_000327345.1 Myotis davidii | reverse complement strand
AACCCCGAAGTTGCGGGCCCGTGCGGCCCCCACTCTGGAGGATACCTGGGGTTTGACCCGGTTTTACTTCCAGTTTCGGCTTAATCCCCAGGGGGGAGGGGGGCGTGGCAAGGATCAGGGGACCAGACTGACCTGGGGGCCGGGTCAGGGTCTCACACGCTCCAGTTGATGTTGGGCTGTGACATGGGACCGGACGGCCGCCTCCTCCGCGGGTACCACCAGTATGCTTACGATGGCACCGACTACATCGCCCTGAACCAGGACCTGCGCTCCTGGACCGCGGCCAACACTGCAGCCCAGATCACCTGGCGCAAGTGGGAGGCAACTGGTGAGGCTGAGGAAAGGAGACACTTCCTGCAGGGGGAGTGCCTGGAGTGGCTGCACAGATACCTGGAGAAGGGGAAGGAGGTGCTGCAGCGCACAGGTACCAGGGGCCTGGGGCCTCCCTCTCTCCTGGGGCTGGGGCTCCACAAGGAGACAGGACACAGGGTCAGTGTCAGACCCCCCTCCTGTGGGCCAGGAGACTGAGTCCGCCTGGCTTTTCAGC
>NW_006292577.1:15056-19058 GCF_000327345.1 Myotis davidii | reverse complement strand
AGCAGGGGCCTGTGGAGGACTTCAGTGGGGTCGGGTCTGAGGCCTGGGGGTCAGGGCCTTCACCTCCCTTTCCCTCCCCAGAGCCACCTCCTCAGGCCACCTTCCCCTCTGTGGGCCTGGTTGTGGGCCTGGTCATCCTTGGAGCTGTGCTCACTGGAGCTGTGGTCACTGGAGCTGGTCACTGGACGTGGTCACTGGAGCTGTGGTCACTGGAGCTGTGATGTGGAGGAGGAAGCGCTCAGGTAGGGAAGGGGTGGGGCTTAAGTGTCTTGTCTCACTGCGGGTTGCCAGCCCAGGTAGAAGTGTGTTCTGCTTCATTAAGGGCAAGTACCATCCCCACACGTGTGGTTGCCCAGTGTGGGGCCCTATTTGCTGACACTCACTCTTTAGTAAGACACGTGTGGAAATGAGGGACAGATTCATCACCTTGATGATTCTAGTGATGGGCCTGGTTCACAGCACTCCCAGGTCAGAGTGGAGGTCCCTGCTGAGGACAGACCTCCAGGAGGATGGTTGATCCAGTCCCCACACATGTAGTTTCTTCAAGTTTCTTAATCCTGCCCTGGGTCTGTAGTCACAGTTCTGGAAACTTTTCTGGGCTCCAGGACTAAGAGTTCAGGTAGGATCTCATGACCCTGCCTCCTCACTGTCTTCTCACGGGATGTTTTCTTCCTACAGGTGGGAAAAAAAGGATCTATGATCAGGCTGCCAGTAAGTATGGAGTGTGACCCCTGAGATCCTGTGATAGTACAGTCTGGATCCTATGGGGGTCCTCACCCCCATAGTTCCTCCCTTAGTCTCCTCTTCTGGGGGCTCTGACCCAGTCCTGTTTTGTTCTACCCCAGACAGCAATGATGTCCAGGGCTCTGATGTATCTCTCGTGGCTTCTAAAGGTGAGACTCTGACGATAGCAGGGTTTGGGGCAAAAGGGAGAGGACTGGGTGATGGGGACTCTTTGGGACATAGTGAGCCTGCGTTGGGCTGTTGAGAATGTCACTACCTACAGCCACTGAACTGAGTTTGTTCATGATCATTTTCTTCCACAGCCTGAGGCACTTGTCGGGGACTGAGTGATGGGAGATTTGTTCACGCTCCCACTTTGTGATTCAAGAACCTCTGATTTCTTTCTGCAAACGGCATCTGAATGTGTGTGTTCCTATCAGCATAACGTGAGGAGGCTGGCACACCCCTGCCCACCACACCCCTCCCCAGCCTTTCCTCTCCAGTAGAGGCGGGGCTGGGCCGTCCCTATTCGTTTTTTTACTTCCTGGTGTGCTCAGCTGCAGCCTCTTACTGCCTGATTGAAATAAGAGTCTGGATATGCGTTCTTCTTCACTTCTTTCCATGAAGGGGTGATGGGTTCCTTAAAGGAGAACAGCCCGGCTGGTGTGCCTCAGTGGTTGAGTGCCCACCCAGGAACCAGGAGGTCTTGGCTGGATTCCCTTTCAGGGCAAATGTGTAGAATTCAGCTCAGTTCCCACCAGGATCGTGCAAGTGACAGCCAATGGATGATTCTTTGTCATCATTGATGTTTCCATCTGTCTCTCCCTCCTCTTTCCTCTCTCTCTGAATATCAATAAAAACATTTTTTTTAAAAAGAATTAAAAGATAAGATCCTAAAATTTGAGAGGAAATAAATGGAAACCCCAAGAACTTTTCAGGTCCTGTGTGTTTGCTGTGCTGAGGCTGCTTCCGGGGGGTCAGGAGAGGCTGTGAGGACCGAGTGTGGTCAGGACCGTGCCCAGTTGGCTCCCTGGTCTCTTCAGCTGGGTCACCTCTCTGCTCCTTTGTTCTTCTCCCTTCAGTAGAACCTTGTCCCACCAGGACTTTTCATCACAGGGACTCAAACCTCCCCAGGCCTTGTACATTGTCCTAATGAGGAACATCTCCAAACCCGTGGGCAGCGAGGCCTTCCTGTGTCCGGGTCCGCCTAGGCTCAGGCCTGGGTCCTGTCACCATCTTCTGGGTCTGTCTTTTTCTGGCTCGCCCCCCCTCTCCCCCTGCCTTTCCCTCTAGTGCTGGCTACAGTGGGAACCCTGGGATTTCTGAAGCAGAGTCTCCTGTAGATTCAGGGAGAGCCGCTCTGTGGGAAGAGCAGGTGCCCTGATGTCAATGTGAGAGCTCGCTGTGCTGTAGCTGCCACAGGACAGCTGTGGTCTGAGGCCACATTAATGAAGACATGTCTCTAGCACAGGGAGATGCTCTACACTGACCATTCATGAACCAATATTACTTGTGTGACAGTGTTTCCGCATGTGGGGAACATTGAAGGAAAATCAGAGAAGCTGCTTTCCTGTGGGACATACGTTATGTGGGAAGACTCAGAGTGAATAAAAAAGCACAGGAAACAAGGAAGGTGTCTGTGTGGCGAGGGCTAAGTGTTCTGGGAAAAAAATGCTATGGGGTAAGGCAATCCCAAGTGTGGCTGTGGAGGACACGAAACATGGTGTTTTTTGTTTGTTTTATATATATTAGTAGCCCGGTGCACAGAATTCGTGCATGGGGGTGAGGCAGAAAGAGGGCCCCTCAGTCTGGCCTGCACCCTCTCCAATCCGGGTCCCCTTGGGGAATGTCTGACTGACTGTTTGTGCCCGCACTTTAACAGATGAAGCTCCATTGTTGTTTCTTCTCATGCTTAAACCCATTGGAATTAGTAGATATTCAAAGTGTGTATACATTTTGGGGGGACACCCTGTATATCTCTAGTCACTGGTGAAAGGAACTAACAGCGGATTTGGAACCCCACAGACAGGGAACCTCCGCTCACTCCCTGCATGTTTCAACACTTCACTTTGCACCTCCACGGGCAGCGGGAGAATCAGTGTTTTTTCTCATTAACTCGGAAAAGCACATCGGGTCACCTGCTGCCCTGCAGGAGTGTGCTAGGACCCATGTGAGTGAGGCTCAGTCAGGGCAGCCTTCGCTCACGGGTGCTGGCACCCAAAGTGCACATTCCTCCTCTGTAGTCGCCCCAACTATCCCACCATTTCAGTGAAAGAATGGAACTCCTCGCCTCCTCTGGGTCCCTTATCTTGAATGCTGAACAAACACACCTCAGCAAGGGCCGCCCACAACTACCAGGTGTGTCTGTCTGCACCTGCTCCCGCCTCAGCACCTGCATTAGCCCCACGGAGGTGATCTGATCACTGCACTGGCCTCTGAGGGAACAGGGCGTCACCTCTCCGCCTGCTCACTGTCATCTCACAGGCGCCCACCCTCAACACCCAGAATACCCAGACACTCTCCAAAGGACATGAGCATGCCGAAGGAGATGTGTGCACATCCTGTGGGGGACTTAGGCATGCTGGGGTTGATGGAAGTGCAGCGGATGGGTGGGGGTAACATGCGCGCTTTGGTCCCGGACTGTTACAGGTGTGCAAGGGTGACAGCGTGCTGTGGGATGTTCACATGCCAGGGGGGCACGGAGAGGATGTGTGCACCAGAGGCCTGTGGCTTTGCAGATCTGCAGCCAGGAGGACATCAATCTGGCCTGTCAGGGTGGCTATCCCTGCGATCCATCGTGCACCTTCTGGGCCTGGAGGCAGGACTTGCACTGCCACTCCTCAGCGCTGATGGCCTGCAGGTGCTACTTCAGTTCGGCCCCCAGGCTCCGCTTGGCTTACTCACAGCTGCCACCGCAGCTATGTGGGGAGTACAGGCTGCCCACCGCAGGCCCACCCACCCTGCACAGAGGCTCTTCCCGGAGCAGCTTGGGGGCGAGGGGGGGGGCGAGATGCTGATGCGTGCTGCTCACCCGCAATCTTTGTCCGGTTAATTTGCATACTCACTCCGGTTGGCTGGTGAGAATAGCGGAGGGATGGATAATTTGCATGTTTCTCTTTTATTATATAGGACTAGAGGCCCGGTGCACAAAAATTTGTGCACTAGGGGGGACGGGGTCCCTCAGCCCAGCCTGTGCCCTCTCGCAGTCTGGGACCCCTCGGGGGATGACCACCTGCTGGCTTAGGCCCACTCCCTGGGGTTGGGGGTGAATGAGGAGAC
>NW_006292577.1:13027-13633 GCF_000327345.1 Myotis davidii | reverse complement strand
AGCATTGAAGGACATGAGGAATTATCCCTGAGGATGTCAGAAGAAAGTACTTTCCAGGGAGGTGAGGGGGGCAGTGGGGAGACAGGAGAAGTCTGTGAGGGGCTCCAGGCTGGAGAGGCTTCCAGGGGCTGACGGGGTGGAAATAGTGGGCATGCTGGGATTCTGGTTCCTTCTGAAGATGGACTTTAGAGCAAGCCTAATGGTTAATCTGGGGCATTCGAGAGAGGGATCAAGGTCACCAAAAACCTCAGAGGATACACATAGAGCGACAACATTCCCATTAGCAGAGATGGGGAGACTGGAGCAGCCTCTTTGAGGGGCATCACAGGCCTTCATTTTAAGAGATGCTGGAGCTGAGTGCCTGTTAGCAACACAAGGGAGTCGTCAGATTGGCAGTTGGACAGATGAGTCTGGAGATCAGGAGAGATGTTTGTTGGAGAAACAGACTTGGGAGGCGACACACGTAAATGGCATTTAAAGCCTTAAGAATGGACGAGGTCACCAAGGGACTGATGGCTACAGGAGACCAAGGAAGAAGGACTGAAACCAGGACCCAGTGCTGAGCCATCTGATCAGACCACACACTAGAGCAGCCGTGGGCAAAAC
>NW_006292577.1:10779-12084 GCF_000327345.1 Myotis davidii | reverse complement strand
AAACCGGGGCTCAGCCAGCCTGTGAACCACTGAGGCCAGTGCCAGAGCTCAGGGTGGGGAGGGGTTTTACATCCACATTTAAAGGTTTCATTTTTCCTCAGAAAGAGAAGGGAGCGCATGTATCATCTGTTATGAAACATGATGTTAGGAGTTACGTGTCATTCTCTCTGCCATGGGTAGAGTCAGGTGGAAAACTTAGGACATGGGTCCTGGTCCCAATAATAACATCTCTGAAGGCTTGCTCTCTGAAACTGTTCCCCAGATACAGTTCTTGGAGCAAACAATGGAATCCCACGCTATTCTAGTTTAGATCTAAAGTAGTATATATGATATTGGGGTCTAGTAGTATTTTGGGGAAAAGTACAGGCTTCAGGTCACACAGCCAGAATCTGATCCACATTCATCCCAGGTGGGGTCCCACACAGGAGCCACTGCGCTGCTGCTGGGCACCGATGTCACTGCTCACACCACTGACCCCTGATGCTAAACCCTGGCCCTGTGGCTAGGATGGCTCCCTCTGCTGCTCCTGACACTTGCACTGTTACTGCCACTCCCACCACCCTTGCCACATGCAGCCTATGCAGTCCCAGCCACTCTGTTACTTGGTCCTGAGTCAGAGTCCAGCATGTGATTACATGTGTAGATGCATGATTTTGGGGGGAACGTAGGTTTTCCTCTTTTATGGAGGGACATGATATCTGCCTCTCACCAAGTCTCTTTGTGTGTGGAATTCTCCTCCTGCCAGGAGAGAGTTCAGTTGCTGGGGTGAGGGATGGATAAGGATGACAAATTTCAAATGGAGCAAAGATCTGAGCCTGGAACTTTGGTACTTTGCAGGCACTCAGGTTTGGCTGGAAATCAAATGACCAATAAAAGACATGCCATCCTGAGGCTATCCGCTTGCTCTTTATGGGATGGTGAGGAATTTTCGCCTGCACTCACCGAATTAGTATTACAAGACATGTTAAAGGAACTTGTTTTTAAAAAAATAAAGGAAAAAATACATAAACCTTAATAATAAAATGGTAAAAACTACATCCTATTGATATTCACTTTAAATGTAAATGTATTAAATGCTCCTATCAAGTCACAGGGTAGTTGAATGAATGAGAAAACAAGACCTTTATATACACAAGAGAATGACTTCAGATTGAAAAACAGACCTAAAGTAAAGAGATCACAGAGATATTTCATGCAAATAGGAACAAACAAACTAAAAGCTGGAGTAGCAATACTACCACCAGATAAAATAGATTTTAAAACAAACAGCAAGACACCAAGCTGGCGGCATAGATATACACCCAA
>NW_006292577.1:7686-9183 GCF_000327345.1 Myotis davidii | reverse complement strand
TAATAGAATCAGGGGCATAGAAAGGGAGTGGACTGACAATTCTCAGGGGGAAAGGGGTGTGGGAAGTGCGGGAAGAAACTGGACAAAAATCGTACATCTATAGATGAGGACGGGGGGGCGGGGTAAGGGCAGAGGATGGTGTGGGTACCAGGTGGAGGGGGGCTATGGGGGGGGAAAAGAGGAACAACTGTAATAATCTGAACAATAAAGATTTAATTTAAAAAGAATAAAAAAATAAAACAAAGGTTCTAATAAAAAACAAAAAAGTGCTTTTCATAATGATAACAGGATCAATCCAACCAGAGGACATAACCCTTGTATACATCAATGCATCCAGCATAGGAGCACCTAAATGCATGTGTAAAGCAAATATTAATGGATATAAAAGGAGAGCTTGACAGTAACATAGTCATAGAAGATCTATACTTATATAATGGAATATTACTCAGCCATAAAAACAATGAAATCTTATCACTTGTAACAACATGGATGGATTTAGCAAGTATTATGCTAAGTGAAAGAAGTCACTTTTATGTGAAATTTAAAAATCAAAATAAATAAATAAACAAAATAGAAACACACCCAGATACAGAGAACAAACTGGTGTTTGCTTGAGGGGAGGGGGTTTGCATTGGAAGAAAATGGTGAAGGGCTAAAGAATTTCAAATTTGCTATCTTGTAGAGGCTAAATAGAGACTGACGAAAAATAGATGAACAATTCACTAAAGAAATAATTCAAACAGCCAAAACTCTTATTTTAATTATTCAACATTTTTAGTAATCAAAAACAATAATTGCAACAATGATATAACTTAAAAAAAAAAGAGAATTTCAAATTGGCAATTACAAAATAGTGCTGGGATGTAATGTACAGTATAGAGAATATAATTGATAATATTGTAATAACAATTAATGGTGCCAGGGGGTACTTGACTTATCAGGGGTCACTTTGTAGATTATATAAATGTCTAACCACTATATTGTACACCTATAACTGATATAAAATTGACTGTGAACTGCAGTTGAAAAATGAAAATAAATAAAGGTGTCACCTCTACCATCACCATGCAC
This sequence comes from Myotis davidii, assembly GCF_000327345.1. Taxonomy (NCBI): domain Eukaryota; kingdom Metazoa; phylum Chordata; class Mammalia; order Chiroptera; family Vespertilionidae; genus Myotis; species Myotis davidii. The sequence goes on along the minus strand of NW_006292577.1, from coordinate 8,112 downwards.
TGATTGTCCAGTGTCAATTATTTTTTCTCTGTGTCTTCTATCACTTCCTAACATACTGTGAAGGGTTCTTTTCCAAAGATGGCCTCAGCCACATCCCCCTCCCCACAAGCTCTTTTGCCATGTAACCTCGCCATCCTGTGGATAGAGGTGGGGTCTATCTCCCTCCCCTTGCCTCTGGGACTAGCTCTGATGACTAGCACCTGAAGAAGGGGGCATTGCTTGGCCTTTGAGGCTGTGACATAGATGCCTTGTGGTTTGTGACTTGGGCACTTGGAACACACCCATGCCCTTCCTCAGGCTGGGAGCAGCCACGCCAGGTGGAGAAGCAGGTGGAGAGCACCCTAGACCACCCGGTTAACAGCCACACTGAGCTCCCAACTGACAGCCAAAACCAGCTCCAGCCCCAACAGGGACCTTCTAGAATGT
>NW_006292577.1:2163-6800 GCF_000327345.1 Myotis davidii | reverse complement strand
GGACACGCCTGGTTCATAGAAGCCCTTCCACTCACTGTGTCCCCACATGGTGGGCAAGGTCAGGCAGCTCTCTGGACTCTCTGTTATCAGGGCTCCACCCTCATATGCCAATCACCTTCCAAAGGCCTCACCTCCAAATACCATCACATCACAGGGGGTTAGGTATCCACCTGTGAATCTTGAGGGGACACACACACATTCAGCCTATACCACCTTAGGGCTGAGGCTGCAGAGTTCCTGTGTTCAGGGATGGGGGGAGCAGAGAGCAGGGTGGGGAGGGTCCTGTCTGAGGAGGTGGGTCCCCACAGAGTTAAGAGATGGGACCCCGGGGTCCTCTGGCCACAGGCTGCAGAGCGTGACAGGACCACAGCTGGGCCATGGGCAGCCTGGGTCCTCTCGCTGAGGTCCTTGTCACCCAGTGAGGTGCGCAGCCCACACCCAGGTTCAGCGCCTGGTCCTCAGGGCCCTCGGCCTGGCCCGAGGCCTGTCCTGTCCCAGGGGAGAAAGGGACCACTGAAGACCAGAACAGCCTGCTGCTTGTGGCTGGGCTCAGACTTGGCAGGGGCACTGGCCCAGTTAGTGGGACCAGGGAAGCCCCAAAATGTTGGGGTCAGGGCTCATCCCTATAGGGACAGCCCAGCTCTTTGCTGTCTGTGACCCAGAGGACCCCTTCCAAACACCAGCAGGGGTCCCCATGGCATACCCTCCCCTGCTGCTCTCCTCCCTGAAACCTCTACCCCTCTGCATGCTGACTGCCCCCATCAGACCTCCTCAGGGGCATCCTTGCCTTCCCAGGCCTGACACCCCAGCCCCACCCCCATCCCAAGCTCTGAGTGGGGACACATGCATATGTAACGAATGCAGCCCATAACAGGTAACACTTAACAGCTGGAATGCTATATAAGGTGGAGCAGAAGAGTCAGAATCAAGGTGGTCAGGGGACTGAACAGGAGAGAGGTGAAGATAAGAACGCTCACTGAGCACCTGTGCCGTGCTAGGCACTGTGCCAGCACCTGACAGACACACAGACACATTTCACATTAATTCTCATTACAGGGTAACACTGGCATCATTATCCCCACGTTACATTTGAGTAACCTAAGGTTCAGAAGGGTTAAATAATGTGCCCTACTTTATACCGCTGATAAGTAGCCAACACCCACCCCCAGCCCCTGCCTCTGAGGGTCCCAATTCTGGCAGGTCCTTAAGACTTTCTCATTCAGCATGTCTTGATTGAGCGAGTCTGACCCGGCACGCTGGAATTAACTAGAAGGTCAGCGTCTTTAGAGAAGCAGAACCTGCCGCCTCAGCCCCCCATGTCGGAACTACCGGATCTCAGGAAGCCAGACTCTCAGAATCTGGCTCTGAAGAGACCAGCAGTATCATAGTGGCCCTCGGGACCGGGCCAGTGCCGGCCCTGCTGTGCCCCCGCGCCTGGCATAGGCGGTGGGTGCCCCTCGAGTGTTTGTTAGAAGGATGTGTCTGATTGGAACCTCCACCGCCACCACCGGGTGGTGCACTCAGAGCCCCAGTTTACAGGTGAAGAACAGAGAGAGAGAGAGAGAGAGAGAGAGAGAGAGAGAGAGAAGGAAGGGGGATAAAGACAAGACAACAGGTGTGTGCTTGTGAGACAAGGAGTGTGTGAGGCCAATGAGCACCTCTGGGAGCAGAGGCAGGGAGGCAGGAGTGAGGGAGGCTGGCATGTGGACTGTGTAGGGAGCAAAGGCTGCATTTTATTCGCCTTCATATTGTCATCACAGCATCAGGTCCGCAGTCATTCAGTAAATGAGTGAAGCCATTCACTCTTCCATTCAGCAAACACTAACTGAAACCTATTGTGTGCCATCATTTTTTCTGCGAGGGAACCGAGGTATGTGCCTTTGGCTGGAATCAAGCCTGTGATCCTTCAGTCCTTGGGCCAAGGCTCTATCCACTGAGCCAAAACAGCAGGGGCAGTCTTGGGGCACTTAAAGGCTGGGAGGTAGGGGAGGGTTCTTTTTCTGCGATGCAACTGAGGTGCGTGCCTTTGACTGAAATCAAACCTGTGATCCTTCAGTCCCGGGGCCAACGCTTTATCCACTGAGCCAAACCAGCAGGGGCAGTCTTGGGGGACTTAAAGGCTGGGAGTTAGGGGAGATCTTAGATCAGGATCTCAATAGAATATTCATGAGTGTTTCCAGGTGTGTTCTTTCAGGGTCATGTTCTCTACTGATTGGTCAGCACCAAAACAAGGGGTCATTAGTCATTGTCCCTGGTCCTGGCATCACATAACAAGCAACTGCACATGTGTTACTTTGAAATACAGTTTTTATTCCATTATCCACAATAACTGTTATGGATACCTGAAAAAATATGATGTATTCAGTCAACCAACACAGCTTGGCCCTTATGTATTTAATGATGTTTGCAGCAGCCCATTAATTGTGATTTCCTCCTGCCCCTACTTCGAGGTCACAAACCTGGAATAGTGTGTTCCTTGTATTCATTCATTTGTTTCTTCAATTATTTCTTTTCACTGAAAACAAAAAACGTATTAGGAGCCTCCTATATTCTGAGCATCATGCTAGAGGTCATAGATATAAAGTCAACAAACACCTGGTGTCTGCCCGCAAGGACTTTCAGTCCAGGTAGGGAGATAGATATCAAAGGAGGATGTGGTCAGCTCTGCGGGGGGAGAGGTGTATCAGTCAGCTATTCCCACAGTGATGCTATGCAATAAACTGCTCAAAGCCATGCTGGCTTAAAACAGTAATCTGCAGGCTCACAGTCTGCAAGATGATGGCCAATTCCCTGGCTGTGCTCGACTCCAAGCTGTGAGCTCTCAGTTGCTCTCCAGGGCTCTCATCCTTCTTAGATCAGATTATGTTTTCTTAGATCAAGGTTGGGGAAAGTCTGTCCTGAGGGCCAAAATCATTTGGTCTGGCCCTGCCAAGGCTTTAGGGGCGAGTAAATTAAATCAGCAGTCACCAACCTTTCGGACCTCACGGACCACCAGCTGGTAAATCGTTGAATTAAATGTTTGACCAAACATAGCAGGCTAATTTTGTACAGCCCAAGAATGATGTTATAAAAACCCAAATGGCCCTTGGCATAAATAAAAGGTTCCCCTCTCCTGTCATAGATAGAGGTCAGTCAAGAGCCAGAGTGCCCAGTTGTGCAAAACTTGTTCAAGTCTTTGTCCTTGCTGCAGTCACTAAATGCCAATGACCAAGGCAAGTAGCACGCCAAGCCCAGTGTCAATGGACAGGTGGGTATACTCTGCCTTCCCATGAGGCAGCTGTGGATCCTACTACAGAAGAGTGAAGACCTGGGACCCAAACTATAATATGCCACAGGAGAGAACCTTCAATCTATATCCTGAGAGATGATTACAAGCTTATCAGGTGGATCTAAACATCTGAAATCCGGGTCAGGAGGAATTAAGGGCTGTTGGTGCACAGTATTTGGCCTAAAAGAAATGAGGGGTAGGAGTTGGGACTGCTTGGAGGCATCCATGCTCGGTGTCCGTCATGGATATACTGGGGCCATTGGTGTGTAGAGATGGGCACAGCCTTTGCATGCCAGAGCCAGATGGATCTAGAGCTTTAATGAAAGGCCTCATCCTCCTGATAGAGCACGTCGGGGCCATTTAAGTCAATATCACCGTTTTGATGACAGTGACACTTAAAAAGAAGAAAAGTGGGACTCACATTCTGGGCTGCCTTCTGCAGTCACCCATCCTCATGCTGCTGTCTCCCGAGGACTGAGCCTGGGGTTTGTGTTAGTTTTCTATTGCCACTGTAAACAAATTACCTCAACCTTAAATGGCTTAAAAACAACACAAGCATTGTTTTACAGTTCTGGAGGTTAGAAGTCTGAAATGGGTCTAAGTTGAAATCAAAAGTGTGGAGAGTGGCTACAGAGTTGGGACCGGTTCAAGCCTCGGACTAATGAGAGGGCAGGGTCCTCTCATGGCAAAGCCACAGGCAAGTCCCAGCTTGGAGGGCAAAGCCCTCTCAGCACAGTTTAGACAAAGGCTATAGTTGTAAGCTTGACCTTATGGTCTGAACCTGGGGTCCCAGGTTATGTGACATAGGCTGCAGGAGGTGCAGCAAGTGCTGCCAAAACAAAGCTTGATAGAGTTCAGGTGCATGTAATTGAGTAGATTCGAAACCAGGAGAACATTGTAAACATCTTGACCACACCCTTACTTAGCCTGTGGAATCTGGCTATAAAATACTCAGCTTGCAGGCTGTGGCACTTTCTTTCCATCCAAGAGCAGTGTCCCACCTACCCCCAGCTTTATTCTCTTGTCTGTCTTCTTTAATTCTTCACCCCTGCCCCCCTTTCAGGTTCACCTTTGGCCGTGCTAACCACGGCTCACAAACCTATTCTGGAGACGCTAGGACAGATCTTGCCTTTGCCAGCTTTTTGGGCTCAACTGCATTCCTTTGGTTTGTGGTTCCTATCTCTGTCTTCAAAGCCAGCAGTCCCACATCTTCAAATTTTTTCTCTGACCCTGAACTTCTGCCTCCCTTTTCACATTTTTTTATTGATTTAAGAGAGGAAGGGAGAGGGAGAGAGAGAGAAAATCATCATTGATGAGAGAGAATCATTGATCAGCCGCCTCCTGCACATCTCTCACTGGGGATCAATCC
>NW_006292577.1:0-1665 GCF_000327345.1 Myotis davidii | reverse complement strand
CAGGGCCATGTAGGTCACAGCCAAGGCTGAGGCTGGAGTTCACACCGAGACCTGCTCACAGCCAGGGCTCTTTCCCGGCTTCCTATGGGCCAGAGATTTTCAGCCACAGTTTCAAGCAGCAGCAGTGTGGGCTACATGGAGTTCAAACTCAGACCTGCAGAAGCACGGAGCAGTTTCCATATCCTAATTTCCTTTTGTTTGCTTCACAATGATTCGTGACTCTCCTAATGGAGAGAATGTCTAACGTTAGTCGTTTCAGGAACAATCAGTGTGTCCTTGGTGGATTCCCTGCATCTGTGAGCTGGTTCCTTCATGATGAGGGGTGGGAGGAGGTGACCTGCTTCCCTCTGTAACTGGAGATATTGATATTCACATTAGCACAGGAAGAGCTGGGGCTGAGACACAGATGTTCTATGTTCAGAAGGGAGCAGCTTTTCCCATTAAGTCTTGGATAATTCCAGTTTTAAGACAGAACTTTGTAACGGAAACTACATAAGTAATACATTTGTCCAAACCATAGTGAACAAGACCAAGAGTGAACCCTAGTTAAACTATGGACTTGTAGTGATGTGTCAGTGCAGGTTCATCGGTTGTGCCAGATGTACCACTCTGGGGGTGGGGGGTCATAATGGGGGATGGGAGAGGGCCATTAGCATGTAGGAGGGGCACATGTGGGATATCTCCATACCTTCCCCTCAATTGTTCTGTGAACCTAAAATCTAAACTAAGTATATGTCTCTAAAGCTACATGTGTTCTGCCCAAATAAACTTTGACAGAACTGTTTCAATTTTTCAAAGACATAGTGAATTTCCTTGAACTGTTTTCATTGCCTTTTTAAATTAAAAATCATAAAGTAATTCAAACATCTTAAAAAGGGAAAAAAAGGCACCCAGGTACCTAATACCTAGATTAGGCAAATATTTATATTACACAGTATCTGTTTCAATGTTTTATAGAAATAAGAAATGACAATAAAATCCAAGTTCCCTAGTCTCCCAATCTTTCTCACTCTCCTAGAGGAAAATCACTAACCTGAAGGTGGTGTGTAATCTCCCATTCCTTAATATCCATAAGACCTTTATCTAATGACACATTGACTATTTTTGAAATTCATATAAATGGCATTATACAAGAAATATTCTTTTGACAATATTTTTTCACTCAATGCTTTGATTTCAAGATATATCCATGTTAATATGTGTAATCTAATTTATTCGTTTCCATTGTGTTGTATTTCATTGTCTGACTATAATGCTCATTTTCCCTTATGCGAGTGAATTTTTTAAAATTTCATATTTAAAGTAGTGTTGCAGCGAAGGTCCTTCCTTCGATGCATTTCCTCCCTGCTGTGGGCTGGCGTGACCTCTGGCCCCTGCTCCTCACACTGGGGACAGCGCACTCCTTCCGGCCCAGGACCCGGTGGGCGCAGAAATTGAGAACAGCATCTGCAAACTGTAAAAGCAATTCAGCTGAGTACTTTTATCGCAGCTGAGTACTTTTATGTCTACTGAGTCTACGAATTAAAAACTACTCAGGCTTTTCATTTATATGTGTGTTTTTTCTTTTTTCATTTTTATTGTATTTTATAAAAGTATTGAGCCTCAACAGGTTGGAATTTTTTTTAAAAGACCTTGGTTTTTCTTATAGACAGTTTGAGAATCTCT
>NW_006292576.1:0-201 GCF_000327345.1 Myotis davidii | reverse complement strand
CTGCACGCCCCCTACCAGGGATGGAGCCCACAAACCCAGGTATGTGCCTGTGGCCAGAATCGAACCTGGGACCTTTCAGTCCGCAGGCCGACGCTCTATCCACTGAGCCAAACTGGCCAGGGCATCACCATTGTTTTTAGAATAAGCGTCATGTTCTTTTTTTAAAAAAATATATTTATTCATTTTTTACAGAGAGGAAGG
>NW_006292575.1:0-208 GCF_000327345.1 Myotis davidii | reverse complement strand
AAAGAAGCATTGAACAGACTGTCAAACTATAGTAGGAAGACGGGGAGGGTTGGGGGCAGGTAAGAGATCAACCGATGGACTTGTATGCATGCATATAAGCATAACCAATGGACGCAAGACACTGGGGGTGGAGGGAGGTGAGGGCATGTGCCGGGTGGCAGGGAAGGTGGGGGGGTAGGAGGGGAATCAATGGGGAAAAAAGGAGACA
>NW_006292574.1:2011023-2013185 GCF_000327345.1 Myotis davidii | reverse complement strand
GATGAGGAAACCATAAGAATATTTGAATATAAAATAATGAGATGATTATATCTTGGTGTTTGACAGCATAGGGCCTATATTCAGGTAGGCCTGATTTGACCCCAGATTTCCTGACTTTCTAACTATGTAGTCCACACATGACACTTAAATTCTTGAAATATTAGTTTCTTGACTTGCAAAGTAAGGATCAAAATAGTACTTACACCACTGGATAGAGTAGGATGCTTTGAGATAATGTAAAGTACTTAGCATGGTGCCATAGGCATAGAGTCAATCAATGCTGCTAACACTTTTGTTGTAGAAATCATTCATTCATCTTTTCATTCTTTAATCACTCAACAGCCTTGGGAATGGTCAGCACACTACTCTTTCAGACCTCCACTTACTCTGTTGTCAGTTTTCTTTTCAGAATTTTCAGTGATCTCCCTCCATGCTCCCCTTCGTTTGCCTTACACAATATGTCTAAGTCCCTTAGAACCCAGGGCATGGATCATTTCAATGGCCTTCACATCATCTTGTGTTCGAGTAATAGCTACATCAAGAATAGATAACAGGTCGTAAAATGCCCTACTGAGATACACAACAGGGTCCTTGGAATCTCTTTGTTTCCCTCTTACCCTCCTGCATGCAGCCCCTCCCTGATGTGTGATTTTTGCCTATAAATATCTGAAAGACTTGTTGCCCGGGGCCCAACTCCACTCCTGCGTGAGTTTCGAGTTGAGCCCCAGCGCGCTGGAATAAACCCTCTTGCGATTTGCATCAAGTAACGTCTCCTGCGGTTGATTGGGGTCGCCGCCAGTCTGCAGGACAGAGTGAGGGTCCCATTACGGGGGTCCCACACATCTATAGATTGCATGTTGGTTTCTAAGCAAAACATCCACAATGCACAGCTTCATAAGGTTGATTACTCACAATTTTTTTTCTGTTAAATTACAATATCCCCTCTTTCCCAGGTATTGAAACTCTTCCTGTTATTCAAAGTACATTCTAAATTCCATCCTCTCCATGAAAGAGATCTTTTCTCTATTTCTGAATTTTGTTTTAAAATATTTATTTGTTGATTTCAGAGAGAGGAAGGGACAAGGAGAGAGATATAGAAACCTTGATGAGAGAGAACCATCAATCAGCTGCCTCCTGCATGTACACTACTAGAGATCAAGCCCACAACCCGGGCCTGTGCCCTAACCTGGAATCAAACCCTGACCTCCTGATGCATGGGGAGATATTCAACCAACTGAGCCACACCGGCTAGGCACTTTTTCTGAGTCTTGATTGCCCTCTCCATAAACTTCTTGTTCAACAATTATCTTATGTAATCTAATATTTTGATATGTACCTTCTTCTCCAATCCTCATAAATTGATGAGGTGAGGTCACAAGACCCACACATCTTTGAACCCTATTCAGTGCCTAGAACAATGTGCAGTGGTTATAATGTACACATCAAATATTTAGTCTAGTTAAACTGAATCACCAATTAATGGATGCTGGTGTGAAAAGAGTAATCCAAAAGGTCAGCAGCAGGACTTTCAGGATGACTGAGTTTTTCTAACTGTTGTAAATTCCCTTTACTTTTGCCAACAGATGGACAGGTAGCAGGCTCATTAGGTTAATTGTAAAGATGTGGATTTGGTTATAATTTTAAATGGACATCAGCGCATTTTATTGTGAATAACTGTTGAAATGCCATTTAGTGGTATGTACTTAGGCAGGAAAATGTTCATTGAAGGCAATGAAGAGCAGATAATAGCACTAATTCTCTTCTTTTTATTCTCCATAGCATATTTTCTAAGTCTGGCTATTGATAGGATAACAGCATATTGAAAAAATGTCCCCACATTTAGGATTGCTCTATTAGAAGAAGAGTCAAGATCAAGTAAACTGTAAGGAAAAGTTCAGTTTCATAGTGTTGTTTTTCTTTAAGGCAATCAAAAACAAAAACAGGTACAATCTTTTGAGAACTGTTGAGGGCTAACAAGCCCATGATGTAGTAGGTATGCCAGGGCTAAGTGACTGAATATTGCTTCCAATTTCCATTTGGCCGATTTTAATGCTCTTATCATTGAATAAGCATATAATAGAGTATCAAATATCATTTTATACTTATCTCTAAAGAAAAGTAATACCAGTAGATAGTAGTATTAGGAAAATGCCTTAATTTAC
>NW_006292574.1:1950606-2006708 GCF_000327345.1 Myotis davidii | reverse complement strand
GTGTGTGGATTTGGTTATAATTTTAAATGGACATCAGCGCATTTTATTGTGAATAACTGTTGAAATGCCATTTAGTGGTATGTACTTAGGCAGGAAAATGTTCATTGAAGGCAATGAAGAGCAGATAATAGCACTAATTCTCTTCTTTTTATTCTCCATAGCATATTTTCTAAGTCTGGCTATTGATAGGATAACAGCATATTGAAAAAATGTCCCCACATTTAGGATTGCTCTATTAGAAGAAGAGTCAAGATCAAGTAAACTGTAAGGAAAAGTTCAGTTTCATAGTGTTGTTTTTCTTTAAGGCAATCAAAAACAAAAACAGGTACAATCTTTTGAGAACTGTTGAGGGCTAACAAGCCCATGATGTAGTAGGTATGCCAGGGCTAAGTGACTGAATATTGCTTCCAATTTTCCATTTGCTGATTTTAATGCTTTTATCATTGAATAAGCATATAATAGAGTATCAAATATCATTTTATACTTATCTCTAAAGAAAAGTAATACCAGTAGATAGTAGTATTAGGAAAATGCCTTAATTTACATGTTGCTTTAGTTATTCAGAATTTGGTCTCCAGTTTCAGGCAAAATTTAGTAAAGCTTTATATATATATATATATATATATATATTATTGAGTTTTTACAGAGAGGAAAGGAGAGAGATAGAGAGTTAGAAACATTGATCAGCTGCCTCCTGCATACTCCCCACTGGGGATATGCCCGCAACCAAGGCACATGCCCTTGACCGGAATCGAACTTGGGACCTTTCAGTCCACAGGCTGACGCTCCATCCACTGAGCCAAACTGGTTTTGGCTTTAGTAAAGCTTTTATTGTAGGAGAACATAGCTTAGATATTTCAAAATACAATGTGCTGTTCATTTCTAAAGCCTATGTCATCATTGAGCTGAAAAGCAAAACATAATTTTTATATCTAATGCAAATTTATCTTCTTTATTTTATAGAATGTTTAATAAGCTAGTGTACACACTGCATTGCAGCATTAAAATAAAAACCTAGGAAGTTATTTCTCTACACAATGCTGAAACTCGTCCAAGTGTCTTATATCTGATTGCTAAGTCAGACTAAAATGGATGTTTTGTGTGATCCCCTCAGTACCCTTTAACCTTAGTGAATTGCTAGGGTCTGTCTGTATCCTTCCTCTAACAATGCAAACATCTGCTCTAAGTCAGACATTTAGCATACATTGTTTAATTTAATTTGTCCTCATAATACCTGCCTGAGCAAGTGAAATCACTCTAACATCTAAGATAATATGAGATTATAAAAATTAAAAATAATATCTCCATGGGCAAAGAGACTAACATGGTAAATACTTATGAGGAAATAAAGAAAAGGAAATATTTCCTTAACTACATTTAATTTAAATCAATTTTGGAACTTCTGTGTTGAAAAATGAATCTTTTCTAGGAAATTTAAGAAATAAAACCAGTAAAAAACGTATTTGAGGATTATCGATGGTCTGAACATTATTAAGCTATTATTGAAAATAATAGTAATTAAACACATTTTTATTGCCATTTTATAGATGACAAAGCTGTGGTTTAGAGCAGCAAGTATTGTGTTTTAGGGTACACAATTAATATATGGCAGCCCTAGGATTTAAACCAATGTCATGTGACTTTAGGATTTGTTCTCCTTTTTAACTATAATCTACTACCTCCCTCTCATCATAATAATGTATTTTCATTTACACAGTACTTTCAACTTTTAAAAATGCAATCCCAGAGGTATGCCAAGTACAAGGTTGATTTAAACTATAACTTTAGTAATATTAAATATAAAAATAAGCGAATGAAAGTCACTCATATGTTTGCTATTTCTTAAGACAATATGATTTTTCATATTTTTAGCCCTTATTATTTACATAAAATTGAATTCATCTTGTAAATATAATTTTATTTCCTACCCTTTTCTTCTTACTTTATTATGATCATTTCCTATAGCATGCTTTGATTTCATCTGATATTTAAAATGTGAGGAGTTATCCCTGTCTGGCATGGCTCAGTTGGTTGGAACGTCATCCCATACACCAAAGGTAGTGGGTTTGATTCCCAGTCGGGGCATATTCTTAGGTTGCGGGTTTGATCCCCAGTCAGGTGGGGGGAAAGTAGGTTTACAGTTGTTTCTATGGAAAAAAATACAATAATTAATAAATAATAATACAAGAATAAACTTTGTGTTTCACATACCAACAACTGTAAACCTCCTTTGGCCCCATCGTGTGTGTGTGTGTGTGTGTGTGTGTGTGTGTGTGTGTGTGTGTGTCTGTGTATGTTTATGATGATAGGTGTGTTGGAGATGAAGTGGGCTATTATCACTGTTGATCCTGGCTTTTTATTGTCAGTGCAATGCACAGACAATAGGAAAACTTTCATTTTACTCTATCAAAGAATTCATTGTGCTTGGATGAGCTCGTCTAAATTTTGTATGCTATCAATTTCTACACTGTGAAGGAGAATTCTGCTGTTTCTCTGTCCTTCGTAGGCTTTACAGGAACTGAGCAAAGTGCTTATTGATTAGAGGAAGAGTTCTGTCACTGCAATTCACAAGATCATGAGAAAATAAACTCTTAAAATAAAGAAGGTTTAGCATAATTGATCCACCCGGCCAACAGCTGAGTGTGCATCCTCACATATTTGCCTGAAATAATTAAGAGGGCCCGTGCTGAAGAAGAGACCTATACACACACCCTCAGAAGTATACCTATTTTAAGTGATGCAGATACAAAGCTTAATTTTCTCTTTAGACAACCCATCCATTCCCCAGTCCTAAATGGAAACGATAACTGATCATTACCACCTTTTATGTCCAGGGAGCTAATGTTGGTGATCCTGGATAAGGTCCATAACTTTCTGATTATGAGGAGGAGCCCACTGGGGAGCACTTGACTGTGTCATTAAGGATGAATATAGTGCAAAGCCCTGAGTTTTGGCATAGTGAAATATGAAGAAGCAAAGTTAAGGCATGGCTGCAAATGGGACACCCAGGTTTCCTGAGGAGGAGAATCAATGAATGCAGCTACACGTACCAAAAGGAAAAGGGAAAGGGAAAATTTCAAGGTCCCAGAATTCCAATAGACATTGTCACTTTCTTGCTAAAATTTAACTCTCAGGATATTAGTACTTAATATAGTAGGATTTTTTACCATTAAACTATTCAGGCAAGTTTAAAATACAGTTGCTGAAAATCAGTTTCTTAATTTCTTATTTTAGAAATATTCTCCATTAAGTTTCTAATAAAGAAATTCATTGTTCAAAGTATTTAATATAACTTTACAGCTAAAATTTAATGATCTAACAGAATGTATTTTCTCAGCTAAAAAGTACCTTAACATGTAGAAAAACATAAATGTTCATGCTAGCTGACAGGAGCTCCAGATTCCACATTAATGCTGTGATGCTGTATATTTTTGCATCAATCAATGATTTTGAAATCATTTATACTAATGAATTTAATTTAGACACCAGTACTGCACTTCCATTAAGTATTTTATTGCTGATAAAATAGATGGTGAAGCACAACTAGTTCTTTCACAGAAATACGTAGTCTTTGCTAGTCTTGTCTTAACTCCAGATTGCCTCAGCATATCTGAGGGACAGGTCATTTGACAATATTCATATGAGCTGCTTCTCATTTATTCAGGCTAATATATTTCATTCTGAAAGTGTTTCTTCCAACATTTACTCTTAAGTTTTACAGAATTTGAAGTCAAATGTAAATCTTGAAATTTAATGTAATCTATTCCGATTAGTCTATCTTATAATCATGCCTGGAAATTCACTGTTTCCTATGTTTCTGAACTTAATGCATGCATTTTGAACAATCTCTTTACAGTTGTCAGATAAGAAAATTTCTCAAAGAAACAAAATTGGGAAGTTGACTTTGTGTGTTTGGGAAGGGTATATCACCTTTTTTAAAACAGGTGAAGCCCAGCCCGGTTGGTGTAGCTCAGTGGTTGAGCATCATCCTATTAACCAGGAGGTTGCAGTTTGATTCCCAGTCAGGGCATATGCCTGGGTTGCGGGCTCAATCTCCAGTGTGGGGCATGCTGGAGGCAGGCGATCAATGATTCTCTCTCACCATTGATGTTTCTGTCTCTCTCTCCTTCTCCCTTCTTCTCTGAAGTCAATAAAATACATATTTAAAAAACACAGATGAAGTACAAAAGACTTGGCTAGGTATACATAAGAGGGCCATGTGTCCCTGTTTGCTCATTTGCATGTTATTAAAAGTAACTCATTTCATACTTAAGTATGTTTGGTTTGGAGGAAAAAACATTGAATAGTCATCCCAGAATAAATAAATTTTAAAACAAAGTGAGAATTACTATCTCCAATAAAAGTACCATAGCTTTGCTTCTTCATATTTCACTATGCCAGGATAAAGGATAAAGTTGTCCTAAAATCTAAGAAATAGAAACAGACACAAGGAAGTAACCCAAATGAGAAGACAATGAACGAGATCCCAAATGAAAGAACAGGAGAAGTCTCCAAAAAAAAAGAACTAATTGACATGCAGGCAAGCAACCTACCAGATAGAGTTCAAAACAATGGTTATAAGGATGTTCAAGCAATTTAGAACTTTAACAGCATAAAACAAACAAACATGGAAACCATAACAAAGAACCAGTCAGAAATGAAGGATTCAGTAACTGAAATGAAGAATAAATTACAGAGAATAAACAGTAGAGTAAACGGAGCAGATAATCAAATCAGTGATTAGGAGTATAGGGAAGCAGAAAACTTCCAATCAGAACAGCAAAAGAAAAAAAAATCCAAAAAAATAGAAAGAGTGGAAGGAGCCTGTGAGACATCTTCAAGTGTACCAACATTTACTGCATGGGCATGTCAGAAGGAGATGAATCAAGTATTTATTTTTTTACACGAACTTGGTAACACTGGCTAATCAAATAGTAGATTAGAAGTGTCTCTTTACCTTTGCTAATAAGTGCCAAAGAGTTAGAATACCACTATTCAGCAACCCCAAATGAAATTATGTATCTAACAATGGAAATTAATATCTCAAAATGTACAAGTAGACATTAGATGTCTCCTGATAAAAGAACCAAAAATCTGGCCAAAGGAATGAAATATGAGGCTGGTCACACCTATGGGTCAAGCTTCCAATTTACAGGAAATAAGGAAGCTGTTTCTCTGTAAAATTCCATAGATCAAATGCTCTACATCCTCAACAGATTAAACTAAGGGTAAAATGGTCAAACAGGGAATGCATAAAGTAAGAGAGATTTAAAAGATATAATAATAAACCATGAAAAAATACAGGTAGGTAATGCAGGAGTGAATTGTTGGGATGCAGCTACTTAGTGGGGCTTCTGTGGTGTTTGGTGCAATTCTGTCTTTACAAGGTACAGTAGCAAGAGTGTTCACACCTTTTAATACTCATCAAGTTATACATTTGCTTTTTGTGATTTTCTGTGTCATTGTTTTGTGTTATGACTTTTTAAAAATAGAAAATGAACATTACATTCTGCCCTGCTGCATTATAAATAGTTATGTATATACCTTTTATCTCTGCAATGTCTATAAATGGCTGTTTAACGTTTTTCAATAGATAAATAGAATCCACTACATAATGTTAATAATAACAATAGTCACTACCATTTATTGATTATTCTATGTACCCAGGATGATTTCTCCCACCGCTGCTCCCACCTTCCCATCAAACCTGGGATATTTCTTTAAGCAAATAGTCTGATAACCACAAATCTTATTTTTGTCATTAGTTTCCAGCCACTCCCAAAATCCCAAACTCCATCCTCTGATTCTGAAAACTAGAATGACTGTAGCTTTTTGTTTGGAATATCTTGGTCCCCACCCCACCGCACTTCCCCAAACTTCAGCCTGAAAGTTAAAACCACACATAACGTAGTAGAATTCCCCTCCTTCTGACTTAGTTCCCCTCCAGTTTCTGTCTGCTTTAAGTTTCTTCAAATTGTTCCCTTAACATTTTGCCCAGATGACATTGTTATTTTGATAGGGCCTGCCTTTGGGAAAGGCCAGAAGACTTTTTTGATGGCCGAGTGACTAATTTCTCTGTTTTCAAACATGTGTTTTGATGTCATTTAACTACCAGGTGATACTACACGCCTGTTAGAAGAATAGTTCCAAAGAATAAACAATACCTGACTTTTCCAAGAATATTTCTGTAGAGAAAGAGGGTGTTAATAATTTTAATGAAGGGGATGATTCATGTAGATTCATCAGAATGTTTGCTTGCTCAGTCATTTCAAACAGACCAATCAATAATTACTTTGATTCACTGAGGAAATAAACTGCTAGAAATAATTAAATTTCATTTGGAACCATCCCGAAAATAAGAAGACTTTAAAACATTATGAATCACACTGTCTTAGATCACAGAAGTTATATATTATGGTGACTATTAGCTGCTTTTGTGCTAATTGTTTCACTTTGTGTTTGCCAAAATCTATCATACTTTTATACAAGTAATTATTCTTCATTTCTTTCCTTTATGTAATTTCTTCAAAACATACAAAAGGGGGCCAAATATGTGGTAAAAGAAGATGATTTGAATTTAGGTGGTAGGCACACAATGCAATATACAAATCATGTATCATAGAAATTTGTACTTGAAACCTATATGATCTTACCCAATGTCACCCCAATAAATTAGAAAAATACAAAATGGGATAATTTTTTTACTTCGAGCCAAAGCATATTATTTAAATATTTTTAAAAGTTATTTTCTATAACTTGCAGTAAATTCTGTTGTTTTTTTCTCTCTACATTTAGTTGCCCCCTAATCTTCCATATAATAGGCTAATCATATTGTGAAAGCTCTAAAAATAAATATTTTGGTTAAAGTGCAATGTATCAGACACTCAAAGAAAGCTATGTAGTACAAAAAAAAAATCAATAAAAGAAGTAAAATGATTAGAAGTTAGCTTTCGGCAAGGTTTGACACCTTACTGTTAGGTGTTCCTCCAACTCTGATGCTAGTACATCTGAGGAAGGGCGACAGAGAGGCTATATTTCTAGCTACTTTTAAAGTTTAAAATTTTGTCTGGGTTTTCCAGAAAGATATAGACAGATAGAGTTACTGCAAGATAGCAAAGAGTTTTCAGGCTGGTTATGGATTGACTATATGAAGCAATTTCCCACCCCACCCCTCAAAACTACCAGCTATGAACTAAATATCTATCATGAATAATATATAACCTTTTTATGTGAAGCCACAAAGACCAATGATTAATTTTGTTCAAACCTGCGCCTAATATACCCTAACCAGTATAGAAGGAATAACTCAGCAATATGCCAAATCCGGGAGTGTACCCTCTGAAGATTAATTTAACCAACTTTTTGCTTTTAGTTATTATATTATGTTCTTTTCTTTTGAAATATTGTCTAGCTTTTAAGAAATAACAGTGAGGGATGTCACTTAGGACTTGCTAACTTGGTGGGTTTGGATTTGCTAATTTTAGTTCATTTTGCTGAACCTGCATTTCCGGGCATAGACAGAATATCAAAAAGTTTCCTGTTCTCTAGCTCGGCATGTGTGGGTCAGCGGTTGAGTGTCAACCCATGAGGTCGTGGTTTGGGTCCAGTCAGGGCATATCCCTGGGTTGCTGGACTCCCTTCCTGTCTCTCTGAAAACAAACAAACAAAAAAACCCCACAATAATAAAGTATTAAATTTAAAGCAAAAATGGTCCCTGTTCTCAATCTCTTATGTATCTAGCTAAGTTCAGCCAAACTCGGTGCTTATGAATTCCCGTTCTCTATAGACGAGCTTTTTAACAGGGGTTGCTGTTCTGATATTCATGCCTATGAAGTCATCCCAAATGAGGTTGTGTAAAGGAAGCAAAAAAGGGATCGTGTTTGTTCATGGATTCTGCTGGTTAGAAACTTGGACAGGAGCAGAGAGGAAGCACCCTGCTTCTCCATGGAGATTCCTCTGCTGAGATGACTCAAAGCCTGAGGTGACACAGACCATGAGGCTGGAGTCAGGGGAAGACCTGTTTATTCTTATATCTGGCGTCAGAACTATGAAGACTCAAAGACTAGTCCAGACGACGGTAACACCTACACATGGCTGCTCCATCGACATTAGCTTTCTGACTGTGTGATGGCCTTGGGATAGAGAGACTTCTTACATGGGGGCTCTGGGCCTCAAGCACAAGTGTCCCAGGAGATGAGGAGAAAGATGTATGTCCCCTTTTATGAGCTACCTGTGCATCTCCACGACTGCCACATTCTATTGATTGTAAGCGAGTCATAGCCCCACTCAGAGTCAAGGAGAAGGAACATTGACCCCCCATTTCTGAAAGGGAGGATATCAAGAAACGTGTGACCATTTATTTTAAAACAGTCATAGTTTGGAACCCCATGGCCTTTTCTAAAGCATATGAATCACCTGAAATTATATTGAAAATGTTTGAAGTATATGCAGTTTTATTTTCAAGTGGGTCTAAAATTTTGACATCGGAATAATCAAATATTATGTACTAGGAAGTGCAGTTGTGACATTAGTAAGTTGAGAAATTTTGCTCAGACCCATTTTGAACCCAAAACATTTAAAGTCATTCCCTGAAGAGCCCTGCAAGAGTACACAGTGAATATTAACAGAAAATTCTTTGGAGAATGTATTAATCAGAAACTTAGGCAAAGGTGTTACTATGTAAACTATATAAAATACCTGGAAGAACTTATTTTTTCTACTCTGGTGCTTTCATGGTGTTGACATAACCTAGAGACAATTTTTGTTCAGAAGTCAGGCGCTCATTCTTGACAAAAACATTTCCAGGCACCAGAGTAAAACATTTGTGCCTTTTACATTTCAACAGATGTCTCTAAGGTCTTTGGAGATTTAGTAGTAGCTCTCATTTTATGTGACTTTTTTTAAAAGCTACAACAATACCCAATAGATATCATATTTTCTAAGCATGACTGATTTTCATTAAGACACAGACCATCTTTGAAAATAGACCCTGAAGAGGTTCTTGCAGTTATCACATTCATTCTCTAGTGGTAATGTTTGTTTCCTCTTAATAGGGATAGGACATGAGATTGTTCAGACAGAAATAGGACATTGTGTTTTTAAGAAAGTGGACTGAGGCTGTGAAACTGTTTGCCTGCTATTCACCTTTCAAAGGCTGATTGGCTTCTTGTTTTGCAAGCATACTAACGGAACTAATTTTGAAGTGCAAGGAGGTACCTACATTTGGGCTTAATTATCAGAATTTGAAAATAAAATTTGAATAAAGCAGTGACATTAGTAATTGTGTATCATGTGTGCCCTTATCACATTTAAACTTAGGTATGTAGATATGTTCACTTCTAATTGTTAGGATTGCAAGAGGCAGTTGGACATCCCCTGAGGGGTCCCAGATTGGAGAGGGTGCAGGCCAGGCTGAGAGACACCCCCCACCCACCATGCACACATTTTGTGCATCAGGCCTCTAGTAACATATAATTTAGTTGAATAAATAGGTACAGAGATTTATATTGGACCACCAAAGATAGAAGTTACAGACTATCTAGAAACTTTAGAACAAGTTTACAAATTTGTGTTTGTTTTCAAGTTTTTATACAAATGTATCATTTACATTTTAGTTCTCCTTAGAAAGAATTTCAATACTTAAATGCGGCCTGCCTTTTCTCCTCAGCTTGTTCCTGACACAATGTCTGGGAAAAATCAATTTTTATATTTCAAATTCCATGAGAGTTCATTTTTACACAAGCCCCAGAGCTTCCTATGAATCTAATCTGAATTCTGTCTCATGGTTTGGAAGGATTAGAGAGCAGTCTTTGCCTAAGCCACAAGCACTTTTGCAACTTAAAACTTCAACTTTAACAAGGTCAGAGAGTTTTCTAAGAAAACTAATCAGTTACTTATAAAAGAGTGTGATCATAAACCACTCAGTCATGCCTAATTGAGGTAGGCAGTAGGCAAAATATGGCATCTTTGTTTAGTAAGGAGAAATGCTGAATAATACTGTAGCCCTAGGCACTATATATTGTATGCTGTATCGTTATAACATATTATTTTTTTATTATTAAGAGGAATATGTGATTATTACATATAAATATATGTAACTATACTAGTAAAAGAGTAATATGCTAATTAGACCAGGAAACTTTACTGAGACCTTCCGGACAAAGCCATGGTGGTGGGGCCGGCGGGGGGTGAGGCAGAGGCAGGTACATGTGATCAGGTCAGTAGGGGAGGGCAGTTGGGAGCAAGCAGGCCAGCAGGGGCGCAGGTGGGAGTGATCAGGCCAGCAGAAGGGTCAGTTGGGGGCAAGCAGGCTGGTGGGGGGGGTGTGTAGTTGGGGGCAATCAGGCTGATGGGGGTGGGCAGTTAGGGGTGATCAGGCCAGAAGCAGGTGAGCAGTTAGAAGCCAGCAGTCCTGGATTGCAACAGGGATACCAGATTGGAGAGGGTGCAGGCCAGGCTGAGGGACATACCCCCCCACCATGCACGAATTCCATGCACCGGGCCACTAGTCTATATATATAAAAGACTAAATGACTGACCAACCAGCTGGTAGGTATGATGCAAATTGACCACCAGGGGGCAGATGCTCACTGCAGGAGCTGCCAAGCGACAGCAACTTTGCAGAGTGCCCTCTTGCACTCCAGGACCCCTTGGGGGATGTCAGACTGGTGGTTTCAGCCTGATCCCTGCAGGCCAGGCTGAGGGATCCCACCTGCTAGAGGAACCCTGCTCACTCTGCAGATGCCCTTTGAGCCCCGGTGCCACCCCAGGTGTGGCAGACCTGGGAGGGACTAGGGGAAGTTGGCCCCAGGACATATCTGGCCCTTCTTGCCCAGTCCCACCCCGCCAGCCATCTTCTAATTAATTTCCTTTTGATGTGCACAAATCATGCACTGGGTCTCTAGTTTTATATAACAGTATAATTACATATAATAGAATATATAGCATATTCTATTATTATTTTATAGGTAATATATAGTGGTATACATTTCCCTCTCCCGGAGTCTGCTGGAAGGGTGAGCCTCTCCCCCTCTGTCCAAGTCCATGGAAATCCTTTACTGTGGCTTCCACTCTCTGATCCATCAACACACTTAATGTGCTTCCACCCAAAAGGCTAAAAACTTTGATCTCCTGATAAATTTCTTCTTTTCCTCTATACAATCTTCTTTGTTTAGTATTCTTTGGAACATTTACTCTCACTGTTAATTATTTCTCAAGAACAGCAAAACTTTTGCTCATTCAACTCTCTTCAAGTGCAAGCCCCTGCAAAAGTTACGTCGAATGAATGACTGTGTATATGGAGTCATGTGAGATAGAGAATTAACACTTTTAAATTGTGCCCAGGGCAATCCTTGATAAAGCTTAAGGAATCTGGCAATATTTCTATCAGCTCTAATAAAAAATTATTTTTCTTTTATGGTTAGTGCATTTTATGTCCTACTAAATAACCTCCTTAGTTTTAATTTCACGAATGCCTTTCACTTCATATTGCTGTTGCATCATTAAATGATTGCAGTAACATGTTCCTGCCATCTTCTAAACAATTTCCTATAATAAAATTCAGAATTGCTTGACATTTTTCAGTAGATCAATATGAAGAAGCTACTCCCTGCTGACATGAATTCATTTTCTCGATCCTAGTGGACTTCAAAAGGTGACAGAGTTATAATAAGGTAAAGCTAACCAAATGAAAATTTATAAAAATTTTACATTTGATTTGGTATTTTGAAGCATGAGAATTCTTAAGATGCGTTTAAGTATATCCACCATTCTTTTCTATTTCCCCATCTTCTATCCAAAGGTAAATCTCTATAAAAGGTAAATAAACAAAAGTCTGCTTCTATAACCATACAGAAATAGCTATTACAGTACTAAAAAAATAAACAACAACAAAAAAACAGCATTTGAGAATTAACTATGCTACTACTAATTGTGCTATTCTTGTGGTCCATGGAATGGAGTTTAAATAAAAATATTCAACATACTTGCACATTGTTTATTAAACAATATACCTGGGGCATCTAGTTCAGTCCTCTGGGATAGTACTACTAGTAGTAGCCACATTTTATAGGAAAGGAAAGTGAGATGCACAGATTGTAACTTGATCACAGAAAGAGTCAGAGATGGTATTAAAATCCAGGCCCCGTAGCCCTAAAATCCACACTCTTTAGTGCTAGATTTACATTTCTCAGTGTTTTCTGGAGAGCTCCTATCAGGCTTCACAGAGAAGGTAACATTTCGCTAATTGTGAGATGATAATTAAGGCTATCTGAAAAAAACGGTTGGACTGGCAAGGTAATTGTCCAGTCTCCAGACTACCATCACAGCTGTATTTCCTGCAAGCTCTTTCTCTCCCCCTGCAGAAGGACATCTAGCTAAAGAGAAGGGAGATGCACAGACATGACATACAAAACGTCAGTGTGTTTCATAATTTATAAATGCTTAAGGAGCTGTCATGGAGAGTGAGAGAAAGAGCTTGCAGGAAGTATAGCTTTGATGGTAACCAGGAGACTAATTACCATCCCGCTCCAACCTGTTTTTACAGATAGCCTGCATTAAATTGAGAGAAAAAGGACACGAGGCCCCAAAAGTAATAAATACATAAAACAAAACCAAATAACCTTCCAGTGTCTAAACTATGTTTAGGAGATCTTGGACTTGAGCTCGTAAACTTGGAAATGATTAAAGCAAAATAACTACTAAGCCTTCTAAGAAATGTGGGACTTGTATTTATAAATAAAACAAATCCTCACCCCCCAAATTCTGTGATTTCTTAGTCTCTAAATCAACTCACAGGCCTGCAAACTTATGCTAGCAGAAAAGGCATCCAACAGAAGTTTTGCCATTTCCAATAAAGGCCAATTGTCAAATATCACATGTGACCACGAGGAATAGAAAAATAGTAATAATTGCCTGCCCAAAAGCTAAGGCCAGGTCCACAGAGCAGCATTGCCAAATTTATCAAATGAAAATGCAGAAGACCCACTGTAATTTGAAATTCAAACACAAATGCAGCTCCTGTATTTTATCCGGCAACTCCTGCACAGAGGACCGTGGGAAAGGAAGTTTCTGTCAGAAAGAAAGCCAGCAGCTGCCACATGTATACATCAAGGTCTATGGTAAAAGCATGAAATAGTCTCAATTCCTGCGCAGGAAGATTTCATAGTTGCTCTTGATAAATACCGCTGTATATTTCCCTCTTTAGAAATGCGTTTTCCTCGCTTTTCACTTTCTGTCCCAGTCACTGTTTACCAGGTAAGAGTGTGAAGGATGCCAGTAACTTGTCTTTTTATTTCTAGATGGTCAATTCATGAAGGGCCATTTCAGACCTAATGGAGTGCATAACACAGTCTCCAAATACTCTAAGCTTTGAGTGAGATACAGAAACAGGTAGAATTGTGATCGTCTCCATCAGGAGTAGAGTGTGAGTGGTCTATAGAGAAAGTGGTCTAGATAGAAAGTGTGGATAGTTGAACGCTGAGGTGGATGATAACTGATAACTAGTTTCTCCTTTTTGCATACATTTTTTTTTTAAAAAAAAAAAACCTTTTTAGGGGGCATCTGACCTAAATAAAGATGTTACTAGCTCTCTCTGTAGAGAGGTGGCTCTGTGACTAAGTTGTAACTAATGGATTATGTTCAGAAGTTACGTGCACAATATCCAGATTACATCCTCCAACGAAAGGGGGCATATTCTTCCTCCTGTGTATCCCCTCCTTTTGGCTGGAAGGCAGATATGAAGGTAGGAGCTGAAACAGCCTACTTGGACCACAAAATAAAAGTTGCATATTGAGGATGTGAGAGCAATAAAATAGAAATTCAAGTCTTTGATGATAATGAAACTGCCTTCCCCTAAATTTTATATGTAAAAAAAAAAAATCTATCTCATTCAAACTACTTTTTTGGGGTATTCTTTAATACCTGAAACAGAAACTAAAACAATTGTGTAATAGTGAGATAAATTTTAGAGAAACAAATATGAAAATGTTAGCATTCTGATTACAAATTGTTAAAGAAATCAAAAGATGAATCCCAATCTAAGACCTCAGTAGATATGTAGAGTAAGGAACATACCATTTCCCCAAAAAAGGAAGACAAATAAAATGACGTGATTAATAACAGCAATAAAGGTAACAATGTAAAAATAATAATAAACATCATTAAAATAACAACCATCCTCTGAGATCAAAATATATATAACCCAAACTTTTCTATGCACATTATTTATCAGCATTATGTTCTAATCTTAAAATCCTATGAAGTAGACGTAGTTATTTTCACACATCTGTTATTAACATTTGAGACCAGAGTGGCATATCCAAAGTCACAGACTTAGTATCTGACCACGGCAGGCTTCAACCTCACTTCTGACTCCAGGGCTGATACAACTTTTACTCACCAAACTGTAGTGAAATGTGGTTCATTAGAAACTGGGAAAAGTTTAATTAATGCAATTTATTAAACTGTAAAATAAATACTACTCATAATACATAATGCTGATAAGGTTGCTATAGGAAAGATTCCCTAATTACTCATGGCTATTTTAAATTAGTATCATCAATTTGGGAACAGTTTGAAAAAATAAATCCTAAATTATTTATAAGAGCAAGTATTTTTGAAGAAGCAATTATTTTTTAAAAAGTTAAATAAAACCTTTAAATATGTTGAATCAATGAAATGTATGCAATAAAAGAATTAGTAATAATTCACAACTAAATAGTATCTGTTTGGCAATTACTCATGCAAATAAAACCAGTCCATATCCAAATAATAATGACAATGATTTAAAAAACACACAACTCTTCAACATCAAAAGCTCAGACTGACAAAAATAAATAGCCAGTCCAAATGGCAAGAAATTCTGCAGAATAACCTGCCATAGGAAATTGATTGAGAATTTTATATACATCTTATGTCTTTTTTATATGTGACTAATGAAAGACATTTTTTGGCTGTCAAAAGGCTCAAATTATAACACTGGTTTTGCATTAATCTTACCTTAATCTTTTTAAAGTGGGTATTCTAATTATAAATTATTAAAGAATGTTTTTTACTGTGTTAAAAATGGCACAGAAACTTTTTGATTCATTCTAAAATTTAGAAATTGTAATAACAGCAAAAGGCAATCCAAATAACTTGTTTATAAAAAAGTCATTAGCTCCAATTTGAAAATCAAAAAGTGGTCAGCTGGGGATCTATAGACATACACCGAAGGATGACAAATTACCAGGAAAAATATATGAGATAAAAACACATGATAAAATTTTGTTTCAGTGAAAATAATTTTTTAGTTTTCAAAATATCTGCTGGAGGCAACCAATCAATGTGTCTCTCCCTTTCCCTTCACTCTCTCTAAAATTCAATGGAAAAATATCCTTGGGTGAAGATTAACAAAAACAAAGTAAATGGATTAAGTAAAATTAAAGAGATTATAAGAAAAATATATTCCAAATTTTGTTAGTTGTAATGGTTATGTTTAAATTATTAACATCTAAGTATATTAACAAGAAATATACTTCTGAATTAAAAGAACGCCTGAGTGTACATGTTGAAAGAGCATAAAATACCTTTGAGAATTATTAAAACAAAATATATGGAATCTAATAAACAAAATGAACTAAGGGCAGGAGCGAGGGGGAGGCCGAGGGATTAAACATAAAAAGAAAAAAACAAACAAACAAACAAAAAAACCTCATGGACAAGGACAGCAGTGTGGTGATTGCCAAGGGGGTGGAGGAGGTTTTAGAGGGGATACTGGTGATGAATGGAGACTTGATTAGGGGTATACACAATACAGTGTACAGATGATAAATTCAATAAAAAGAAAAAAAAACATAAGCTAGTAAAATCACTAAAGTTCAAAAACTATAATTATTTTTGTGCAAGTATTAACACCC
Source organism: Myotis davidii (assembly GCF_000327345.1). Lineage (NCBI taxonomy): Eukaryota > Metazoa > Chordata > Mammalia > Chiroptera > Vespertilionidae > Myotis > Myotis davidii. Next base: position 1,990,812 of record NW_006292574.1, on the reverse strand, counting down.
AGTTATTTACACAGGGTCTCAGTCTCCTACAAAGTAACATTCAACACTAGGCAATAGTCAAACAATACCTATAAGGTCACTGAAGAAAGAAATCAAGGACAAAAGTTTTATTCATACAAAAAAATTTTTCAAATATAAAGTCACTATTGTACTATGCAAAACAACCCAGAGAATATAATCACCACATGTCCTTCTGAATAATCTGCGGGAAGAGATTCACTCAACTAAAAGATGACTAAAATAACTATAGTTAAAGGACTGGAAATGAGCGGTACGTATATTTGGTGATAAAACTAAGACTGAAACAAGTGTGAGAAGCATGTTGAAGATATGAACTCTTACCATAGAAACAATACCGGCCACCTGTGTTGAAAGGTCAAGAGGGAAAGTTGGAAGATAGTGCAGCAAGGCTGTTTTTCTCATCTTTAATGGACAAGAATCAAAAGATTACATTCATGACTGATAAATCAAGTAACAGAGTAGGAAGTACAGAGAAGTACTCTAAAAAACAATAGGGGATAAGGAATTCAAATTATAGTTATAAACTGCTCAGGGTCTCAGGAGGCTGAAATCAAGATACTGGCGGGGACTACAATTTTAGCTGAGGCTGGAGATCCTCATTCAAACTCCCTGGCATTGGCAGAATTCATTTCCTCGCGGAGTATGAGCAACGGCTCCATTTTCTTTCCGGCTGTCAGTCTCAATCTCTAAAAAAAACTGCCCAGCATTCTGTGTAATGTGAATTCCATAGGCAGTTCATAACATGGCTTTTTTTTTTTCAGTCCAGCAGGGGAGTATCTGCTGCTGTATCTTGTCCCTTTTAAGGGGTCACCTAATTAGGCCAGGGCCACCTGGGATAGTCTCCCTTTTAATTAACTCAAGACCACACTGATCAGGAATCATAACTGTATCTGCAAATCTTTGCCATGTAATATAAAATTACCATGAGAATGATAGTCCATCATATTCACCTATTCTGCCCACTCTCAAGGGGAGGGGAATGTATGAGGGCCTGAGTCATGGCAGGTCATTTTAGAAGTCCGCTTATCACAGATGTATTGAATTTTAAAAAATCAAGTTGATTTTGTACATTTATATGAATATATTTAAGATCCTTCACAAAAACACAATAACGTTAAAGGAACTTTTTACTGTATACTCTTTTATACAATAATATATAATCTATTAAAATTTAAAAATGGTGTAAATAAACTGCTTAAGTACATTTGAAATAATGATTTCAATTATTTCATTGTCCCAAGAGAGATAATCTATAACTCAAATTTTATTTTAAATAAATAATGTACTTGAGTGGTTTTGTTGTTTGTTTGTTTTTTAAGGCTTTTATTATGTTGGGGTATGATCCCTCGATTCCCACTCTGCTGGAATATCAAGAAAGGGTGTTGGATTTGTCAAAAGCTTTTTCTGCATCAAAAGATATGATTATCTATGTTCATCAAGGATATTGGCCTGAAATTCTCTTTCTTTGTGGTATCTTTATCTGATTTAGGGATTAGGGTAATACTGGCTTCACAGAAAGAGCTTGGAAATATGCCTTCCTCTTGAATTTTTTGGAATAATCTGAGGAGGATAGGTTTTAGTTCTTCTTTGAATGTTTAGTAAAACTCCCCTGTGTACTTGAGTTTTTGAACTTATTTAATATCATGACAATCATTAAAAAGTTTGCCTCAAGTTAACTCTGGATTTCCTGCCCATTTGCATACCTATCCCAAGCCCCAAATTATTAGAATAATAAACAACAGTAGACACAGCTTTAATAGAAACCATATACTCCATATATGAAGTTAAAGCTATTTTATGAGATAGGAGTTAGAACCTTATTAAATTGCTTTTACATATTACAGTTGGAATGCATCTCTAGAATAACTGTGTAATGCAATTGCTAATAAGCCACCACTAATGTTGTTGCCCGTGTGCATGTTTTCCTGAGGTGATCATTTCCATATGACTCATCTTATTTGCCTTTTCTTTTCCCCAATTATCCCTGTAGTTACAGATATATTATATACTCTTCAATTCTTCCTACTTAATCAAACCTAAAGGAGGAACTGTCTCTTTATTACAAATAGTGTTAAAAGGTCCCTTGGAAATATATTTACATAATGCAAAAGGATTTCATTAGAGAGCGTACTTTACTAGATGGCAATTTTTCTATTTACCCATATTGTTCAATATCTAATTCTTATTTGTTCAATTGCTTATTTCTTGTGAGGAACTTCAGTGTCATTTGATATAAGCTTCTACCTAGGGTAAAATTACCTACAAAGCATTCCTAACCAAATACTATTTTACTTCATTTAATTTCACTAGTGGTAGATAAAACATAATATTCAATGCAGCCATTTCCATCATCGAACTCCTGCAATTATTAAAAAGTTAGTAATAATTAACTCATTGTTGAAATCTTGCACGTTGTTTCTGGTTCGACCTTCTGGAAGAAGAGTAATGCACTTATATTCAATCCTACATGTTCAAAAACAATTTTCATCCACATTTACTCAGGGCTTACTCCTCTTGGTTCCTTCAAACACTCTTTGCCTCATTCCGCTCCCTATAACTTTGCCCCAGCAAAGATCAAGAAAAACAATCTAGATTATAGGCTGCCAAATACATCGCATGGAAGCTAACTGATAAAAGCGACAGGAGAATAAGTGCCCCTATTTGTAGGCACAGGGTATGTTCATGTGGTGATTCCAATCAGTCCCGTATAGACCGACTCAGGAGTACTTGCTTTATTGACACTGTTCTTAATGAGAAACATTCCTGAGGTACCTAAGAAATGATCCACACAAAGGTTCTGCACAGTCCCTTTTACAAGAAATAACAAATGAATGTTAGAACACCCTAAAATAAAAAAGAAAATGAGGATAATAGTTTTCAACTTTAAAATAGTTGATAATAGTTTTCCTTTAAACAGGAAATAACTTTCTAAGTATAAAAGTAGCATAAGAATCCTGCCTGGTATGGCTCAGTGGTTGAGCATCGACCCATGAACCAAGAGATCCCTGGTTTGATTCCCAGACAGGGCACATGGCCGTTTTGTGGGCTCCATCCCTAGTAGGGAGCATGCAGGAGGCAGCTAATTAATGTTTCTCTCGCATTGATGTTTCTATCTCTCCATTTCTCTTCCTTCTCTCTAAAAAAATCAATTAAGAAACATATTAAAGGAATGAAAATGAATAAAAAACAGTACATGAAACTAGATGTAATGTGTGAAGCGGAATTATAATTTCCACTCAATGACTTAATTATAGTTAATTGGGGATTTCTCTGGAGTTTTTAATGTTCTCATTAATGTCAATTAAGAATACTGGTGCTCTTCCTTACTTCGAGAATTCTTTAATGGCTAACTGCTCTGGGTGCTTCTTATATTGTCTCTAAGTTCTACTTAATACATGAACTCTTTTCCTTTTTTTCAATTCTCTGTTCTCAATGTATTATAGAAAGACAGAATTAGCCATATGGCATCTTTAACATTCTGCTCAAAAATATCTATAGTTAAGTCAGCAAGTTTACTAGAAATTTACATATCACCACAAAAACAATGCCCTCCACTACCTCACACTACCAGTTCTCCCGAATTCAATAGTAATTTTGCACACTTTCCTTCAAACCCTTACCAAGAGCCTCCGTAAGGTCCATTTTGCTTCCAACAATACCTAGTCTAACAACACCACATACTGTAGGTTTTATTTTGGCAACAAGCTGCTTCCAAACATCAAATTCTATTTATTTATTTTTTAAAATATTTGTATTGATTTCAGAGAGAAGGGGAAAGGGAAAGAAAAATAGAAACATCAATGATGAGATAGAATCATTGATCAGCTTCCTCCTGCATATCCCACACTGGGGATGGAGCTCGCAAAATGTCCTGACTGGGGAGAAAATTGTGACCTCCTAGTTCATAGGTCGATGCTCAACCACTGAGCCACGCCAGCTGGGCTCAAATTTTATTTATTAATGCAAAGCAAAGTGCCACAAAATTTAGTGTCATAAACCAATAAGTATTTTATCATGCGCAAAGCTTTTGTGGCTCAGTAATTTAGACATGGCACCATGGGGATGTATTGTATCTGATCCATGATGTTTGGAGACTCAGCTGAAAGATTCAACCAGTGCAGTGTAAGTTGACCAGATGAGGGCTGAAATCATATGAAGCCCTCTTTCCTCACATGTCAGGCATCTGTGCTTAACTGACACAAATGTTGGCTTCAGTTGGTACTTGACCAAAGCACCTAAAACTTAGTCTCTCCTATATGTGACTTGAGATTCCACGCAGCATGGTAGTCACGGGTAGTCTGAATTCTTAAGTAGAAACTAAACACTCTGACAACTAGTGGCCCCATGAATAAAACGAAAAACTTCCTGCCATTATATTGTCTCTCCCTGGAAAACACATAGTATTACTTTTACACATAAACACTACTGCAGCAGTCACAAAACAGGCCGACTACAGAGAAGGAATGTAGATCCTTAGCACTCAATGGTAGAAATATAAAAGAATTTGCAGGCATATTTTTAAATCACTGGACACATAATATTAAATCTCCTGATAATGTATGGAGTGACATACCTTTTCATATGTTCACTGCCATTTGGATCTCCACCTTTGTGAAATGTCTATTCTAGTTTTACCTATTTTTGCAAGTTGTCTGCCATTTTGTTACTTCTTTAGTTCCAATTTGATCTATTTACTATTCATTTAGTTCTTATATGTATATTTTAATCTATTTATCCTGATTATTTAGTTATTTCTATAACAAGTTTGGTCCATGTAAATTTAGTCAACTCAAGGTGAAAGTTCGTATTTTGTTCTTCAAAGAATTTAGAGTCTTATTTTTATACTTAATATTCTGTAATTTCATGAATCTTTGGGTGCATGTTTTGTCACAGGTATTTGAAAAATAGTCAATAGACTCACACACTTCAGTTTTTAATTCTCATGTATTTTTCTTTTTCTTAGTTGTAAAGTTAAATATTAATATTGTATTGGAACCTCTGGATTGATCTTTTACTCATAATTATCTTTCCTTTTTCCTTTCTTTCTCTCATGTTTTTCCATGGATTATCAAAATTATTTTCCATAAATCTAATGAAATGTTTTGTTCAGATAGTTTTTTTCATTCTGGAAGATTTATTCCACACTTCCTTTTATTTTTTTCATAATAACCAATTCTTGCTTTGTGGATTGAACATATATTCAGATGTTTCTACACATGCAGTTGAGTTCAGTGTTTTTCTCCCAGTTTATTTGTATTTTATTTTATTTCAAGAGATTTAAAAAGGTACTTGAAAATTCTAAATTCAGCATGGGGCTTTTCATTGAATGTACTTCATTAATAATGAGGGATACAAAAATACCAGAAATTAGAAGACTTTGTAATTCATCTTACCTACCCAAGCATGCAGAAATTCTAGAAGTCAAGTGCATATACATAGTCATTAAGTTAATCCCAATACTTACAGCCCCAGGTTTCATTGCTACCCTACAGAGTGTATGGCTCTTCTAAGCACCAAGACACTCGGAGTTTTTGTCATACTGACTTCCTCATTCTTGATTACATTCTATTCCTCACATACCTCTGATCAACTATATTTATTACCAATATTCTTCTTTCTAACCATGATAAATTTATTGAAATTTTATTCTATTGATGTTCCCCTTTTATTCTCTTCATAATCGAAGATTTATACTATTTTTATATCCTCATTCTCATTATAGTGGAACCTTGATAGTGAGGTCGAGGTCTTCCACCTACACTGGGAACTTCAAAGTACTTTTTGACTGAAGACCCCAGATCTCCTGGGAAAAACTGAGCAAGGAACAGTCTCTGGTTACTGCTTTATACAACCTGAACAGTGGAGGTTATATAAAGTATATGAGTTACATGATGTAATACAGGATTGATATGTAGAAAATTTGAGAACAGTGGAGAGTGGTTTTATTATAATAGCTTCTTATCTTATCCCTAGTAACCAAATTGCATCCTCTTATAGAGGCAGCTTTGTTATGAAAATACTGACCTAATCCTGATCTACTTTTATTGTTGGAATACAAGATAACTTAATAGAAAAGGATTAAGTTTGTGCTTGATGTATCTTACCTAAATACTGTTATTGGAATCCGTGCATGCAACTAAACTAGACCAAAAAGATCTCTGAACATGATTAAATGATGGCTATAATGAGTAAATCCACCAAATAATTATTTGCTACCAGAAATAAATGACAGAACTGAAACATTATATTTTGTCAACTTGTCACTGAGGTAATAGAAGAGGGCATTGAGCCTAAGTGTCCTAGAGGAGGAGTGAATCGATTTGGCTAGTAAAGAAATGTAGTTGTAAGAGAAATTTGTACACATAATTAGTATGCAGGAAGATGTGGCATGTAAAAAGGGCTGAGATAAAATTAATGGCTTAAAAAATTATGAGAGCAGAAAAGGCCATTAACTGTTATGCTCAAAAACAAAATACACACATGCTGCAACCTTTCTTATCTTGGTGTGAGGAAACAAATGATGGGCTGGGAATAGCAAAATATAAGAAACCATTTTCTCAACTGATAGAAATGAAATGTCTTGATTTCTCCTACAGCTTTTCCTAAAGAAAATAGATTTTTTGCAGAAATAAGCACTGAGGACCAAAATGATAAAATTTCCATTGGGTATTTGAACTATGAGGCTCTCCTGAGGTTTGACTTTTATTCTGAATGTATCATTGATTACTAATTCTTGCTATGATGTGATATGGGCAATAACATGTTTGAGAAATATACTGAAATTTCTTAAAATACCAGTAGTAGGAAAAAATATTTAGACACACATAAATAAATTTTAAGAAAACAAAGGAGGAATGACATAAAATAAGTGAATACATATAAAAATGTTGGTTTCTGAGAAAAAATACTTTTTCTGAGAGGATATTATTAGTGAGGAATGTTTAGTTGTGAAACAAAACAAAACTAAAATGGCCATAACAAAAATGGAAAGCATTGATTCTTATAACTGAAGCATGAGAGACTACGTAATAACAAGGATAAGAGCATATATTCCTGAGTTAGATTATTTACTAAATATGAGACTTTGGGTAAGTCACCTAACTTTTCTTTACCTCCGTTTCTGCATATATAAAATTACATAATAATTGGATCTACATCAGAGAGTCCCTGTTTTATACTCATTAGTCTTATAAAGTGTATAGAAGAGTGCCTAGTACAAAGTATTTGTTATACAAATATTATTTATTATTAATAGTATTATTATTAAGAATCTAGATCTGGAGCTAGTTTCAGGTTTATGGCATAGATAGTGTCCTTTTTCATACAGTCCTGCGACATACTCAGATGACTACCAATGATGGTTAGGTCAACTCCTCTCAGACAATGTGAGCTAGAAGAGAAAGAAATAGGTGGATCATCACCAAAAAGGCAATTAGAATGCCACTACAAAAGAAAATAAAAAATATACTGAGTGTATAATCACAGATAGCCCTCCATGCCATAAGAAATAAAGATACATAAAAAGTTCAGTAAGATCATTGATTTAATAGTGATCATGGAATTTAACTATGTGTCCCTGCTACAAATCCATGGTGATACTGTAATGGAGACCAGCAAGCTAAGTTTTCTAGACTCTGAGTGGGATCCCCATTAGGTTCTGCTATTGGGAGGTACTAGAGAAACACTGAAAGGCAAAAGAAGGCCCTCCTAAAAAAGCTTTTGCACAACGAAAGAAACCACCAACCAAACAAGGCAACAAAATGACTGGGAAAATATATTTGCAAACAACAGCTCTAACAAGGGATTAATATCCAAAATATAGAAAGAATTCATGGAAGTCAACACCTAATAAACAATCCAATTCAAAAATGGGCAGAGGACCAAACACACTCTCCAAAGAAGGCTTACAAATGGCCAACAGATATATGAAAAGATTCTCAACTTCACTAGCTATTAGGGAAATGCAAGTCAAAAGTACAATGAGATACTAACTCATACCTGTTAGAACGACTATTATCAACAAGACAAGGGTTTGAGAGGTAGTGAAGAAACAGGAATCCTCATTCACTGCTGGTAGAAACATAAACTGGTACAGCCTCTATGGAAAACAGTAATGAGGCTCCTCAAAAAATTAAGAATAAAGTTATCATATGAACCAGCAATTCCTCTTCTGGGTATTTACCTAAAAAAATCTGTAAACATATACCCACAAAGATATATGCACCCGTGTGTTCAATGCCGCATTATTCCCAGTGGCCAAGACATGGAAACCACCCAAGTGCCCTTTGATAGAGGACTGGATAAAGAAGATGTGGTACATATATACATGAAATACTACGCAGCCATAAGAAAAGATGAAATATTGCTGTTTGTGACAACGCGGATGGACCTTGAGAATATCATACTAACTGAAACAAGTCCAGTCAGAAAAAGCTAAGGACCATACGATCTCACTCATATGGGGGAATCTAAAACTGAATGTGATAGACACAGACAACAGTATGATGGTCATCGGAGGAAAAGGGGGTGGAGAGGTAGTAAAGTGTAACTGAAGATGATCTGTCTTTGGGTGATGGGCACACAATGCAGCATACAGACCATGTACCATAGAAATGTGCATTTGAAACCTATGTAATCTTATTAACCAATGTCGACCCAAGAAATTTAATTTAAAAAAGAAATATATGTGTGAATAATTAAACAAACAAGTAAAAAAGAAGGTATCTCCTTTTCCTACCTGCTGGTTCTTGCTGATGTTCCTCCCTGAACGGCAGTTTGTCCTTGGAGCAGGTATTCCCCACTTTTCAAAAGTTTGAGTTTCTTCAAAGATGCACTTTGAAGAAAGACCTACATTATTACTTGTTTACACTAACTGAAATTCAAAGATAATTTTTACTTTGACGAAAAAAGGTGAAAAGCAAAAATAGCATTCAGCATTTGTTTTATAGCAAGCCCTGATTCCAGTAGAGGCAGTGCGTGAGCACCTCCAGTGCAGGAGTGGCGCCCCCAAGCACCTTCCCAGGGAACTACACTCGGCGCCTCAGCATCCAGCCGCCAGAGCTCTGAGTCTGTGAACACCTGCGCTTTCCGAATTTACTACATGCATCTGTTAGCAAGGTGCGTCTTCAGGTACAGAAATGCTTTAAAGAGCTCATCAGATGTTACACTTAGCGTAAAAAAATGGTCATAATTTAAGCATATTCAGTATGATTTTGGTAGGTATTTTTAGCGGTCTGGGAACACTGAGAAATTTTTCCATATAAAATGATGGTAATTGATTCTTCACTTGACACCATTTTGGCTTACGAAAGGTTTCATAGAGCGCGCTTTTTTCGGATAGTAAGAGAAACTCGTAATTGATTTCAGTTTCCTGCTGTTCCCCATGGCTCCCAGATCAGCCTTATAGCATCTGTTCAGACGCCGCAGCAACAGTCGGAAGGCGTCGCTTCCTCAGAGGTGTGAGCCCCAGTTCAGCAAGGCTCCCCCTCTGAATTTACCAATGTTGATAAACACCACCTCTTCTCTTTGTTCACTCAAGCCTCTGGGGTGGACGTGGGGAGCAGATAGCTACATCTCACAAGTACTTTCTTTGCCACAGTGTTATTACTTTTTGTCCTCTATCCCTTATGTAGTTAATTTCCCATTTTAACAAGTAGACTAGTGTTAGTAGCTTATGTGAAATTACAGAATTTCTCTTATATTTTTCATGATGTATATCTTGTCTCAGTAGATTTCTATTCCTTCTTTTTGGTCCAAATACGTGTTTTACCTTTATAAAATCTAATATTGTCCCATCATTTCTCCTAATATCCATGGCCATGCAATGCCTCTTACAAGGTGAATTGTGGTTTGGTTTGGTTTTGTTTTACTTCAGACTGTGAAGTCATATAAGTCTGTATATAATTTACTCTCTGTGTGAACCTGGGCTATTTATCAATCTGTAAATGTAACTTTATTCGGGTACAATTCAGAGATAATGATGTTTACCTCACAGAGTCCTTTAGAGGAGTAAAAGGAATACAATGTAGACATCTAGCATAGACAGTTTCCCTGGGTGGGCATTTAACAATGTCAGTTTCTTTTCTCTCATGCAATGCAAACATTGACTCTGTAAATAAACTAATAAAGTTGGATAACAAAACAAAAATGTCTAAAAGGAGAGAAAATAATATCAAAAATTATTATGAAATAGTACCACATTTACACTAATAAAAGAGAAACATGCAAATTGGTGTCCCTCCACTGCGCCCACCAGCCAATCAGGATGAGTATGCAAATTAACCCAACAAAGATGGCGGTTAATTTGCATATGCAGGCACAGAGCTAAGACTGAAGACTGAAGATGACTGAAGACTGAAGAGGCTTGGCTTCTCAGCTGCGGCCGGAGCGAAGGCCTGGGTCCTGGGTGCCAGAGGAAAACCGGTGCCAGCAGTCAGGGGAAGGAAGGCCTATTGCACGAATCTTTTCATGCAATGGGCCTCTAGTATTGAAATAATATCAAGACTTAAGATTGAGGGTTTTTTTGCTGAGAAGAATTATAATTTTTCATTTTTATTGTGGCTAATGGAAGAAGCACCAGTAAGGAGAAATCTATGGCTAGAGAGAGGTGATATTCATCATGTTTGTGCTTGGACCACTCATAATACAAGTAGTGCTCACCTCTTCCCTGACTCTGTATTCAAAGGTGTCATGGTGATTAGTTGAAGCTCCTCATGATGGATGTTTCATAAAATGCTATTAGCTTGAGATAGGTCCTCACAAACAACAAAATAAAAGTGAGAATGCCCAATTTCTATTTTGTTACTCTCTCAGTTACCAATGAGAATGATCTCAAGTTATAACAGCAGAGAAAAAAATATAGTTATGAGAAACTCAGACTTCCAGAGACATGAGGCAATTTTAACACATTTCGTACCACTCAGGAGTTTTCTCAAGTTTTGCGCGCCATCTATTAAGGACCGCTCACGAGTGTTCTCGTTTTTCACGCCCATGGAAAAAGGAGCGAATCTAGATACTTATGTAAATTTTGTTTGGTCCCTCTTCATAAAGGAAAATGTTTTATGCAATACCATACATTAAAAAAGTACTAGGAAATTTAATTGTTTAATTGTTTTTGTAAATAAAAATGTCATAATTATTGAAAAACAACACCTAAAGTGCATTATGATGATTTAAATAACGTGCAGTTTGCCCAAAAACGTGCGGCCCCTGGTGTATGTCTTAGAGATTTCTATGCGGTACGCAATGTGTTAAAAAAAGACGTAGATATTCTAAATTTATCCTGGCTAAGACAACACTGCTTGGGTGGCTGCAAATGAAGATCAATACTATTCTCCCTTGGGGTTATTGATCAGTAAACCAGGGTAAACAATTTTGGTTTTTTTTCAGATTTTAAGTATTTTGGTCTGTGTGGGCCAGTTTCTGTCTCAACTAACAAAGCTCGGCTGCTATAGCATAAACCTAATCTTAGGCAATATGTAAATGAATGATGATTGTGTCCTAAGAAAACTATTTATTGGCCTTGGGCTACAAGTGGATAAAAGTGTTCTTAACTAGATTATATACATATATATTTTTTGAAACTATTAATTTTTAAAACATAATCAAAATAATGATGTTCCTTTTTTGATAAAGTAATTATAGAAAATAACCCTTTCCCCTCATTCCTTAAAAATTTATTTCAGGTGTTTTGTGTGTTTTTTTTTTTAATATGCTGCTAATCCCAGCTCCTCATCTGATATCGGGTTCATTTGATGGGTAATATGATCATTTGGTGCATAGAAAATGTAAATGTGGGACTTTTAATTAATATTATTTTTTAAGTAGTTCTAGGAAAAGGGCATATACATATAATGAAACATAAACTCAATAACTGCTGGGGGTCAGCAGCTTGACTGCTTTAATAAAAGAGAGTATATTGAATTTATTCTAACACTAAGTCCCTGGTAGTCTCTGAGTACCTCCAGCTAGGAACAGTATGTCAAAGAATAACAAAAAAGGCTTATTTGACATGATTTCATGGTCAGTGAGTGCAACTAAGGGAAGCCCTCCAAGGTGAGCGAGAAATGGTGCAGAAGAGGCAATAGTTTTCTTGCCTGTGTCTCCAAGGATGACCCGGAGTCCCACAAAGCAAACAGAGGGAAACACCAGGTAAACTGCATGCATCTGTCATTATCTAAAACCACAGTCTTTAAAAAAAAAATTGTAATTCATAGATTGGATGTTTCCTGTTAGGTGTATTTTCCAGTTCAGGTTATTTTAACTCTGCCATGTACTTATTTTTTTTTTCACTTTTACTTTAGTGTTTTGATGTCTGTAGGAATGAGCAGTTTCTCTGTTTTTTTTCTCCCAGAAAAAATTCATCTCCAATACAGACATGAACACAAAGACCTTATGTGCTGTGTTGGGAAATATTTCGTGTCACAAGAATAAAAATTTTCATTAGTGTTAGTCAATACATCACGGATATTATCCTGCCTGGCAAGAGGAACGCCAGAAGTGCAGACACTGTGTTGGGCTATTGTTCTCAACGGAAAAATAAAGCTTTTCAAAATGTTAGTCATTGCCTTGGTGGATGTTTCTTTAAGTCATTTTTAGAACCTATTTTGATGGATTCTGAGAATCTATATTACCTTATTTTTTCCTATGGCTTACTGTTAAAATCATATTTATAATATTAAATATCATTCATTGAGTGCTATATACCAACATTATGAACCCGAAAGTAATTTATATTTAACCCCTGCAAAGTAGAAATTATTATCTCATGTTATGAATGTAAAGCAGGCACAGAAAAGATATAAATTGCCCACATCACAGAATTCATACGTGGTGGAGCCAGCATGCAAAGATCTGTCTTGATACAAAGTCAGTGATTTTTCTTCTATTGCATGATGATGTTATAAGCCTTTTGGTTTTAGGTGAAATGCACTCAGCTTTACATAAAAAAAAAATACACCTATAAAGTAAGTATACGTGACTGTGACCATAATTATGAAAGAGCTTTCCTGGGTCCAGTGGAGGCTTTCAAAGGGGTTCTGAGAAAATATCTCTGTGTTTCACATAATTGTATTTTTTATATTTTTCCTTGGTAACTTTCAGATCTGCTTCTGATAGTGAAAAACCCAACTCTTAATGCAGGGTCAGTTTCAGGCAAAATTGTGAGTTGCTATCTCCTAGTAATAAAAGTTTCCAATATTTTAACTAAATGCCAAGCCCTATTTTTTGTATGCATTAATTAGTTCACTAATGATCACAATTCTATGTTGTAGGAATTATCATTATCCCCCTTTTAGTTGAAAAAACAAGGTACAGAAAAGTTAAATATCTTACCCAAGGTCATATTGCTTGTGGAGGAGACAGAATTCATATCTCCTATCACCTAGAGGCTTAACCACTATTTCAGACTCTTGTATGTGGCTGGCATGTTCAATGCTCTCCGAATCCTTCTGTCCTTTAGTGTCTTTATCCTGCTCCCTACTTTTCAAAAACAATTCCTCGAAGGCACTCTTCCACATTCCAGAACTAATCCTGTTTGTTGTTGTTGCTGTTTTATTCCCTATCACACTAAAGAAACAAAACAATAACAAAAAAACATAAGAAAGTCTTTCGTTTTCTAATTCAGTCCATACTATATTTCAAACAATGCTACTGAATGAAAGGAGAAAAAATTAGAGTAACTAACCAGAAGCCAGCTCATTTACCTATGACCAATAAATAGCAGGAGATTATACTTGATGTGGTAATTGTAAAATATATCTTTGCTTTGTTCCAACGTATTTTTAAACATCTGATATATGGAGAAATAGCATAGTTTGTGCTACCAACTTACTTTAAGTGAGTTGTGAAACCAGAGGAAATTAGAAATAGGAAAAAATATCTTATAATGGCCTTAAATATCCCAGCTATTGATATTAACATACTAAATTCCAGCAATCAGGAGAGAATCAATATAAATACAAATCACTTTTCTGATACCCCAAATACATTTATTACCTGTGAAAATGAATCAATAATCTTTTGGTCACGTTTTATTTTTTTACAACCATAATTTTAATTGTTATACATAAAAGCCTTATCCTTTAAAAAGATTCACTTGGGAGAATATACAAAACAAATTTCCTATTACTTTAGTGTGAACTAGTTTATCAACTTACAGTGTCCCACTGAGCTAGCTAACATCAAGGTTTCAGTAAAATGAAAACATTCATAGAGTAAATTATAGGCATATTTGGAGGTCTTTTAAAAATAATGTTGGGCCCTGGCCAGAGTTGCTCAGTTGGTTGGGCATCCTCCCCTACTCCAAAAGGTCGCTAATATAAGGGGTGCAACTGGTGGTAGAGCATTTCCTGTTCACTGCAGAGACTAGTAAAACTTTGTAATAAAACTTTGCAAAGCTACTCTGATTGTCTTTGAAATTCATTTGTAACAATAAGACTGGATCCTTTACCATCTGTTGTAAAGGTTTTTGAGGCAGTTTAGTTACTTAAATTCCCTACTTTCTGTAGTTTATTTTCATTCTATGACTGTTTATCTTTTGAAATAATTTCAACAACCCAATCTATTTGTCTGATTCTGAGGGAGTATTAGCTTGACAACAAATCTAACAGTTAACCCAGCAGGCTGTAGGTAGTATATCTGAATGTGCTACTAAATAAAGAAACTCATTCCAGATCACCAGATATTATAAATTAAAAAAAATTATATCTTTCAGAAAACAATCTCAATAAATACCTTGGTAATAGCATGAAGAGAGAAAGGATTGTCCTGGAACTCAATGGTAAGTACTGTAGTACATTTAAGTGACAAAAGAAGTAAGAATGAACCACCCTATTATCCACTAGAGGCCTGGTGCATGAAATTCGTGCACAGGGGATTGTCCCGACCTGCGCCCTCTCACAATCTGGGACCCCTCAGGTAGGGTCCCTAGGCCTGGCTGGTGATCAGGGCCTATCAGAGCTTTTCTTCCCCCAGCTGCTGGTAACTGGCCCCGTCCCCACTGCTGCCACTGTTTGCCATCTGTGCGATGCTGTCCCTCCCCTCCCCTGCCACCTGTCGCCTCCCTCTGTGGTCAACAGGTGTGGGGTGCAATCGCTTGGCTGGCCCGGGTCTCCCTCTGTGGGGCGATCACTGGCCAGCCCTACACATCCACCACAGCATCACTGGCTGGTGGCCTGGTCCTTCCTCTGCTGGGCATTGTGGGGTGATGGTGGGGGCCCCCCGACCAATCCCATCACACTGGCCTTGGCTGGCCTGGTGCCAGTGTGTGCCATAGCGTGGTCTTCCAGACGGTCATTCTGCTATTCGGTCATTCAGTTGATTTGCATATTACGCTTTTATTATTATAGATATGGTGGGGTATGGAAAATTTCTCATCTTGAGAATGTGAACAAATGAATGAATGAATGAATGAATGAAGTCCTATCTGTGAATAGTCAAACTGGAAACCCCAGGATTGCAAGCTCCTTGAGGACTTGGTCATAACTTCGGTATCTCATTCAGATCTTACCCTCCATATGGACTTCACTCATTTACTCTCTCATTTGTTGTTGGAAAGTCCTGAGTACCCTGGTCAAAGGTTGAATTCTTAAACAACAACAAAACACTTGGGAGACCATGGAAACTCTGTTTCTGATCCAAATGTTAATTTGCAAGGTTCAATTACAATTTAGTTATTTTATTTTTGTACAGAAATACGTTTCTCTTTCACAAAACAGAGGCATTAGAGCACAGAGCTGGTTAAAATCTAAACATTTTCCTTCATAATGGCAGAGGATCTTATGGCACAATAATCTCTAGAGATAGATGTCCCCACAAAAACAAGGTGCATGGATTTTTTTTAAGGATTTATACAGGCATTAATAGCATTTTGTTATTTAGCCTCAGAAACGCATCATATGTAGGTGCTTTGACAGTATTTGCATAGGTTCCTCAGAAATTATTTGTAAATAAGAAAATCCGTATTTAATGTCTACGGTTTACTGTAGCATTGAGAAATATGCATTGTTCAACTAAATATTGTAGCAGTAACTCACGTTTACAGAAAAATCGGTGAAAGGTTTTGACAAGTTTGAGGCACGAAAGGAAGTAAAAGTCAGGCACTGTACTGCAAGTCACCTATTATAAGTTGCATTGCTTACCCATCAGCTCCCAAGGTCCCACAGCCTCAGAGGGCCTCCCCATTTGCCTGAGGTTTCTGTTTTTGCAGTGACATAGTCATTTATTGCTTCCTCCCTCCCATATTGCCTGATTCCCCGACACCGTTGAACTTGAGGCTCTCCCCACCTCTCCGTTCTGTCTCTTAATACCCTGGTATACAGCAACAATGGATGGCGGGATGCGTTTCATTTAAGCTCTCAAGGCAGTGAGAGTTCCACTTGAGTTCCTGTAGCATCTGTTATAACGTGGTTACATTATGAGAAAGAACTCAACTCTATTCCTTTTAGCTGAAGGACAACAGAGGTGGATTTTAATATTTCCTTGTACAGAGCTGCTTCAGAGAAAACACATTTTTGTAGAGCCTAATCATGAGTAAAGAGGCTTGGTTCTTCACCTTGGTTTTGCCATTAGCCAGGTGGCTTTTAAATTTATTTTATATAAGCCCTTACACACTTCTGTCAGTCTCAATTCTGCCCACTTGTTGGTAAATAGAAAGCAAGCTGAGGAGAACAGGAACACGCAATTACTATTTCTTTTAAGTCTATGAGGGTTAAATGTCTGAGATCAAAAGTGGGTTTGGACAATATCTACCAAGGGGCAATTAGTGATACTTAGACATTCCGGTTAAAATAAGAGATAAAAGTATTACACACTCCTCTCAGCGGGTATTTAAAAAGTACTAAAAAGGAAAAAGATACTGCAAATTCTTTACAATCCTAATGCATATCTTATCTGAGACTATAATAGCGATAATTGTGGGCTTTGGTTGAATAATTAAGTTCTTTCCCTGGAAATATAATGTTTTTAGGAATTTGAGATACAAATCCTAAAGCTGGAATAGGTTTATACTTATTTCTCTGACTTCTCTGATGGTGTTCTTCCTAAAGGGATTATTATTGCAACGAAGAAAGAGGAAAGTTGGGAAACTGAGGGAGGCTCTGTGGAGCAGGCATTTCCAAACTGAACGTTATTTGGAAAAAGGCTTATTCAGATGATAGATTATACTGAGTGTCTTTCTCTCTCCCTCCATTATGATCAAAGAGAGAGCATGTTTAATAGTATTAAAACAAGAGAAAATAGTCTGCATTTGATTAACTAGGTCTTCAAAGGATGTTCTGACAGATATACTCAATAAATTAAAGGGCAGCCCGGCCAACATTTTTTGTGAAATGGAAAAGCAATAAAAGGCACAAGGTTTTAAGGGAGATTTACATATCCTTCTAGCATCTCTTTACATAGCTACGTTTGCCCTCCAACCTCTCAACTTTCCCAGCCACAGTTCCTGATGCAACAAATACAAGAACTGGACATTGCAAGAGCAATAATTCTGACAAAAGGGGTTGTATCAGGGTCAGATGCTGAGTGACAAGAAATCCACAGTTCTTGGTTCCACAGTCTGGGCCTTCTCTATGTTTTGAGCTATCCCTCTTTCTTTGAGAAAGTTAGCACATGTTTGCATCTGAGTAGTCTGCTAAGCCTACTATCTGCTTGAAGAAATTTTGAAATATCTCTGTGTCTTTTGATCTAAACTGTCAATGTTCGTGCATATGTAATTTTCTTTAAAACTTTATGGGTTTATTGTGGATTTTATTTATTGGGATTTAATAAACAAAAGCTAACCCATTCATCTGTCCATAATAAGCTCTTCTTTACTTCGGGTTTCTATTGAGAAGGCTGGGGACAATATCCTTAGCCTACTACAAACTCTAATGTTTGATTGAGTAGATCTGATAATCACACACTGAATGTTATATTTTAGAAGGCCTGTGTCTAACTGAGTAGCATTTCAAAGCACTTCCATTGACCTTCTGAAGTATAATAAAAAAAATGTATAATTATATCTTTGGCCTTACCTTTGGGCCATAATTTCCTGGTAGTACCTTGAATCAAACTGTGTTCAAGAGTCACTTCATAATTTCAGCATCCTTTGCCATCCGAAGAGGCTGAGAATTGTCAAAGCAATTTAATATATTATGTTTCCACTTATTTTACTTTTGATACAGGGCAGACAACTGTAAACATGTATGAAAGATAAACCTTTTGGAGTATATAAAATATCTTAACCAAAACTTTTAAACAAGTAATTACTGAGTATCAGCTTTGTGTTATTCCATTTATTCTCTGGTATAAAAAGAGAGACAAAATATAAAGCATTTATTCTCAGAGTGGCTATAGTAGATTGGATGTAAACAGATAATAAATAAAGAAGTACATTTTTAATTTTAATGAGTTAATCAGAGCAATGAGTTAGTGATGAGTAGTGTTCTCTCGCTTCAGCAAGGACAGTCTGGGAATGAATGTGATGGCTTAGTGTAATTACAAAAGGCCTATCTTTGAGATGTCATTTTATCTAAATGATGAAGAAAAGGAAGGCATGTAGTGATCTTAAAGATAAATAACAGTATGTGCAAAGATGCTGAGATGGAAGGAGATTGGCATATTGGGGGAAAGGTTCTGATAGAGTTTCTGTAGATGTGACTTAGATGGGAGGTAAAAATAAACACTAAATCTAATATTTTTACCCAAGAGGACAAATTCAACTGATAATTTAATAAAATTACAATTAAATAGAATTTTGAGTTCCCATACATTCTTCTCTGCTTTGCAATTATTTGATTACAGTTTGTCTTAATATATATTTTCTTTGTTTACTAAATCTCAAAGCATATTAATTTATTCATGGTATTGCTCTAACTGGTATAAAAATCGAATTCAACTGTGTAAATTGTATCATATTCTTTCGTAGATATGCCATTTTCTACAAATTATATCTCCTACAATATATATTCTCTGTTTATATTTGACAAGGCAGAGACTTTGAAAAATAGAAAGTACGGTCACCACAGTAATTATTTCTGAAAGGACTATTTTAACTTTTCTTTTGTAATAACTTGTAAATGTATGTGCTTATTCACTAGAATTATTTTCCCCAAATATATATATCTTTTCTGATCTTAGATTTTATTATCCTCCTGCCTCCAGTAGACACACAACATAAAGATCATGCTCACAAAGGTAGACTCAAACCATAAATAATACTGTTTGATATTTGAAATGGAGCACAAAGAACTATAAGGATGTGATGGGAAGATTTTCACAGGAGTCCAAAGGAAATTAGTAGGATGAATGCACATCTTTTCCACTGCTTAAAAAAATATATCTTTCTGTTTGGTCAACATTGGCTTTCTCTAATTTCTGCAAATACACACACATGGATATAAAAAATCATATTAAGTGTGTGGGTCATTAAGGGTAAGCAGATGGTTGTTCATAGCTTTTATAATGTTTGAATGTATTTTGATTCATATACTAGTATGCAGCTATAAATTTCCATATTGAATCATGGACCAAAAAAAAAAAAAAAGCAATTAGCTGCACTTACTGAGCCCATAAAAATCAACACATATACCTAGAGAACATAATTGCCAAATTATTTATGGAACTCTCCTCTGCATTAATATTTTTAAGGTTGTCTGTGTATTTCCAATGCTGCCAATGGCAATCTGGCAGCTGATGAAATAAATCAATCCCATTACAAAATATAAAAACGATTTACCAAGCCCCAGATCATTCAAAATAATTTATTAGGGTTAGCTCAGGACTGTAGTCACTAGTGTAGATTTGCAATGATTGGGAATTGAAATAGAGGAAGAGCTTATAAGTATTGGGATTTAGGAACAAGCAAAGGTTTGTAAGTATTTGTATATGATCAAGATGGAGTTTTATATAGTTATCACTTCCTGGAATAAAGATTTAAAACTCCAGAAGACCAAGGAAAAAACAACAGAAGGTATTAGGCTTTTAATAAATATTTTAACACCAGGAGGGTAGGATGCCATTCATGGACTACTGTAGAAGTAGAACCAGAAATTCAGGGTAGGAAAGGAAATTTTGACTAGCATGTTCCTTTTTGATCCTTTTTGCAAGGGTTGTAACAGGAGTCAGAGTACAGAAACCTGAAAGTGTGACCTATGATTGAAAATGATTTCTGCTAGCTGGAAGCCTGGACTACTTGAAAGGAAGTATTAATTATGATTAGAGAAATTTTCAGAAACAAGAGATGTAACTAACCAGTCTAGTGAACTCTCAGTTTTAGCAAAGAGCATGTGTATTCTTTTTTTTCCAGTGCCATGGAAAAGCCCACAGTTTTTCTATTTGAGTTAACCAAGGAAAACATCTTTGAAATGCATTTTGGTTTTCCTACACTAGGTCTTCAACATTATAGAGGCATATATGTGTGTTATTTCCAAAGTACTTTTCTTGACTGAGGCATAATATTCCAAAAAGAGTTCCATAATGGGTAAGAAAGGCTAATTTATGTGTGTGTGTGGATCAGAGGTCAAAAAAAAATCAAATACTTTAAAAAAATAATTACCTTTCACCCTAGCCATCAAACTTTAGGGTTAAAATGAGTCACTGTTATAAATCTAAAGTTATCAAGGTCGGTTCTTTTTTTCATTTTGATACATCATTGGGGTGACAATAGAAGTTCTTGCTCGAAACTGGGGGGAAATCTTTAAAAGTGAAAGGGGGAGGAGCGGATGCTTAGCCCCTCAGGACATCAAGACAACAGAGTCAAATGGAAACTGCCCGTGCAAAGCAAACATAAGGGCGCCCTAGATAGAGGCACTGGCCTCCTCTTTGCTTGATTATTCTGCTGTCTTAACGCTTGTGGCATGTTGAAAACCATTGTAAGTGGCATCTCAGTTGGAAATCTATCTGTAACTCAGTAGCTTCTCTTATTATTATCTGTGTTTCTCTCCCCTCAGGTAAGCATATCATAGAATCACAATAACTGTTCATGGGTGGCATCCTTCAGCACTTCCCACTTTCCCTTTCTGTTTGATTAGAAAACAGTTGCCTTTCCTAGCCGACTAAACTTTTTTGTGTTCACTTGCTGAAAAAAATCACACTGGAATCAGAAATCTGAGAAACACTTGGTTGCATGTTTATTTACAAAGAGCTGGGAATGGAACATTCCTTGAATTTTTATAAGAAGATAAAAGAAAATATTTATATTTCCACCTATTTGAAATTCTGTCACCATCCTCCTAAGAGCAAATCTCAAAAATATCCCTTTGTTCTTTTGAAAGTTAATAATGTGAAAAATTTTGGTCTCAGCATCTGTGGAGACAGAGTGAGAAATGACTCATTCAAAAATTTACATTGATCTCTCATCTAAATATATTCCAACTGATAAAATGTATTCCCCTTTCCTTTATAAATGTATTATTCAGTCAAAAGAGATTTCTCGACATGTTAATAGTGAAGTCCTGCAGTCTGCTTGAATATTATTGTTCACATATCAGTTTGTTAATAATAAAGATACTTATTTTTGTATTTCCTTTTGATGAATACTTCACTCTGTTTACTGTACTTTTAAGCAGGGAATAAATGAGACTTCTCAGAATCTGTGTGGTGAGAAAAGAGAAATTATACTCACAAAGAGTAGCTTTAACTCAGAGATCAACCATTAGAGTTGCAAGTAGATACTATAATATTCTAACCCCTTTCCAAACTTAAGCAGTAAAACATAAAAAAATCAGCTGTCAACAGCTAAACATAGAACAATTATCTAAAATATAAATTGAATTGAGTAATTCATTCCAAAAATATGCATCTCATTTTTCAATAGTTTATTGATTTTTAGAGAGAGAAGAAGGGAGAAGGAGAGAAACATCAATGTGAGAGTGAATCATCTATTGACTGCCTCCTGCCTGCACCCTACTGGGGACTGAACCAGCAACCTGGGCATGTGCCCTTGACCAGGAATCGAACTGGCAGCCTCCCAGTGCACGGGATGACATCCAACCAACTGAGCCACACTGGTCAGGACAATATTCATTTCAACAGTTTGTAGTTATTAGAACGATTTTATTAAGAGATATGAATATAATAAAACTCCTTAAAGAAATATGCTGATGAAGGGAGTGGATAACGAGAAATGAGGAAGGCTTTGGGGCAGAGATGCCATGGACAATGGGTGGGGATTTGGACAGGTTCCCTCTGAAGAAAGTGAAATCGCAGCTTTTGCCCAAGTTGGGAATGGTGAACAAACATCTCAGGGAGCAGTAGAGCAGTAGCCTGCACACAGACTGCTGTTGCTTGTACCTGAGTGCAGGAACAGGAAATATGAAGGGTCTAGGCACTGTGCAGAGATGAGGAAACCGAATGTCCATCAGGCATATTCCCCAGAGAATATGCCACTAGAGGGACAACACATCTAGGTGTTCCCTTCCCCAATACCAGTTCGTTGTGGGACTTAGGGTGAGGGTGACACTTGCTGCTCCTACATCCAGTTCATCTGGTCACCAGGTTTCCTCAGTTGTGTCACCTGAGGGTCTTCCTCACACCCTTGACCAACAAATCCATTTGTCAACAGGGTAGTCAGAATTGTATTGTAAATTATGTATCTGACCATGTCACCTTCCTACTTACAGTGTGCCTCCTGATTACCTGAGTTTTGAACTCATTGGGATGAACTGTCTACATCTACAAACCTTTCATGCCAAACTTCCTAGGTTTCTCCACTTCCCAGTGTCTTCTCTAGCTCTGATTTGTAAATGTAGGGCATATCCTAACCACCAGGCATCCAAGAAATCTATATAAATGTCATTTTACTTATTCACTCGCTCATTGAATATTTATTAGGCGTCTTCAGTGTGTACAGAGAAATGCCGGCCCAGGGTATAGAACAATGAATGAGGTAGTCACAGTCTCTGTCCTAAAGAACTTAGTAGTAAATGAGGTGTTTTCCCCCTGGGACTAGGTTAAATAACTCCCTTCTGGCTTCCCAAGGCATCCTATGCACACGTCCATCCTAAAGCTCATAAAAATATAGAGAAATATGCTGTTTACTTATAATTCCAATGTATCATGAGTTCATGGAGTTTAAAAAATATGTATGTATTAAATTATTTAAGATTATTAAGTATAAAAATTACTTGCATCTTTATCCCTAGCATGTGACTTGGTTTTATAAAGTCTGTGGAATTTAAACGTGCCTATATATGTTTTGAAGATACATAATAATTGTCATGTACATAAAAAGTGTGGGTTATAAAACAATATGATATGGTTAGGAATTTCACATAAAAACATAATATAAGATTTGAAAAACCTTAGAGGAGAATAAAAGTATAAATTATACTGAGAAGAGAAAACTGTACTATGGATTTTTCTGTACTATGGATCTCTCTCTCTCTCTCTCTCTCTCTCTCTCTCTCTCTCTTGTTCTCTTTCTCTCTTTCTCTCTCTCTCTCCCTCTCCTTCCCTCCCTCTTTCTTTCCCTCCCACCACTTCTCCCTCCCTCCCACACATTCACACACACAATCAGAGAGAAATAACATGCAATATAGACAACATTAAGGAAATAATATTCTCAGTGTAGTCTATATTGCAATGATTCCAAATAGAGATGGAATCATTGCAATGTAGACTACGCTAAGAATCTAATTATTATGTGGATAAATCCAAAGAATGGAGATGAAGTGTTACAGGATGAATGGAATATGATGAGAAATGGTGGTGTATCATCCTTCAGTGAGAGAAAAACAAATGATGATAATTTAACAAAGAATAGTAAGGACAAGACATGCTCAATGAAAATACATAGACTTGAGCTGGGTTAAGGAATATAAAAGAGGAAGATATTAAAAAGAAAGAGGACTTTTCATTTATATGTTTAAGCACAGCCTGGACAAAAGCTAGTCAAGAGGCCTTGTAAGACGGAAACGGAATGGCTGGTGACAACATACCATTTGGATTCTGAAGGGATAGAGAGTTACTAGGCGCAAAGCTAGAGGACAGCAGTATAGAGGTCGCCATGAACAAGGGTTGGATTTTATGCAGGCAGAAGGGTTTAAGCATCTTGTGGATTAAAGCTATTCAGGTAATACATTCAGGAAGCATGGCATTAGGGAGTCAGAAAGGAGGAATGGGCCCAAGGCTGGTGAGATGGAGAGGACAGAAGGTGCATACACAGGAGGCAGGCAGTCCAAGGTCAAGGAGGAATGTGGAGAGAATGGCAGCTGAGTTGAGTGGCATGGAAAACTAAAGCCCTAAAACTGGGCTTTTAGGAGGAGTCATTTGGGAGCATCTGGCTTTGAGGAGAATGAAAATCGGTAGAGCCTGCTCACTCTTTGTTGATGGTTGGCTTTTGAGTCTTTATCATCACTACTGAGTAAACAGAAAAGGGGTCTTCTATGAGTGAGGAAGCCTTTGTTAATTACAAGGAAAAATATATCTTAACAGATAAGAAAGAGATGAAAAGAATAACCAATCCAGGGACTAGAGAAATTGCCCGTAAAATAACCGTGGGGCACACTAATAGCAGGGGCAGAACTCATCCTTGTGACAAAGATGCCACAGTGTGAGAACGAGAGTGAAGAAGAGACTCCTATACCATCAGAAACTTCAAAAATGTAATTATGTAGAAGAAAGATTAGATAATAGAGATCATTCAAAAAGTAATACTACAAATGTTTCAAATATATCATCACGAACAATAAAAATTTACTTAAGGTTTTCAAAACCAAAACCTCCCACTCACCTATGAGGATATGAGTTAGTTGTAATTATTTTTTAAAGCTGTCAAATATTAGAAAATGGCTTTTGTCTGTCCTCCTATCATCATCAATTTGGAAGTCTATAAGGAAAAGCCTAGAAAAGACATAGAGGCTCAGTATGTAACCTGTAATTGAGAATCAGCGAATGCAGGTGAGAATGTGAAAACATAAGTGGTAACACTTAAAATGTGCAGATGAATGATGCTGAAAAGAAGTTACAATGACAAAAAAAAAGAGCCTTGAACCCATGTGACAACAAATAATAGATACAGTAACACTTTAAGAAAAAATGATAACTGTGATAAAGAATAAATGTACCTCCCCAGGAGAATTAAACATTTTTCTCAAGTGACTAAACTTAAAAAAAAATTAACTACTACCTTTTACATTTTACATTTACCTACTATTCTTCAAATATCCCTGGTAACAACTATGTTGGATATGTGTAGGCATTAAAAATTGGTATTTTTTTACACAATTTGGCATCATTCTACTTTGAAAAACAACTTCTGGCTGACAATAAGCTTTTAAATTTTTGCTCAGGGCAAGTCGCATTATCACATTAAAACCCAAAGGTCAGACATCTGTGAAACATTGTGTTAAAAGTCAAGAAGCTAAGGCAGAAAAATTCTTTCTGCTTCATCTCAATATAAATTGCAGATCAAACAGTGATCTGGACTGACAATGGCCATACAATCTGAAATGAATTGTATTCCATTTAACATATGAAATGTCACACCAGGCACTGCTTGTAGCTTTAATTTTCAACTGCCCAGCCTTATACTTGATATTGGTACTTTCCAAATGAGCTTTTTGACCTTCAGATAATAGAATTTATACCTAGAATGAATTTATACCTAGAATTTATACCAAAAACTTTGAGGTCAATGATAGCTTATTTGTTTATTCTTTTATATTTTAAACAGATTGAATTTGTGACTAAACTGTAAAATATAATTTGAACTGCTTAATTTTTAGCAAATGGTAACTTACAAATAAAAGTACTTTTAGCATTCTGTGCAATGGGAAATATTTTTAAATGGGAACTTGAAACCCATTTTCTAAGCAGAATTAAGAATTAGCAGCTATAACTAATATTTATGATATAATTGGTGTCTATGCCACATACTTTACACTGAGGGTTGCTAAGCCTCACAATACAGTTAGTAACAATCTTCTCAACTTTGTTATTCTTTGCAAAGAGCAGGTTACTATGGAGATAAAATAAAACCATCACTATAGAAGTTTACTTTGAAAAGAGAATGTTTTACCTTTCGCCCTTCACATTAGGTTTTTTCCAGATTCCTTTCTGATACATGTTCTCCTAACAATAATGTTAATGAGGAAAAAAAAATCTTTATTTGGAGCTCCTACTAGTATAAATTAATGTAGAAGTGATAAGGATGGAAAAGAAAGTATAGGTGACTGAATAAAAAGAAATATACATAAAGTTAAAAATTGGCTTTAGAGTCACAATAGTGTTTGGTGATCAAGCTCTCTAATTGCTAGTTTTGTTAACTTGGAAAAATTCACTTCTCTGAGCCTCAATTTCCTCAATCTGTAAGATAGGTTTGGTAATGCTTACCTCAGAGAACTATTCTAAGAAACATGTTAGCTAATGCCTGCAAGTAGACAATTCAATGTAAAATTACTAACATGTTTTTTTTTCCTTACTAAACTTATTTTTTTTTAAATGAGCTGTACTTGTTGTCATGTAATCAGCAAACTAAATATTTTTCTCACTGTTCTATCAGGCAATAGTCCCACAGTTTTCCTGGCCATTTTTCTGGCCTGAGTAATAATCCCATCTACACTAATAAAAGATAAACATGCAAATTGGTGTCACTCCACTACACCCACCAGCCAATTGGATGAATATGCAAATTAAATCCAACAAAGATGGCAGTTAATTTGCATATGCAGGAGCAGAGCAAAGGCTGAAGGCTCCGGCCAGAATGAAGACTGAAGACTGAAGATTGAAGAATCTTGGCTTCTGGAAGCCAAGCCTCACTGCGGCCGGAGGGGAGAAGCCTAACCTGGAGGCTGCGGCCGGACCAAAGGCCTGGGTCCTGGGTGCCGGAGGAAAACTGGTGCTGGCAGCCAGGAGAAGGAAGGCCTATTGCGCGAATCTTCGTACAATGGGCTTCTAGTCCTTTATAATAAAAGCCTAATATGCTAAGTGTCTGGTCGTCCAGTTGGCCATTCAACCAATCAAAGCATAATATGCTAATGATATGCAAAGGCCGCTCAACTGCTCGCTATGATGTGCACTGACCATCAGGGGGCAGACAGTTGACTGGTCAGCCAGTTGCTATGACTGCACTGACCACCAGAGCACAGACACTCAATGCAGGAGCTGCCCCTGGTGGTCAGTGTGCTACCACAGGGGGAGCACCACTCAGCCAGAAGCCGGGCTCAGAGGTGGCAAGTGCAGCCGCTCCTGCCTCCATGGCAGCGCTAAGGATGTTCGACTGAAGGCATAGGCCCACTTGCTGTGGGGAGCGGGCCTAAGCCATCAGTTGGAGATCCCCGAGGGCTCCTGGACTGCGAGAGACACTCCCACAAGTGCACGAGTTTCGTGCACAGGGCCTTTAGTATTTAATAACATTCAATGTGGACACTGACCAATCTGTAATTGTTAATTTATATGGCCTAAGGTACTTTGCAGATATAATTAAGTTAAGTATTTGGGCATAGAAAGATTTTCCTGGATTATACTAGTGGGCCCAATATAATCAAAAGTGTCCTTAGACGATGAAGGAAATAGAATTAAAGCCATACAGAAGGCCATAAAGAAACAAAAGCAGGACAGAGGGAGACCAAAAGATGTGAGGCTTCTGGCTTTGAACATGGAATGTGGAATCAGTAGCCAGGGAATGCATGTGGCTTCTAGAAGCTAGAAAAGACAAAGTAACCGATTCTTCTCGAGAGCCTCCAGAAGAAACAGCACCCTTCAAATCCTTTTTTTGTTATTGTTTTTTTCTTAAGACCATGGGATTTATTCTGTGAGTAATGGGAAGCCACAGAATGTGTTTGAACAGGTGAGCTACATGGATAGAGCAAATCACTTAGGCCCAGTTTTTAGAGGTGATGCAGTGCCATTCCTTTCCAGATTTGGATCCATTCATAATAGAGGCGGATCCATTTTTTACTTCTGACCTCCAAATGGTAAGAGAATAAATTGATGTTGTTTTAAGTCACTTTTTGGGATAATGAAATGCCTATTTAAAAAAGATATAGAAATAATGACAATAATTTGCAGTGAGTTCATTAAACACTTAGATTGATTGTATCTGAATAGATTTATCAGAATAAAATTTTCTACCAAAAGAAATAAGCAGGTGTCCTTGAAGAAATGGCCAATTGAGGTGTGGGTCAGAATAGTTAAAACATGTTGCAAAGCTATGTAACAAAAATAACATCTTGTAAAAACAAAAATGAACATCTTGTAAAACCTGACAACAAAAATGATATCCAAGTTCACTAGGGTCATATCAAAAACTCCCAGAGACCAATTTGAACAGCCCCTCCCTGGATACAATAGAGTCAATTTGACCATCAATAATAACTGCAAAAGATCGACATTGATCAAATATGTTTAAATCTATGTAGAGATAATATCAAAACAAAACCAACATATTACAGAAACAAACCAAAATGAAAGAAAAAGCTCATTGGTCATTATCTATAATAATAAAAGGGTAATATGCTAATTAGACCAGATGTCATTCCGGACGAAGCTGGGCCCCAGGGAAGCCTGGGTTCTGAGTGCCAGAGGTAAGCCCGTGCCAGCAGCCGGTGGAAGGAAGGCCTACTCTTGCATGAATTTTGTGCATCAGGATTCTAGTTAGAGAATAAGAGGTAACTAGCTCATTGTACTAAAAACTGAGTAATGAAGGGAAAGAATCAAGAGTTTACCTCTCCTTACTATAAAAACTATACCTTAATACAAATAACTAATTGATACAGAAGTTATTTTTCCTAAAATTATGCCAATTGTTTTTAAATGAGGAAATGATTGAAATTGAATATCACAGTATCTAACTCCTCACAACATAATGGCTCCTAGGAAAGATCATTGATGGCTGTTTAATGCTACATAAAGACAAGAAGACATCATGTATCTCCTGATAGAAATGCCCACCACCAAAGAAATATCCTTGTTAAAAAAAATATGGGCCTGAATCTTCCCATCTAATTTCTTTTTTCTCCCCCAGAAATACAGGAGTCAATGTAGCATGTTAAGCAAATCCACAAGGTTACATTTAATATCCAGATTCTGAGAGCTCTATAAACAAGTTTCCTGAAATTAACTTTTCCTTCAAGTACAATAAGAATATTGTGGCTATGTATATTTAAAACATTCTTATTTTTTAGTGACCTATACTTACATAATTTTAAATTAAATGGTATGATGTCTGAGATTTACGTTAAAGTGATACAGGGGGTGGGTAGAGATGAAATGAGATTGATCCTGAGTTGATAATTGTTGAAAGTAGGTGAAAAGACTTCTGTAAGTTTGAAGTGTACCCTTATGAAATGTTTAAAAAATTGTTTCTATGATTTCTATGAAAAATTAAATTTGGAAGAATTAGATAAGACAAATAGAGAGAAGTGTACCTTTGAAATAATTATGCATGCCATTTTTAAATTAGCATCCTGGCAAACAGCATTATGAGTACATTTGAAGTACCTGAGAAGACATATTCTAGAAACACACAATTATACAGCAATGACCAAACACTGAAGATTTGCTGGTGATTTATACCAGTAGTTTGACTAAATTGCCAGGATATTTCTGTACAACCTGTCTGAAAGCTGAAGGTAAACTTCACCAATGCACCCACATATATCAAAAGAGGAAAATTTAAATCACAGCAGCCGATCCGCAGAATAATTTTATTTGTGTGAGCAGATCCATTTCTTCCTGGAATGGTCAATGAGCTTCAGCTGTTATGAAAGCCCTAAAAGCTTGTTATTTGAATTGCAGGTACTTCTAAAGGTAACCTCTCCTGAGCCTTATGACAAATTTCACCTTGTGGAAAGCACCAGTCTAATCCTCCAGGCTGTGTTGTTCTCAAAGACCCATAGCGAATTACACTCCCCAGCCTGTTCTCTAGAGCAATGCCCTGTCGTTTAGGTTTAGTCGTGTTTAACTTTCTATTTATTTCTAGCATTTATACATGCCTGGCATTTAGTTCTTGCTCAATATTTATTGAACACTTGATCAATGTATTCATACTCTTTCAGCATCGGTTTATTTACTATGTATTTCGATGAGACATGATTGGATAAAATAAAAACGCAGAGTGTTAATAGCTGGATAATCCAGAATAATCTCCCTTTTCAAGATTAATTTAATCACATCTGAAAAATCCCTTTTCTCCTGTGAGATAACATATTTGTAGGTTCTGGGCATCAGGGCACGAGCATCTTTGGGAAGCCATCATTCTATCTACCATGCATTTACTTTAATACAAATAATGCATTACTTAGAGTGTAATTTCAAATTTTGTCAGGAGGAGAGTTGGGGAGGAACTATGTCAGGATTGTTTAAAAACAAAAGTCTCACTAAGAGTAGTGAAGTGATGACCCAAGGAGCTAATTTGTGGTTCTGTTGCCTCTTTATCAAAGATTCATTAAGCACCTCTGGATTCCCTTGATAACCAAATTTAGGCCAAAGAGCTCTATGTAGAGCTAATTTGATCATATTCATAGGAAATTTCATATGATTTATATATTTCACAACCACATGCCTTCACACACTCTCTCTACTCCAACTCTGTGTGTATTTAAGGGTAAGGAGAGTTGGCTAAGCAGGTATCATTTTCTTTTAATGCATCTTTCTCTCAATGTGTCCAAGGATCAAATTATTTAAAAATAAAATGTCATACAACAATTGGAATATAGTCCACCTGTGGATTTTATTGAACATTAATCCAGAAAGACGATCTAGTTGTACTCACAGATTAATTGCTTCAGGGACATGTTGGCAGCACAGAACAATGTCAGTGACAAATCTATAGAATTATAGCTGAGAGAAGAATTACACAACTGCAATTCAGGCAGATAATATTTTACTGACATGCCTTAATTCTTGCAGTTGAAACCCACCATTTCTGAAATTGTACTGCAGTCCTTGCTACAAATGGGTTATCTTCCTTTGAAAGGAGTTCAAAGGAATATTGGAGAAATGGAGCATCGACTTTGATTTATAATTTAGCATATATAATTCATCATACAAAGTAATATCTGGCCTTGGATTTTCTACTGTTATATAGGTAGACAAAGGTTCATTTCAATCTAATTGTCATAATCATTCCATTTTAACTTCAAGGAATATGACTAATTACCCTCCACCCCCCTACCCCATCATTTGCTATGTCTTTCTTCCAGGATTTAATGGAAGGACTTGCAATCGTGGCATATCGGATGAGATCCTGCCTATCATTTATTAAGAACAGGACATTTTGAGCAGGTTGCAATTTCTATGAGTCAGTTTCTTCTAAGAAAGCAACTAAACTCTTCACCACCCCCTTTATTATGAAATGATAGGAAAATTAGAGGAGAAATATGTGAGTAGAGAGTGAAATTCTGTGAAAGCAATAAGAGAAAATCACTAGGCAAACCAAAAATAAAAGGGAAAGTGATAATCAGACGTTAAAACTACTCTGGTTACAGTTTGGATTTAATAACTTGGTAGCTATAATCTGATTTGAAAAATCCTCAGTATCGTCCATGAAGTTTAGAGGTTTAATAATTTCTCATTCATTTTGCCAGTTGATCATCACATAAGCTTTTTAAATATTAAAATGAAGTTATAATTTAGCGATGAGCAAACTGAAGCTCAAATGTTAATTAGCTCAGTTCTCACAAAACTATATTTTGGATTCTTTATTTAATTCATTACTGTATTCATTTAATTAGCACAAGTTTATTTAGTGCTTTTTACATATTAGGTATACAGTGATGAGCAAAAAAAGACAAGGTATTTATCTTCCTAGGATTTACTTCACATTCTAGAGAAAGATGTGGCCAGGACAAATGTAAACAGACAAATACCTGTATAATTAGCATTTGCAAACAGTGTTGTGAATGAAAGAAATAAGTGCTATAAAAATAGCTTATCAAGGCCTTTCTGAAGGTCTCACTGTTGAGACTATAGAAATAAAAAGGAGCCAGTCAAGTGAGAAATGAAAAGAGTGCTCCATGCAGGAGGAACATCCTGATTCAAGGCCTCTCACCTCCTCCTGTTTATTAGTCTAGCCCAGCCCTATTAGTGGCATTGTAAGCATTTGTGTGTGTGGGGGTGGGTGGGTGATGAGGGGCTGCAGTTGGGAATGTCCTCCCCCATTCTATCATAGGTCTCATTTCCTCAGACCATGACCTTCTAGCTAAGGTGACTGAGCTTCACATGACACTATAAAGTGGGTGAGTCTAAAGGGAGAAACAAGAAACTGGTCATGTCTAATATTTGGCTACCTGTTCGGGAAATCTTGGTTCCAGGAAACTTCCACTTGCACATGGATTTGCTGGACTGAACTCCTTAGAGTGAAGAGACAGTGGCGATATCAGTAAGATTTTCCATAATATGGTGGCTCAATCCATCATGTCAAATGTGGCATTCTAAATAATTCTACACATGGCAGCAAGGTGACACCTCTGTGGCATGCAGAATTCTCATCTCTCTCTCTCTCTCTCTCTCTCTCTCTCTCTCTCTCTCTCCCTTTCTCTCTCTCTCTTTTTGTTTGCTTGTCTCTTAAAAACTATATTCTGCATTAAGAAAACCCATTAGACTTTTCATAAAGTCACTGAAAACTTACGTAAGTGCTTTGAAGTTTCAAAGCCTGTCTCAATATATAACACTATTTCATATATAACTGCACACCACCCCATCCCCGGAAAGATATTAAAGTATTTTGTATGAAAATGGAAAAATGAAAATAACTCAAAAAAGGTACTTCACTCTCATGGCATTCAAACAATTAACATTTCCACAAGTGTTTCATTTCAAAGGAAGTCATCTAAGGAAACAAAAATAAATTTACTAAAATGATTATGTGTTTCCTGGAGGCCTCATCTCCAACTGCAGCTAAATAAACTGGTTGGAAGAATAAACACAGCAGCATTTTTTATATCACTGAGATTGACTTGGGGATTTGTAACTCCACTGTGGCAAACCTGGGAGGAATGATTCAATGGTGTTAAAAGATGAAACATGTTCCTCTTATTCATCTCATATGAACAGTCAGTTTGCATACAGACCCTCCAATCTGGTGACTGAAACATGGATTTGGCTATTCCAGAAGAAGAGTTTAGTCCCACAACATTATTTAAAACACTTCTAAACACAGCCATTAACAAGTAGTTTTTAACATAAACCTAGAAGTTGGACAGATCCATGCTTGCTCCTCTGCTTAGAATTTCTGGCTCTTGGTGTAGGTACTCTTTTGTCACATATCTTGTCTCCCTAGCAAATAGTTATTCATGTTTCAAGAATCAGTTTTGGCATCATCCATATTTTGGTACTAAAACATCCTTCCTGCAATTGTTTGGACAAAGGATCTATGGTGGTTAATTTTATGTATTGGAGGGTGTGTTTGGATGAGATTAACATTTTAATCAGTGATCTTTGAGTAAGCAGATGGCTCTCCATAATTTAGGTGAGCCTCATCCAAGCAGTAGAATGACTGAATAGAACAAAAATATTAGCCTGCCAGACTGCCTTCAACTTGATCCTCAACATTGGCTGTCCTGAGTCTTCATCTGCTGACCTTTAGTCTAGAGCTATACCATTAGCTCTCTTGAGTCTTGAGCTTGCCAGCCCACACTGGAGATTTGGGACTTCGCTGCCTCTATTTCGTGACATGAACATGCTAACAAAGTAACAGTAATCATGCTCTCTGTAAACATGGGATAATAAATGGGATGAACTAAGACATTATCTCTCTTTCACTCTTAAAGTATTATCAGTATTATTCTTACATTACTATAATAAAATTTATCTTTTTATGTTAGGTTTTGGATAATTTTTCATATTAATTTTGTATATTTTTCATCATTTTATTCTTCGTATTTCTGTGAAATTTTCAAATAACTTTGAATTTGTGTTCATTTATATGTGTAATTAAATAAACCAGGTAAAATACAACTCTGACACTTTACTATAGGACTTATTTCCCAAATATGACAGGAAATGATATGATATATGCACATATATACATAGACTACTTGGATACATTTATATCCCAGAAAATTGGGATAAATTATTAACATTCTTAGTATGTACTTGACATTTTACAAGGTTCTACTGGTAAGGATTAGGTTTGGTTCTGAGTAGCAAAGACTTGAAAAATAGTGTCTTAGCCAAAATAGATGTTAATTCAGTAAAAGAATAGCTGGAAATTAAAAAGTTCAGAGAAGGTATTGTATATACAACAGCTTTATTCTCCCCTGTTCCCTAGACAAAGTCTCCATACAGTCCAGGATGGCTGTTAGAGCTACAGGCATAACATCAACATTCTCAGCAATAGATAAAAAGGATGGTTCCTCTTCCCTTTTAAGGAAATGTCATGGTTATAGAATTTCTATTTATATCTCAATAACCAGCACACTGCAAGAGATGCTATGAAATATATCCAGTTAGTATGTTGACAACATATTCCATTTATTTCGAGTAAAAAAAAAGAAATCTCTATATATAAAAGCCTAAGCAACCATTATCACCCATCAACCGAACGACTGGTCGACCGGTCAACTGGTTGCTATGATGCATACTGACCACTAAGGGGCAGACGCTCAATGCAGGAACTGCCCCCTGGTGGTCAGTGCGCTCTCACAGCCAACCTCCCATGGCCAGCTAATACACATGGGACTGGGCGAGACATCCCCGATTGGATTGCCCCAATCTCTGGACAGGCTGAAGAACCCCACCCGTGCACGAATTCATGCACCAGGCCTCTAGTAGAATATAAAGAAAAATCCAATAGCTTCTGCCACATTAGTAGTTGGGAGAATTCAAAGAAATAATTTCCTTGTGTTACATAGGACTTCCTAGAAAGAAGTCAAAATCATAAATCTACCTTAAAAGTTAAAATGTAAATCTTGCAATATGGATTATGAGGGATGGAGGATGTTAAGAAATAAAGGGCAGCATAATATAAAACAGAAATAGCAGAATTAGGCCTTGAATAAATATCTAGTGAATGACTGAATCAGCAATCCAAGGAGTATTCTCAATATCACTGCTGAAAGTGCATCTCAACATTACACAAATCTGTGAAAAACCACAGATATGCAATGTGAGTTATTTTTTCCACTTCATTGTGTAGTCAGATGGGTTAGCCCTATTGGGAGCTTTAAAGAATAAATGTACTAAATGAACACTTATGAAAGTTGTATTAATCACATCATTTTTAAAGTGGGCATCCCATCCTTTCTCAAAGGGAATAAAGGTGGTAAATTTCCAACATATCTAAGGAACATGGTTAATATGCAATTTCCCAAATACACAAAATCCTTCCTTTTCCTACATAATATTTTCTTTCTATTTGGCAATGCTTATAATTATAGAATCTCTAGAGATAAGTGCAACAGCCTAACATGTGGGGGAATAATAATGAAAGGTAACTTTACAAATATACCTCAGTAATCTTTATTATACACTTGTGAGAGAGGCAACTATTGGTATAAATTGCATGTAGGGTGAAATTTAGAAAAAAAAATTTACAGGGGAA
This sequence comes from Myotis davidii, assembly GCF_000327345.1. Classification (NCBI taxonomy): domain Eukaryota; kingdom Metazoa; phylum Chordata; class Mammalia; order Chiroptera; family Vespertilionidae; genus Myotis; species Myotis davidii. The sequence continues at coordinate 1,955,330 of NW_006292574.1, read as the reverse complement.
GGTAGGACTCATTTTTTTTTTCTCTTAATCTCTGTTCTTCCTTTCAGGAAGAGTAGAAGACAATAGATTGGAGAGCAAAAAAAATTAACAAACTGGCATCCTGCATCAGTGTTCATATTTTTGAAAATGTTCAAAGTCTACTTGTGAGATCTCCAGCATAGTTAACTCATTATCCAAGTTCCTTTGTATTGATGACTTATTTTTTACATATGACTGATGAATCCACTGTTAATTGAAGAACCAATCACTGGTTTTTCCTGTGGTTTGCTTTGATATAATGGGAATAATTTCTTTTGAGTACAAATAATATAATTGCATTTACCCAAAGGTGAAAATTATAGGCCCCCAAAATGTATTTGATGATGTTTTGCTAGAGGACAAACTTTTCAGCAGACTCCAGTTCTATAGCAGCTCCATTAGAGAATCAGAATGTATTTCTCATTGTGCTCTCTAGGTACCACTGAAATTTTAAAGAGGAAACGCTACCAGAATAGAAGATAAATCAAAAGTAATAACATTATCAGTTGTTAGAATCTAAGGTTCTTTAAAAGTCATGGAACCTGTTTCCTTCCTTTCATACTTGAAGGTCTTTCAGCCTGTAGATATGAAGCTCATTCAAAATCATGCAGCTGAGTGAAGGTGGATATAAAACTAGGGACCAGTCTCTTTTTTTAATTAAATTTATTGAGGTGATATTGGTTAATAAGACTATATAGGTTTCATAGAAATGGTAGATGATCTGTATATGGCATTGTGTGCCCACCACCCAAAATCAAGACAGTCTCTTAATTATGGATCCAGTTCTCTTTCTATAGCATGATCCTCTTGTTAAGGGGAAAAAATTATTTAATTTGATAAGGCACTAAGAAGATCATCAAAAGCATTAGTAGAAGAGCTTCTACTCCCACTCCCATTTTTTTATAAGCCAAGTTTGATCTGTCCTGAAGCAGATGACCCTGTCCTCCTTCATTATTTAAATCCCAAAATATTTTGCCCTTGTTTTTTCCTCTGGGCTTATAGTTTCATTGTGCTTTCATTAGCCCAGAAATCTATAATTATGGCATGTTAAAATGGAACCCGCTTGCAAAAATATATAAGATATATATAGCAGGAAAGTGAATAATTTACACACTGAACTTCAGTTTGAAATTTTTTCAGTCGATGAAATATCCACATGCATTTCTCATTCTACTTCTTCATTCATTTTGGGATAATTATGCTAGGTTCGCAAACTTAGCAATATTTTTCGTTGTCCACCCTCCCACCTACTTTAATGGACATATCTCTGGCCAGAATTCCCATAGCATCATTCTGAGGATATGAACAATATAATGTCAGATAATCTGTTCTTATTGTAAATTGACATGCAGATAGGAATATTACTGTCGAATATTAAAAACTCACTATGTGCCAGGCACGCTGCTAATTTATTTACATTTACTATCTTAGTTAATCCTCCTAACAAGTCTGTGAATTCTGTGAAGTAGAATTACTGTCACTAATTTACATAAGAATTAATGATTAGAGAAGTACCCTTGCCAAAAGTACCACCTCTGCCTCTTTATGTCCTGTGCATAGCAGCTCCATTAGAGATTCAGAATGTATTTCTCATTGTGCTCTCTTAGTGCCTTATTAAATTAAATATTTTTTTTCCCTTAACAAGAGGATCATGCTATAGAAAGAGAACTGGATCCATCATTAAGAGACTGACTTGATTTTGGGTGGTGGGCACCTATGCAGATCATCTGTCACCTTGTTAGCATTTTCCCAAATCCTGAAACTTTGCTGAAGCCCTTGACACCTATATAATCAAGATCTAATATGTACAGCTCAATTTCTATAGGATGAGCCACATACTTGTCAAAGAATTCATAAGCTAAAGCATTGCAGTTAAATTCTTTTGCTCAGACCTATCCGTTAAAAGTCAAGTACACATAGTGTAACATAGCCCTCTGCAAGCATTCACAGTTCAGAGATGGGCCTCATGCATGCCTTCCCCTGGCCAGAGAAAGAGAAGAGTGACCATGAATTCAATGCTCTGGCCTTTGCCGGTGCTGCTTCAGGGACTGGTTTCTGTCTCATCGCATGTGCAGCGCTGACAGAACAGATACCCTGCATACCTGGGAGCTGCAGAAAGCTCAGCAGCTTGAGGCAGAGGCAGGAAAAGACAGCAGACCTCTCTAATTACATGCATTCTTCCAGAGGAGATGCATCCTCAGAAAAGGTTTGGAAGGTCCCAGAAGTCTCTAGCCCGCCTGATTAGTCAAGGTCTTTTCCTGATGAAGCCAGCTCCCAGACTGGGACGGGTGGCTGTTGTTTTCAAATGTGTGGATTCCGATAGAAAGTATGAGACGCATGAGGAAACTGGGAAACATGGTCCAAATCAAAGGAACCAAATAAATCTCCAGAAACTGAGCCTAAAGAAAGTAGTATAGCCCCGTATTGTTAACTATATGCACATAGTTATTGTGTCGAGCCAGCTCAGCCAAGGGTTCACAAGCCTGAGTGAGGGCAGCGAATGGATGAAGAAATGACAGACAAAGAGAATAAGCTGGGGGGTGGGGGGATCCCCTGTGCCTGACTGAGACCACAGAGAGAGATCCAGAGGCAAGCTGAGCCTTTATTTTATAGCCAGAGGTAAACAAGGTAGTGGTCACCATAGTTACAATGTTCTTGTGAGTTTCACTTGTTTTGGCAGCACTTGCTGCACCTCCCACAGCCCATTAGCTACCTATAGGAAGGATCTAGGGAGCGGCCATAAGGTCAAACCTAATTATGCTAAGAGGACTGTGCCCTCTAAGCTGGGACTTATTTGTGGCTTTGCCAACAGGTCAGTCCGAGGCTTAACCCTATAACCACACCCTACAAGTTATAAAGCATGTCTTTGGAAGTTTTTCATCTTTCTTACCTGAAACTTTATACTCATTGAACAACTCCCAATTTCCTACTCCCTCCAGCCTCTGGCAAACACCATTTTATTTTTTGATTCTAAGAAATTGACTACTTTACACACCTCATATAATCTATCTATAGGTAGACTTGATGTTATATGATTTTTATAATTTAAAAAAAAGGAATTTAAAAAAGAGATGTTAAGAATTCATCTGGGCTTTGGACAATTGAGACTGTATAATATTGTATTGTACGGGAGGCAACCAATCAGTGTTTTTCTCTCACATCAATGTTTCTCTTTCTCTCCCTTCCTGTCTCTCTAAAAAGTCAATTAAAGAAAACAAAATAAAACTATGTGATCAGAAATATTTATCAGATGCTAAGAGTGATAAGGGAGAACAGAAAAGGAGCACTTACCTAATAATGTCTGGATCAACAGTAAAGGCTTTCTAGGACTGATGTCAAAGCTCAGGATGAAATCTAAGTTTTCCTTTCCACATAAACATGTGGTATTTTAGTCAAAGGTAGAGCATGTGATAAGGGGGAGGGTAAAAGAAAGCATGCCTTGCTTTGCAGTGAGGAAGTATTGGGTGAGGAAATGACTGAGTGGGAAGGAGAGAATAAAGAGAACACACTTGAAAGAGCTGTAAGCAGGGTACATATGCAGGGACGAGTAAGATACTTAAAGTGCTTAGTCTCCCAAGCAATCGCCTAATAGACAGGTGAGCAAATACTGTTAGAAAAAAATGGCCCCCACTGACTAGCTCAATGCAGGGTTGCTGCAAACCTGTAATTTGGGGAGGGGGCGTGCAATATCTTTTAGAATGTTCTACTTACATTCAGGAAAACAAAATATAAAAGGCGATCATAATGTCAACTCTGAACAGTCTATACATGCATCTGAAAAGAGCAACCGTAATGCCATTTTATTATGAAGCATACTACATATCTAGGCTAGGGTACACATCTGTAACTACAGATGAATGTATGCATGCATGTATGTGGATAAAATATATTTATGATCTTACCTAACAGTAGTTTAATGATGCACCTTTGTTTTTCTCTGCTATTGACAATTTTTTTCTCACTTACAAGATCTGGATAACACTCTTTAAATAAGGCCATTAGTGAGCTGGGACCAAAGGAGTAACCAGATGCATCTTCAGTGCCTTCCCAGTGACTTGTCACATAAAAAGTTTAGGTGCTAATGGTATATCAACAGGCACAGTTATCGGTTAAATGAAATATCCATTAGACTGGAAACACAAGTTCAGACAAAGGCACAGACTGCATTAACAGTGGGGTAGGCATTAGTCAAGACACGTTTGTTTGTCCTTGATGTTCAGAGATAATAGCCAGTGGGTGGTTTCTCTCAATAGGTGAACATATTTGGAAAAATAAGCGTGTGACCAGCTGCTCACAGGTAAGAGCTCCATTGAGCCTTTTGGCAGTTCAACCTCTTTGATTCATGCCCTGCATATGCCATTGATTGGAGAAATGTACAGAACTCCTTATTGTTTTATACCAATTCAATTGACTTGCTGCTGTTTCCCACTACCTCACAGCTGTGTCAAAGGGCTTGCATGCTGCCCCCGGGGTTACAACGATAAGCTTAGCAGCAGACCACTTTAAGTGGAGCATTAATCGTGACTTGAAGAACTGTCTGAGAACCACAGCATACATGGCTGGAAGGGATAACAACAAGTTTTAAGCAAAGCCTTTTATTTTATAAATGAGAAAATATAAGTTTACAGAATTTAAATTGATTGCCAATAATTCTACCTTGGCTAGTAACACCAGTGAGACTGAGGTTATTTCCAATATATAATGTT